>NC_080589.1:23978585-24348585 GCF_029962835.1 Magnolia sinica | reverse complement strand
ACTTGTAATTCATGTGAGCGACACCGGTAGAACAGCTGAGGTAAAGATATCAACCTTTGATTTTTACTGGACCCAATTATGATTATGTGAAATCCACTCTAACACAGATTTAAGTGGGCCTAATCAAACGAACCATTTTGGAGGGGGAGATTTTTCAGCACACTATTTCCAATTGTGCGGTCTACTTGAACTGCTAATGGAGTTAATTTTTAGTCCCTAAGTCTAACATGGGGTGACAGATGTGATGGTCGGGTGGATTTTACATTAGCACCACAATAGGGCCCACCCAAGCCAATGACCATTTTGAAACACCTGTTTGAAAGGTAACGTGAAACATAGTCTTCTTTCTCTCAACATTAATTAGCATTAATTAATTCGAACTAATTAGACAGTCCAACTAAGTTGTGTGTGTGTGTGTGTGTGTGTGTGTGTGTGTGTGTGTATATATATATAGAAGGTAGGGTTCACAATGATGTATGTGCCTTAAATCCATACCGTCCAAACATTTTAAAAGCTCATTTTAAAGCATGTACCCAAAAATAAAGTTGACTCAAATCTTAGATAAACCACATCACAGGAAATAGTCATGATTAAATCCTCACCATTTAAAACTTTATGGATTCCACCAAAATGTGTATGTGTCATCTTACTTGTTGATAAGGTCACAACAACCTAGATGAAGAGACAACACAAATATCATCTTGATCCAAAGCCTTTGTGGCCTACAAGAAAATTTTAATTCAACCAGGAGTGTTCCCCCACTATGGTCCATCTAGGATTTAGAACTGCTTCATTTTTTTTTAAAATCATGCCCTAAAATGAGCTTTCAACACGGATTGACGAATGTATGTAGTCACATACAAGAAAGTGAGTCAGGGGTCTCGCCCACCTTGTGAATCGGGGTCTCACCTTGTCCGCACCCACCTAACAGGCAATCGGATTGCGTACTGAGTCACGCATCACGCTTTTATCGTATTGAGTAAACTCTGTTGGGCCTACTGTAAACGTATGGGGTTTATCCACGCCGTCCATCCATTTTTTCAGCTCATTTCAAGGGTCGAGCCCAAAATTAAAGCATATTCAAAGCTCAAGTGGACCGTGCCACAGAAATAGTGGGAATAATGATTTCGACCGTTGAAACCTTTCTAAGTACCGGCAATGATGTTTATTTGTCATCCAATCTGTTCATCGATCGCACAGATATCGATAAAGAGAAAAATACAAATATCAGCTTGATACATAACTTCTGTGCCCCCAAGTATTTTTCAGTGGTAGAAATTCAATGTGCTCCACTTGAGATTTTGATATACTTCATTTTTAGGATCAAGCCCTAAAATTATCTATCGAAATAGATAGATGGAGTAGATAAAATACATAAATCACGGTGGACCCCACAGAGTTAAACGTACTGAGTTACTCAGGACGCAATCCGCTTCGACTCGAACAGACCCTAAAATATGCAAATATGTGCAGCCACCAGGGTTCCCGGCGTACCCTTTCGGACGCGGATTGCGTCCTACACCCGCGGTCTCCAGCTGGGAACGGGCAGCAGCTTTGAGTGGCCACACGTGATGTATGGTCCTATTCATACCGTCCATCCTTTTTTTTTTTCCCTATCATTTTAGGGGATAAGCACAAAAAGGAAGCATATCCAAGGCTCAAGTGGACTACACAATGGGATTAAAGTCTAAAATCTCACCGTTGAAAACTTCTCGGGGCCACATAAGTTTTGGATGGAGCTGATATTTGTGTTTTCTCTTCATCCAGGTGTATGTAACTTTATGAATAGGTTGGATGTCAAATAAACATCAGGGTGGGCCTAGAAAAGTTTCAACAGTGAGAATCATTATCACCGCTGCTTCCTGTAGTGTGGTCCACTTGAGCCTTAAATCTGCCTCATTCTTGGATTGCTCCCTAAAATGATGCCAAAAAATGAATGGACGGTGTTGATAAGAACCATGCATCTTGGTGGCCACTCAAAGCTGCTGCCCGTTCCAGGTGGAGAATGGCGGGGTAGGACGCAATCCGCCTCCTACCCTTTTAGCTTTTAGGATCAGCACCTAATCGCCAGATTCCAAATAAGGCTGAAAGTTGGATGGGTTGGACCTGACTGACCGGGGATTGGGTTGGGCCCCGGCAGGATGTACTGAACCCACTAACCTGATAAAACCTGGGTCGGGCTCAAGTTGAACTCTCAAGTTATCTAACCCAACCCAAAGCCCATCAATATATAAGTAACTTATAAATTATAATAGAGTGGGGATCCTCCGCATTGAAGGCACGAGAAATTTAAGTACCATTGGTTTCATCGGTCCACATCATTGTTTATGATGACTCAAGCTAACAAGATACGTCTGATTTCTCTCTTTCAAATAAATTGCGTGCTACATGATGCAACTTTTAAAGGTGTAGTTTTATATTTTAGTTTGTTTGTTTAGAAAAAGTGAAGTTCTTTACACAATGAACGGGCAGGAACTGTCAGTGGCCACCGTGATATATAGCTTTTATTTGCACCGTTTATATCATTTCAGCATATAGGCCCAAAATTGAGGTAGATCCAAGACACAGGTAGACCACATAATAAGGATTAAACTCTTACCATTGATAACTTCTTGGGGTCACATAACTTCTGCAGTAATCGAAACCATTAACCTAATTGGCCCCATTGTTGATACCGGACTATTAAAATCAGAGTAATTTAAAAACCATGACACTGGAATCAACATCCAACAGATAGACGGTTATAAGGAAAACATGCAGCAATTGTTCACATTCTATAGGATGTAATCCAACGGTCAAGAATTTCGGGACATCCTTCACCCATCCACGTTTTGATCACTGTACGATGGGATCCGGTCCATAATTCCTCTTCCATGTTCAGTTAATGAGGGAGGTGGGTCCTTACTCTTGCTCGGGTGGTAGACTTTCAGGAGCTTCAACCCCCGGTCAAGGGTTCGAATACCTATAGGTGGTGAAATTCCACTGGCGTGTGTGGGGGTGTGAGCGTGTGTTAAGGCTACTATGCATCCCGACACATCGCAATAGGATACATCAGCGTGATGGATTAGAGTCATTTTCAATGATCGAAGCCGTTTAAATAATGGGCCACCCACTGATGGGTGATAAAACAAAAAATCTCGTAATTATTTAATTTTTATCCTTTTGATTACTCAAGGTTTAAAGAGACCGTCCACATTCAAAGGAAAAGAGCTAAATGATCAAACATTGAATGTTTTTATTTTCCGGATATCCTCATTAAAGTTGAGGGTACATTATTATTAACGGTTTGGATCATCGAAAGATGACCCAAAATCCAAAGTATAAAGTCCCTTCGTTGGGATGTACATTATATAAATCTCTTTAATGAGATTATAGTTGTAGCAACTTTCCACCAACCAGTGGTTAAAGATGAGATGAAAGGCATTGATGATTTGGCAGTTGCATCAGGTGATGGCCCACTTCATATAATTTGGAGATGTAATGTCTCTTATCAGATGGGCTCATGGCTAGTGTTAGATGAGCAACTGCAATGCCATGTCCCACCTCTGACTGGGACAATGGACCACTCTAATTAAAAATGAGCATTTTTTTTTCTTCATATAAATGGGCTTTATTTTACTTGAAGGCCATTGCCAACGGACCCCACATGAGAAACAGTTGCATGATCAGAACCATCCGTGAGATTGGTACTACTCTGGATGGGCCATGACCCAAGAGAAAATATCACTTGAGATGGTTCCTAACCATCGATTGAAGTCTAGTGAGGATGGTTGAAAATTAATATGAGTGGGCCAAGTTCAGCTCAACCAATCGATGGAGCTTCTTTGTCCTTTATTCTCCTCTGGCGCCCAGATGCTGCTTGTATGGAAAGCCGTTTGTGCAAGATTATGATTGGAGTGGGGAACGACTGCTAAATTTATATAGGAAACATTGCCGTGTCCTACTTATAAATAAACATCCGATGGCTAACCTCTCCACACCTCTCTTAAGAGAAAAGAGTCTTTACTTCCTTGTCATCTTGGTGATCCAGGCCATCTAAAACTATTGCCAGATAGATGTCATATGGGTCCTATTTTTAAGAACAATGCTAATATCTTCCCACTTGAACCACATGCAACATTATGATATATAAAGCCTTTGGCATGTATGACATTTACTTTATAAGCTCAAACCTTTGAGTAGATACTCGGATCATAATGCAGGCCAATGGTGGACCATAGGGTTCAACATGTGCTGATTGGACGTAAATATTAAGAAATATAATTTATTATTTGTTGGAAATATAGGAGGATGTAATTGAAGATACAAGGCTGATTTAAAGATGTGATTGAAGATTTTGAGGATTATTTCCTACATTTACTTTTGCTCTTATTGGGCTTTTATAATTTTTTTATTTTATTTTACGCATGCACCCTCACACCTACACACCACAATGGGTACTCGAACCCATAACCTTAGTGTTGAAATTCTTGTGAGTCCACGGCTAAGCCATGAGTAAGGACCTAGGCTCTTACCATATCAAGTGATTAGATTGATTTTAAAATCAACACAATCAACTATGATTGATTAGAACTCAATTTCTTAGTTGAGAGGATTGTCATTAAGATTAATTTAGGAGGACTGTAAAAGGTAAGCATTTCAAAAAATTTCAAACACAAGTTTATTATTATTATTAAGTATTGTCAGAAGAAGTTTAATATTAATGAAGTTATTTCTCCCTCTCTACTTCATTAAGACTTCTGGCTCCTTAGAAAGCTTTGTAGGTAATTTGAAATATGAGTAGTGGCATTTTATCAATCCACTATGAATACTCAAGTACACTAATTAAGCTCAATTTTAAATAAACAATAACTTTACATTAATTGTTTTTTTCTTTTCTAGCTAAGTTTTTTTTTTTAAATTTTTTTTAAATTTTTTTATTTTTTTACACATGCACACACCCCCCCGCACTTACGCCGTAGTGGGCTTTCACCACCTATGGATACTTGAGCCCTTGACTGAGTGTTGAAACTCCCCAGAGTCTACCACTGGAGCAAGAGTAAGGATCCTTTCTAGCTAAGCTTTGCATCTATAACATTGTTCCTTAAAGTGACTAGTTTAGTTGTGAAAATAGTAGGGTTAATCCTTCTTACTTTTATCTTTTACCTACAAAATATTGCCTATTACCTTTTGCTTAACTTTGTTTTCAAAAAATCTTTTTTGCTTTAGAATTATTTTTAGGAGAGAAGTACACAATATGAGTGTTAGTGTTGTGTATCCTACATAGCCAATATGTTAATCTTAACCATAGAAATGATAATCTTAATCGTATCATAGTGACCATAAGTTTTATGTGGATATGTCATTAATGCTGTGACTAATATGTGGGTATATTTTAAATTGTATATGTATATGGGTTAAAGGAGAGGAATTCTTTTGGTTATTCTTGAGAGCTTAAGATTGGATAAAATGGCCACTGGTCAAGAAAGAGTTGCTCCATTGATCTCAGGAATCTATTTTTCCATGACCACCTAGTAGGTTGCAAACATGCGGCAACTATCATTCTTAGTGGTCATCCTATGTGAAGAAACCGATGACAAATTGAGATAGGTCTCCACCATCCTTGCCCGCCGTGGCAGTAGCCCCGCCCGCCTAGCACGGCGCCCCGAGCCGCCGCCTAATTCGCCCCGACGATGCCCTGCCCGCTTAGCACGGCGTCCCCGTCCGCCGCCTAAGTCGCCCCGACGTGGCCCCGCCCGCTTAGCACGGCGTCCCTGTCCGCCGCCTAAGTATGCTTGTGCCTTACCCTACCCAACATAGGATTGTAAGGACATGTTTGGATTCACTATATAAGCAGCCTTTCAACATACAACAACAAATAAGCTACTTTTTGTAATAAAAGTTAGTTTGATAACCACATTTATAAAAGTAGCTTATTCACTCTAACTTATGACCATAGGTAATAAAATTTTCTTTCTTATTACTTCACGTGATCGACCCATATCAAAGGTGGCCCCTCATGATGTGCATTTCACATCAAATGTGGGCCCCATATGTGGACAATCCACCTCAAAGGCTGACCCACATGATGGATGACCCACAATAAGGTGGGCCCATATAATAGACGGCCCACATCAAAGGTCGGCCCCAAATGATGAACGACTCACATCCAAAGTGGACCCCATATGATGAATGACCTACTTCATAAGTGGGGCGCACACATGGACGTTCCACATGACCAGAGCAGAATGTTGTAGCAGAACGTATGAATCGAAATCTCTTGGAGAGAGTCCGAAATTGTTGAGTAATGTTGCATTGTGGAATGAACTATGAATTGAGGCCATCAATATGGCTTGTTACTTAGTGAATCGTTTCCTATCTATGACCATAGACTGTAAAATTTAAGAAGAAGTTTGGAGTGGTCATCATGTAGACTACTTAGGGCTGTCGTCAGTTGAAAGAGATAAGTTAGACTAAATGTCGAAGAAGTATACCTTTGTGATTTATGGTGATGGTGTGAAAGGATATATGCTATATGACGGAGTCATATAGAAGATCACGATTAACTGTGACATCGAGTTTAATGATGATTTTTTGTTTCTCAAGGAAACGAAAAATTTAGCGATAATTGATGTTGAAATCAATGAGGGTGAGACATAGGTAGAAGATGAGCTGTAGGGAAAGGTACAGGAGCAGGTAGAGTAGCCACCTCTTAGAAGAAATTCACCTACGGATCACAGATTACAGCAAGATATAAAGATGATTCAAATGTTGTATTCGCTTTTATTACGAATCAGGGGGATCCATCTACCTTCCAAGAAGCATTGAAAGATATAAATGCTGAGAAGCGGATGACAATAATGCATGATGAGATGAATTCTTTGTACAAGAATGAGATGTGAGAGTTGATGGAGCTTCTCGTTGGGCGTAAAACAATCCGATGTAAGTAAACCATCGGAAGAAACATGATAGATACAAGACCAAACTAATAGCGATTGTTTACGTTCAGAAGAAGGATGTAGACTTCAATGAGATTTTCACACCTGTGGTCAAGTAGGTATCTATTAGATTTGTGTTAACGCTAATTGTCCAATATAATTTGGAACTAGAATAAATGGATGTGAAGACTGCTTTCGTACATGGGGATCTTGAAGGATTTATATGAAGCAACCAAAGGGGTTCGAGGTATAAGGGTCAGAGAATAAGTTTACAGGAAATTTTGAAGGGAGAAAATTAGAGTTTTCTATTATGTAAGTCTTCCATCTCTTATAATATTATTTTTATAGTGGATCACTTGTCACTTTGTACTGTGGTTTTTTTACCGCAAGAAATTTTAAACATAAAATTCTTGAGTTCTCTATGATCATTTTGTTTGCATTTATCTTTCGTTTTAACTCTAGCTCAAAGCCATACCTTTTAACTATTGGAAATTATACATATTAATATAATTTCTGTATAATGTGGAAACCGAAAATTGCAAATAAATCTGAAATATGGACAGGCTGAAGCACGTCTGAAACGCTCTCCTTAAAGCGTTATTTGCCCCTACTCAAGTGAATTGAGTATGCTGATAGGTTACAGGCAAACTGCTTCTAAGATACGACGAGCCTGGTATGGGTCTGTGTTCAGTAAACATGAAGGCCCACCTATTGGAACTCTATTACACTCAGTCTAGCAGAAATACAATAAAAGAAAGATCTCAGAAGAAAGAAAATGAAGAAAATTGTGATTTAGACTACTGCACTGGTCAAGTCTTCAGTTACTGGTTTAGTTGAACCGTTCTAGACCACACCGTTGGTTTATTCTTCTTGCAAAGGTTTAACCGTTGCTATCTTACTGGAATTACTGGAGTATAGAAGAGGAGTAGTGGGCTGTCACGAAGTGCAAAGTGCGCCACTAGCGCCTCTATAGCCACACTGCCTCACATGCTCACGCCCTCGCACCGAGCCCGAGCCTTAGCCCGAGCGCGTGTGCGGGTGTACGCATTGGAACATGCAAGTCCCATGGTTCATGGACTATGTGAGCAAATAATAAGGTACTCCAGTGTTTTCATTTAAACCACTTTTTCTTCTCTTCCCTTTTCCATGTAGGACCATTCTTAAAAACCCTCAAAAGGTGTTTTTCAAATACTTTATATATTATATTATATTTATTTTAATATATATTTTATATAAAATTAACATTTTTTGTAACATTAACTCCGCTCTAGCCATTACAACCGGACCCAATGAGCAACTGGCTCATGTAGCTAGCTGTCGTAGCTTCAGAGCGTGACCCTCGATCAAGCTAACGGCCGGCGCAACTCCTAAATAGTCAACAAACAACTCAAGCTCCGATATCACGAGGTTACCATCGAACAGCTAAGGTTACCCATTCCTGTCACACGTGTACAAGAACAATAAAGAGTTTTTAAATTTTCCGGTAGTCCACATTCAACGTGAACAGTTCACATTCAACGCACATGTGGTACACGTGGATAGAAGTAGACGGTACAAATTAAAATAAGAAAAAAAAGCAATGAAAGCAACCCCAGGTGTGGCCCACCTAATCAAGATAGCCATCCTAGCAAGGCTGCTAGTGATAATCTGGTCAACAGATTGTACCCAAATCTACATACGACCTACTCTTTCTGGCCAACATGTCACTCTTACAAGAAATCAGAGCCGTACAAAAGGTGGGTCCACAATGAAGATCTTTGTGCCTAAAACTAAAGCTGGTTCCTCTGACTTCATGTTCAGGTATTCTACATCTAATGAGCGAACGGACCAGATTTTGCACCAGGCGATCTTTACGGTTGACGTCCTCATCTTTTGCACGGCTGGGATGTCTTGCACTTACGACATGTTGGTGGGGGAGACACGGGTTGCATGTGATAATTTCTCCCATCTATTTCGGTTGCAGTCACCATCCTCAATCGTGTTCTAAGAAAGCCTCATACTTGTCATTTAAGACTAATTCAATCCCTTGAATATTTTCTAATGATAATATAATATAAGCTTACTAATATTTGAATGACAATCCTATTATTTAAAATCCAACCAATACTAAAATATAATTAAGTGGGCCATACACAGCTGGTACATCAGATCTATATTTTTCAATTGTCAAGTTGGCTCATGTAGTTACTTGCCTTAAAATGTTTTATGGGAAATGATCATGTGGGAAATCCCACTACCTAACTGCATATTGATAGACATTTCACAAGTTAGCTCGTGTAGTTTCTTACCTTATAATATTTTATGGGAAATGATCATGGGACTCACATTTGAACTCCCGTTGATCAGTCCCCTATGGTGTATAATAACAATCCAGTGACATCCTACCGATTTTGCGAACGTGTGCTTCACATAATATTAATTTTCTGGATGTGGAAAGCATTCTGGACTGGTCAAAAGTGTGTGTAAATTGACTTGGATTTTTCCAAGAGGGTGGACAGCGATTTAGGCCGTTCAAGAGTAAAGAGTAAGTGGGTATTTGGACCATTAAAAAGTATGTGGTCAGCTATTTGGAACAGTCGAAGATAATAGACAACGTTGTAGACTGTAGAATAGGATGTGGACAGTGATTTGAGCCATTTTAAATTGATTAATAGGATCTGAATAAATCTTATATATATATATATATATATATATATATATATATATATATATATATATATATATATATATATAAAAGGTATTTTTGTCATTTTCGAAAATAAACTAATGGTTGTGATTTGATTTGCAGTCATGTACGGTGATTGGATGGTTGATCTGGTGGACCATGTGGTATTCTAAAAACCGGAGTGACTAGACAAATCTGACCATTCATTTGTTGTTGACTTTCTGCTATTGAATGTGGAGGATCATTCGTCATTGTTCCAAACATTTCTATCCGGAGACACTGAACAAGTGGCTACCACAGTCCATTCTCCTTGCTTTTGGGATATGGCCTGTCCACGCCCACCAGATCAACTGTCGCATCTACTCCTCATGTTTGCTACGTGTAAGTAGGTATAGTCCCAGAACTCTGTGAATCAACTCTAAACTTGGCCAAGACTGGATGAAATAGCGGAGTTGACTCTTTACTCAGTTGAGTTGACTCAGCAGTGGAGTCTTTCTGTCATTTTGAAATTTTCTAGTTGCAAATTTTAAGATTAGGTGCAGCCCTTGCCGTGGGGCTCACCTTAATGTATGTGTTCTCAGTCCACGCCGTTCATCATTTTTTCAGCTCATTTTGATCCAAATCTCAGATGGACCATCCTAAAGGAAACAATATAATGGTGATTGAATGGTCCACCATTAAAAACTTTTCAGGGCCCACAGTAATGTTTATTTGCCATCCAACGTATTGATAAGGTCACATAAGCCTAGTTGAAGAGAAAAAAGCAAATATCAGCTTGATCCTAAACTTTTGGGGCCCACAGAAACTTTTTAATAGTCAATCACCCCTGTTTCCATTGGTATGATCCACCTGATATTTAAATCTACTTCATTTTATGGGCCATGCCCTAAAAGGATCTGGAAAGAATGATTGACGGTGTGGATATCGAATACATACATCAAGGTGGGCCCCACGGTAAGATCCACACCTAATCCTCTCAATATTGACAGTTCATTTGGTCAGACCATTCATCAGTAAGTGGGCCCCATTTTGGCAACGACAGACGGTGGATCCTGAGCAAAGCCAACATTCACGTGGAATAAAACCATCTCCCCATATGAGAGGTTTCCCAACATTAGAGGCATGCAAAGCCCACATGCATGTGGAGGTTACAAGCCATGCAAAGCCCACATGCATGTGGAGTATGGCTTCCTGTCCCTACACACTTCCACGTGTACCAAGAATAGACCACAAACGTGTGGAGGTTATAAGCATGTAGAAATGTTTCGCACACATGAGGAGCAGACCGGCCAGATTTGGAGCCAGGCGATCTTTACGGTGGACCTCAACTTTTGCACGGCTGGGATGTCTTGCCATTAAGGGACGTTGGTGGGAGAGACAGGTTGCATGTGAAAATTCACACGCAATAAGTTGCATTGTCTTCATTTCTCCCATCTATTTCGTTAGCAGTAACCATCCATAATTCTGTTATAAGAAAGCCTCATACTTGCCATTGAAGACTAATTCAATTTCTTGAATATTGTATCCAATAATAATATAATATAAGCTTACTAATATTTGAATGACAATCCTATCATTCTCCATCCAACCAACTCTAAAATATATTAAGTGGGCCATACGAAGCTGGTACATCAGATGATCAATATTTTTCAATTGTAGAGTTAGCTCATGTAGTTACTTACCTTAAAATGTTTCTGGGGTAATGATCATGTGGGAAATCCCCCTACCGAACTTCATATTGATAGACATTTCACAGTTTGGATAAAGAAAGGGATAGCAGTGGGACCCACATTCGAACTTCCGTTCTTCGTTCGCCCACTCCATCTAAATGTAAGAATTTTATAAAGTGGGTTTTATTGATCAATGATCTGGATTGTCCTAAGGGATGGATAGTGTGATCGCAGTGGACCCCACTTAGTTGTAATACATCTAAAATCATGTAAGAGGGGGTGTGTGCTACAATTGTGATACACAAACAATGGTCGAGTTGAACTAGGATTACTAAATTCGTGTCGAGAGCCATAAGGAGAAGAGTTTCGATGGGTTTCAAATTCCTCAATCCTCTAAAACTATATAACGAGGATTGGGTCTTCAATCCTACATACAGAACAGAAGCTTCATTCTCTTCCTGGTGCTTCTCTAAGGGCTTGTTTGATTTTTCAGCTTAATTGTAATTACCATGTAAATAAGTAATAATTATTTACCTAGGTAGCATTGTTCCCAATGAAGATGTGATAACTTACTTTTTTTAACACTTTAATCGAGAATTTTATGAAATCACTGTGGGGCCCATTGTGATGTATGTGACCTATCCACACTGACCTATCCACACCACTCATTTGTTATGTCAGCTGAATTTAGGGCATGAGCAAAATAAAAAAATAATAAAATGAGGCAGATCCAAAGCTCAAGTGGACCACACCAAAAGAAACAGCGAGAATCGAACCCCTACCGTTAAAAACTTCTTCGGGCCCTTAAAAGTTTTGGATCAAGCTGATATTTGTGTTTTCCTCTTATCCATTTCTATGTGACCCTATGAACGGGTTGGATGATAAGAAAACCTTATTGTGGGCCCAGTGAAGGAAACAACTTTCATTGATGGACGAATTAATGCCACTGTTTCCATTCATGTGGGCCATTTGAGCATTTGATCTACCTCATTTTTCGGCTCATGCCCTAAAATGTTCAAATAAAATAGGTGAATGGTGCACACATATCATATACATTTGTATCAATTTTCGAGGTGGAATTACTCTCACATTTTCAAACCAGGTGAAAAGTAATAATTACTTATTTACCAGGATTTACATGTATAATGGAAAATCAAACAGGCCTTAAGGGTGTAAGGTACGGAAGACCACAACATCAAGCCTATAGCGATGGCATCTCAACAAGGTACGCTATCTAGTTTACCTGATCTTCATATTCGATGCATAGCACAGTCCTTTGCAATTCTGCATATATTTTATATTTGGTATCAGAACCTACTTTGCGTCAGCTACGGTGAATCTGTTTAAGATGATTGCATTTGTTCGGGAACCCTAAATGCTGGATATGTGTTTTATAAAATTATAAAACTAAGATCTGACCACTGAGACATGAGGTCGTATCTATTTCCAACACCAAGTGGTGATAGCAACACTATCTATAATTGTTGCTAGATTGATAAAATTATCATTATTTTTGGCACTCGTTAGCCATAATTTGAAAAATCTATTTAGGAGATGGACTATTATGATAAAATTTATAGCTTCTCAATCAGAATCAAACTATCTTAGATCTATCGTACTTGTGGCTTCCCTTGTCAACGTAGAATGAAGGGTTTTCATATCCCTTCCTGTGGTAATATGATTGCAGCGGCTACCATTACTGTTAGGGCTATACACGAACCGAGTTAGCTCGGTTAGCTCGCTCAACTTGACTTGAAAAAGCTCGATTCGACTTGGTTCGAAATTACGTTCAAGCCAAGTTGAGCTAATTTTTTCAGCTTGAAAAAATTTTGAACCGAGTTTAAGCTTGCCCGAGCTCGACTCGACTCGGATCGAACCCAACTCGAATAAAACCCGGATCATACAAGTTCGGTGACTCGATTACTTTGATATTGATGTTGCTCACCAAGTGTTTAATGAAATGACTTAGCGAAGTGTGGCTAGTGGTAAGGAAGGTATGTATATGAAACAAATACCCTTTTTTTTTTTCTTGATTTTTATATTGCTTAGAAGGTGTTTGATGAAATACCTATAAAACTACAGCCGTTGTTTTACATACAGTGAGATTTTGAAGGTGCAGTTCATGTGTTTGTAAAAATGCTGCACAGGCGAACTCGGCTCGATCTTTTCTCGAACTGGCCCGAGTTGCTAACCGAACCGAGCTGAGCTGGCCAGTTAGGCTCGAGGATTGAGCCGAGCCAAATTCGAGCTGGGGTCAGCTAGTGGCTGAGCCGAGTTGAGTTGTGCCAAGCTTAACTCAGTTCCACTCGTGTACACCTCTAATTGCAGTGGCCTTGAACGATATAAATCCTTTGTTCCTCCAGAGATGTGCGGCAGTCACTGACGTTGCCATTGTAGCACGAGCGGAGATGGGGTTCCTCAAAACTTGTGCTGATAGTCTCTAGATGACTCTCTTATTGAAATCCTTGTCGTCCTTTTGGCACCACAAACTGCTGCAACCATGGCCGCAAATCAAATCGATGACTCTCCTTTAGCATGGAGCTTAAGATGACCATTAATGGTGACCGCAAGCTCTCAAAGGGGTGCCAACCATTGGTGGTTATTGTCCTCTTCAATCAGCGGTTGGGTGCAGTATTCTGGTCCACGAATGGTGCTAAATTGAAGGACGCTGGGGGCATGGTCTCCACTGATCAAGGAGATTGAGAGCAGGGCAGAGTAGAAGGTTAGGGTTTCTCAATTTTTTAATCAAATGTCCCAAGCTCACATGTGGACCCAATTTCTCCCATTAGTGGTTGTTAGATAAACACATTTTGGTTAGCGCCAATTTAATCCTTTTTCTGAAACTAATGGCCACCTCGTGGGCCGACTTCGGTTTATTTTGGGCACAATTTATGCCTAGTGGTTGAGTTGTTGAAGGCTCACTTTCATGTATCTGGATTAGATTTGAGCCATCTTATGTGGGCATCCCATATGCACCGTTTACTAAATGGACGATTAGGAATCTAGAATTGCCAAATGGACTCTAGCTAAAAGATCCTGACCGTCCATCTTATGAATAGTATACTTTAATTTGAAATGCTTATGGATGTTGCACATATCATATATATAGAGTCTCGATTTCTCTCAGTTGTGGGCTCGTTACCCATTCTTTAGAAGTTGACATGGACCCTTTGAATGGAAAATGTGAAATTTTAAACGTTTATTTCACTTAAAGGACTTCCCCTCTTACAACGATTATGCCAACTACTTACCAGACCAAATTGGAATATTTGATTGATAATCTATTGAGGGCAACATTAAAATTGTAATCCTGAGTTCAAATTCATGAGATTGGATCAAGTTGTGTTAGCCACCATAGTGACCTCAATTAGTGAAAATTTTATGGATCTGGACTTGCATGATTGGGATTAAGTTAAAGGATTGCATCTGGTTGCATTCATGCTCAACTTCATGTTCAGGAGCGTCACTTGCATATTATGACTGCCTCCCACAGGAGGAGTGATGATGTAACCGATTCTCGCTAGGATTAGATGGTTGGGCCTATCTTTATCCTGGGTAGTTCAATTGAAGGTTCCAATCAATTGAATTGATAAAATTTACCTAATATTCAGTTTTATTCATGAATTGTTTTATGTAAACAATCTGCTGATGTGAGTATATTCTTAATCAGTTACAATTCCAATTCAAATGCATCTTATTCCTGCTCTAATTGGGTCAAGTTATGTTTAATGGAAGGAGTCCATACAAATTGTCTTAGGTTGCTTACCGTTGGCCCTTGCCTTGGAAAACCAAAATCTCCAAGACCATTTGAAAATGCTACCGAGTTGGAGGTTAATTGTTACGAGGCATAGTCCATATCCAATAGTATGTGTATCAAAATCATAAAGCACTCGATTTCTGAGACAACAAGGGGTGTCATGCCTAATGTAGACAAGACCAAAGTTTTTTTTTTTAATACCAAAATGGGAAACCGATTCAAGAAATCGTATAAGGTTGAAGTGGGTTTCTTACTGAACAAATTAACCCACTCATCCTATGACGGAAAAGGAAACATTCATGAATACATTATAGAGCAGATCGAAGTGGTATCTAAGATCTTTAGGCCTGAAAATTGCAGATAACCAACTGGTTCATTTAGTCATGAACAACCTACCTTCACAGTATAGTATGTACTTAGTAAAATACAATACTTTAAAAGATAAATGGACATTGGATGAATTGATTTGTCATTGTGTCCAAGAGGAGGATATGATCAAGACACTAGGTAAAGCACAAAATGTTAATTTGGTAACCTCAGGGCATGGACATGGACATGGACATAAGGGGAAGAGAAAAAGAAAGCAAGGTTCTAATAAGGGACCCTCAGGTCTTTTGGGTGGAAATCATGAAAATCAACTTGGGAATGGATCGAGTAAGATGCAGGCTAAAAGCAATAATTACTTCTTCTACAAGAAGTAAGGCCATCAAAAGAAATACTACATAAAGTACAAGCAGTGGCTCGTAAAAAAGGGTAATGATTCTATTCTAGTCTATTTCGAATCAAATCTAACTAATGTGTCGATAAATTCTTGGTGGATAGATTCGGTAATAACTATTCAAATATGTACTTTTATGCAGGACTTTCTATGGAGTAGGCCACCAACTAATGTAGAACGCTCAATATACATTGACAATTGTGTTAAAGTTGATGTGGAGGTAGTCGGAATCTGTAGGCATAGATTATGGTCAGGTCATTTATTGGATCTAGTAGATACATTTTGTGTTCCTTCTATAAGGCATAATTTGATCTTTATTTCTCGTTTTGATAAATTAAGTTATTCTTTTCAATTTGAGAATAAAAGATGGAGTATTTACTTTAATTCTGTTAAAGTTGGCATCGGCACTATAGAGATTAGATAGGCTTGTGCAAGAAGGGATTCTTCATTCTCTAGACTAATCCGACTATAAAATGTGTGTTAATTGTATAAAGGATAAGCAAACCAGAACCAGAAAGAATAGTGCAACAATGAGTGTAGGATTTTTGGAGGTGATACACATGGACATTTGTGGGCCTTTCACTACAACATCTTGGAGTGAGCGCAAATATTTTCTCACTTTTATAAATGAATACTCTTGTTTCGAGTACTTTATCTTATCAATAAAAAATAGATGCCCTGGATGCTTTTAAAATCTATAAGGTTGAAATTGAAAATCAACTTATCAAGAAGATTAAGATCGTCAGGTCTAATCATGGTGGTCAATACTATGACAGATATGACAAATAAAGTTACAATACAGGACCATTTGCTAGATACCTATAATATTGTAGCATTGTCACCCAATACACCATGCCTAAAACTCCAAAGTAAAAGGTGTGGCTGAAATACGTAATTGCATCATTATGGATATGGTGCGTAGAATAATAAGCAATTCGACATTGCCAGAATCTCTGTGTGGTGATGCGATCAAAACTGTAGTTCATATACTTTACAAGGTTCCTAGTAAGGCTATAAGAAACACTCATTTTAAGTTGTGGAATGGAAAAAAGCTAAGTCTTCGATATCTACATGTTTAGGGATGTCCTGCTGATGCTAAAGTTTATAACGTACATGAAAGAAAGCTTGATTCCAGAACCATAAGTTGTTTCTTTATAGGAAACATGAAAATGTTAAAAGGTTATTAATCCTACTGTCCTTCCTACTTTATGAGGATTGTTGAGATTGAAAATGCCAGATTCATTAAGGACACTGAAAATATTGGGAGTACGAACATTAAGAATTTTATATTTGAGGAAGAAAGGACTATAACTCCTGTCGTGGTCATTCCTTATCATTACGATAAACTTCTTATATAACTCATTGATGAAGGAAATCAAAAATCACACCCAAGAGGGTGAGCCATTGAGAAAATCTAAAAGAGAGAGGAGACCTGTAAATCGAGACGATTACATTATATATATACAAGAGCACGAGTTCGACATGGGGGTAGAAAAGGATCTTAAATCCTTTATACAAGTTAAACAGAGTGCTGACCCTTCTCGTTGGATTGATATCATGAAGGATGAGTTGAAATCCTTGAAAGACAATAAAGTATGAGATCTTGTTGAGCTACCCCCAAGAATAAAGCCGATTGGTTGTAAATGGGTATTTCAAACTAAGCGGGACTCCAAGGATAATGTCCAAATATATAAAGTCAGACTTATTGTTAAAGGTTTTAACCAATGTAAATACATTGATTTTAAGAAGACTTTCTTACCAATATCTAAGAAAGACTCATTCAGGATCATAATGAGTCTTGTAGCTCATATGGATTTAGAGCTACATTAGATGGATGTTAAGACTGTGTGTCTCAATAGGGATCTAAACGAAAACATATATATATTACAACTTAAAGGTTTTTTAGTCGATGACTTAAAACATATGGTTCGTAAAGTAAAGAAGTCCATTTATGGGTTGAAACATGCATCATGACAGTGGTACCAAAAGTTTTATGAAGTAATTTTCTCATATGGTTTTGTAGAAAATACTGCAGATGAATGTACATACATTAAAATCAGTGGGAGTAAGTTTGTTATATTGGTTGTGTATGTTGATAAAATTTTATTAGCTAACAGTGACATCAGGATGTTAAGAGACACTGAGAAATTCCTATCTCAAAGGTTTGAGATGAAAGATCTTGGTGACGCCTTTTATATCATTAACATTGAGATACGTTGTGACAGATCATGCAGACTGCTTAGCCTGTCACAAAGGGTCTATATTGATAGGGCATTCAAAAGGTATGACATGCAAAACCGTTCTCCTAGAAAGTTGCCCATTGTAAAGAGTGATAAATTCAGTCAGTTCAAGTGTCCTAAGAATGATTTGGAAAAAAATCGAATGAAAGATTTTCCGTACACATTAGTAGTAGGGAGTATCATGTATGCTCAAGGCTGCACGCAGCCGGATATTGCCTTTGTAGTTTGAATGTTGGGCATGTATTTATCTAATCCAGGAATGCAATATTGGATAGCTGTGAAGAAAATGTTGCGCTACCTACAAAGAATAAACGACTTCAAACTCACATATAAAAGATCTTATTATTTAGAGTTGGTTGGATACTCAGACACAGATTATGCTGACTATGTTGATATAAAGAAGTCCACCTCAGGCTACATCTTTATGATGGTTGGTGGAGCTGTGTATTGAAAAAGCGTGAAATTGTCAACCACAAAGTCATCCACCATGGAAGTTGAATTCATTGCTTGTCATGAGGCATCTAATAAAGAATTATGGTTACAAAGTTTCTTTTTAGGTTTGCGGGTTCTATAGTATATCCTGAAACCATTGAGATTTTTTTTTTTTTTGCGATAATTAAGCTATGATTTTCTTTTCTAGAAACAACAAGCGTTTATCAAGGTCGAGGCATATCGACATCAAATATATTGTTGTAAAGGAAAGAGTTCATAATTGTCAAGTGTCTGTGGAGTTCATTGACATTAACCAGATGATTTCAGATCCACTTACTAAGGGGGCTCCCTATTACAGTATTTCAGGAGCATGTAACATCCATGGGAGTCATTGATCCCACAGTTATTTTCAGTTAGTGAGAGTTGAACGTATTTTATTTTTCATAGACATTGAAGAGGTCTCATTTGATAAAGTTTTGATAATTTTGATATAAAGTTTATTTATGCTTCTCTCTAAATATGTGCAATCTATTCTGAGTAAGTAGAACTAAAGTTATGTCTCGTTAGAGATATTTGAATGCTTTAGGACCTCTTAAGGATATGTACATATAATCACACTACTTATGAAATGAGCCGCATAGCATATGTATTGAATGTGACCTAACCTATGGTCAATCTAGGGTCATCTATACATTGTTTGTGAGTTTGAACAATTGAAACATCGTTCACTCTGCAAATTCACACACTTGAAATACTTGAAGCTTGTCTTCAAATCTTCAACCTAACACCAAAAACCAAAGGCTTATGACAGGACAACCTTACTAGAACGTTTGTAAGTATAAAAAACCCAAATCAATAAAGAGGCAAAGGAAATAAACTAAGTTATTACAATATTCACCACAAGTGCATAAAAGGAAATTACACCATTCACCACAAGTGCATAAAGTAAATTACAACATTCACACACATAAACGAATACTATCATCCACCACAACTCTAGGAATTATGGTGGTTCATTTGTGTGCACACCAACTATTAGCAAACAGCCACACAACTACTCCACTCCCAATATCCACACCCATGGGATATTGGCTTTCACTATGAAATAATGTTTTCAAAGGTTCACCTTAAAGCCTTCACAATTGTGTCTTTCAAATGGGCTTACACAATTACAAAAACCCTATACTCGATATTTTCTAGATTACCTCAGACAAAACCAAAAATGAGATTTTCCGACACAACCTCACAAACCACAAAAGATATACAAAATGTAAATGATATTTATCTGGAAATTCTCCTTCTGAACCCTGTAGAACCAATCCGATGTAGATGAAGATGTTTAATGTCCAATCTTACAAATGAAAAGATTCTAAATCTAAATGATTTTTAGATTAAATCAACCTGGGCTAACTTGATTTGTTTTTGATCTCAAAGAGGGTAAAATCACAATTCTATTTTTTAATGAAATAGAGTTGAATTGAGATCATAAAATCAAATACAAAAAGCTATTTAAGATAATATAAAATGAACACAATATAGCTTAAGAAATGTAAAAACTTATCTCTCAGAGTGATAGTTTGATATAGCTTGGAATGAATGAAAAACTCTGAGATTCGTCCTCAATTTATAGGTGAAAATACTGTTAACTCGACTGGTCTAACATCCATGGGAGTCATTGATCCCACAGTTATTTTCAGTTAGTGAGAGTTGAACGTATTTTATTTTTCATAGACATTGAAGAGGTCTCATTTGATAAAGTTTTGATAATTTTGATATAAAGTTTATTTATGCTTCTCTCTAAATATGTGCAATCTATTCTGAGTAAGTAGAACTAAAGTTATGTCTCGTTAGAGATATTTGAATGCTTTAGGACCTCTTAAGGATATGTACATATAATCACACTACTTATGAAATGAGCCGCATAGCATATGTAATGAATGTGACCTAACCTATGGTCAATCTAGGGTCATCTATACATTGTTTGTGAGTTTGAACAATTGAAACATCGTTCACTCTGCAAATTCACACACTTGAAATACTTGAAGCTTGTCTTCAAATCTTGAACTTGAGCTTAAGAAAAGACTTGAATTCTTGAGTCTTTAAAGTACTGAAATTGAAGATTGTATTTGAACTTGAGCCTTGAACTTGTACTTGTACTTGAGCTTGAAATCTTGAACTTTGACAACGCTTCTACAACTTGAATACGTAGAGAAGTTCGATGAAGTCTTGGACAACTTTAATTCACACACTTGAAATACTTGAAGCTTGTTTTCAAATCTCGAACTTGAGCTTGAGAAAAGACTTGAATTCTTGAGTCTTTAAAGTACTGAATTGAAGATTGTACTTGAGCTTGAGCCTTGAACTTGTACTTGTACTTGAGCTTGAAATATTGAACTTCGATAATGCTTCTATAGCTTGAATACGTAGAGAAGTTCGACGAAGTCTTGGACAACTTTAAAATGCATGAAGTTTATTTAATCATCTTATAAAAACATGATACAAATTCTAAATGATTTGGTATAACAAAATTTGACAACTCTGGGTGCTACATTTACAATATAGCATTTACACTATGTCATTAAGACTGATAGTATTTGTTTAACTTCGCTTAGATTAAATGTTGTGATGACTACCACAATTCAATAGTAGTGGTCTCAATGGACCAGATTGTAATATCATTACCTATATTATCTAACAATTGCATTGGTTAACCATTTAGATGTTTTCTTCAAAATTTTATATATATATATATATATATATATATATATATATATATATATATATATATATATATATATATATATATATATAAATTTTCAAAGATTAATCATTGACATTCATCAATGTAGCCAAAGTGGGAGAATGTAGGAATTCTATAAGGGGGGCCTTATTGATCAATGATCCGGATTGTCCTAAGGGTTCGATAGTGTGATTGGGAATACTAGTGGACTCCACGCAGTTGTGATACATCTAAAATCGTGTAAGGGGTAGTGTGCTACAACCACGATACACACATAATGGTTTAGTTGAACTAGGACCAAATTCGTGTGGAGCCTTAGGGAGAGGAGTTTCGATGGGTTTCAAACTCCTCAATCCTCTAAAACTATATAAAGAGGGCTGTGTCCCCAATCCAATATACAACAGAAGCTTCATTCCCACCGTAGTGCTTCTATAAGGCTGTAAGGTGCGGAATACTACGACATCAAGCCTACAGTGATGACATCTCAACAAAGTACGCTGTCTAGTTTACCTGATCTCTATATTTGATGCATAGCACAGTCCTTTGCACTTCTGCATATATTTTACACTAATAACCATCGGACGGATTTTGCAAATTTGTGCTTCATAATTCAACCTAACATCATATTAATTCAAGATTTTGACCAAAATGGCCTTGTGGTATTGTTAAACATATCAAAAGGTAATCTTTTCAAATATATTTTTTCTTTGGCCCTAAGTGTCTTTTTAAATTTTCAAAGGGACGAACTTGCATTTGTGTACGGAGTATTGCGCCTATTAAGACATTGAAGTGGGAGGGAAGTGAATTATGCATACTAGGTAAACTCTATGGGAATTACGCATACTAGGTAAACTCTATGGGATTCACTATGGAGTTTGTGAGAAATCCATCCCGTCCACATGTTTTACCAAATCATTTCATGGTATGAGCCCAAAATGGAGATACATCCAAAGCTCAAGTGGGCCATACCAAAATAAACAGTGGAGATTGTGTAACGTCCTAGTTTTTGGAACCCGAGTATATGACTCGTTCTCCAAAAACTTGAGTGTTAGCCTTAAAAATTCAGTGTATATTTGAACCGCTTATCATTAATCAGAGTTAACATCAAATGTTGGCGGAAAAAACCATGCATTGTATAAAAACATTATGATCATCACAAAATTCCAATTGTAGCGCCCATACAAGACTTATACAATCCCAAATAACAAAGTTTATTAAATAAAAATAGAAATCTATCGTCTAGTGATGGAGCTTAACATGGGCCGTAGGGACTCCGTCTAGCTCCTCAGCTACCCGATCTGCTCTAGCGACCCAGTTGACGTCATCGGCTCGCTTTACACCTGCATTAACTGTTACGTTTTGATAATGTCAATTGCTATCGCAGTGAAGAGTACCCTCTAAGATTACGCACTCATCATTCATAATCCAAAATAGATTGCAAGTCATGAGAATGGATATATTAAATTGCGCAATTCATAATCATGATCATATGCTTAAAATTTAGTCAATCAACATAATCTCATCATTATCAATTATAATAACAATTGCAATGCAAGTGAATGTACCCAAATAGTCAAATAATCAATCATACAACTTTCTATTACACCCAAAAATCACATTGTACGTGAACACCGTAAGATGGTTAGAAAATCGATAAGCGAACTTCTGCTCCACCGAAAATCATAGTACAAGTGAACTTCGCAAGGTGAATAAAAAATCAACCTTTAAACCTCTACTTCACATGAAAATCATACCGCACGTGAACTCCGCAAGATGGATAGAAAATCGATAAGCGAACTTCCCCTTCACCCGAAAATCATGGTATGACTGAACACCGCAAGATGAAGAGAAAACAATATACAAACATCTACTTCACTCGAAAATCATATCGTACGTGAATACCACAAGATGACTAGAAAATCGATAAACGAACTTCCACTCCACCTAGAAATCACAGTACAACTGAACACCGTAAGATGAAGAGATAACAACTTACAAACATCTACTTCACCCGAAAATCATATCGTATGTGAACACCACAAGATGGCTAGAAAATTGATAAATGAACTCTCTCTCTATGTGGGAATCACAATACAACTGAACACCTCAAGATGAAGAGATAACAACATACAAACTCTAGACCACCCGTAAATCATATCATATGTGAACACCGTAAGATAGCTAGAAAATTGATAAGCGAACTCCCGCTCCACCTGAAAATCACAATACGATTGAACACCGCAAGATGACTAGAAAATCAACAAGATATGTGAATATAACCAATATGCCATAAAAGGGTGTCAATGTTCCATCAAAGCCACGTAGGACAAATAAGCGATCCAAGCCACGTAGGACAAATATGCGGTCCAAGCCATGTAAGGCAAAGTGTGATCCAAGCCATGTAAGGCAGATGTGCGATCCAAGCCGTGTAAGTCAAATATGGACCGTAAGATGGTAAGTCCACCACAAGTCCCATTCAATCCATCAATTGATCACAAGTAGTAATGTAAGACCCGTGTCCTAGTCCGTACTGTTCCGTTGGCTTCCGCGGTCCTTCCGATCAAATTTCGACAACCTTTGCACCGTATCCAGAGTTTACGCACGATCCTAAGCCAGGTCCCTCGCACCGACGTCAGCTTGATCTGAAAGTTGTATCATAGCGACCGCGTCGTCACCGCGGTTCCAACGCCGTGCTTGCGCACTAAACCGATACCCAGGCAAGAAGATGCCGATCTGCGTTTATTCCGAAGAAACACCGCGCGTTGCGGATTTCAAGAGAATTTTTACAATTAGTCCCATCAATCAACCATAAATGCAAGCCTTACCTCAAGTACAACAACCCATTTCCTCTTTTTTTCAAAAGTCTACCCTCTTTCCACCTCACCACTCCTCTTTTTCCAAATTTCAACCACAACCATACCACCTTTACAAAATTTCAACCCAACCCATCACCCATCCATATCACCTCTCTCTCTCTCTCATTTCTCAAATCTCCAAGCAACTCAAGCCTCTCAAACGTCCAAGCTTTCCTCTCCCTCCCAAGTGTGGTCCACCTTCTTATCTTTCATCTCAACCATCTAAACCCCATCAACCTCCATCAAAGTTGAAGCTAAGGAGCATTGGAGTCTAGGGCCCACTTGTTGGTGGGACCCATTTGGATGTATGTGATTTAATCAAGAGGGCCCATAGTGGCGGGGTTCCTCTATCTCACCGTATATCTCTCTCTATCTCTCTCTTTCTCTCTTTCTTTGTAATGGTGTGGATCCCATCAATATGTGTTACATCTACCCCGTCCATCTACATCAGACGGTGTGACCCACTCTATTGCAGGTGATGATCCACACCATCCATTGTTTGGATGGACCCAATGCATTATATATATATATGTATATATGTTATATTTTATATAATATATATAATATAATATGTATTATATATATTATATGCATATATGTTGGTGGGCCACATCTACGTGGGACCCACCACAGCAATGTGTTTATCTATGCCGTCCAGCGTCCCTGGACGCTGGACGTCGGCAATAGTGAAGTGAAGTGTTAACTGGCTTGGGCGTATATAAAAAAGAAAAAGAAAAAGAGAGAAGAAGTGGTGGGCCTCTCATGCAAGCCCCACCTTGATATATAAGTCAAATCCAATCCGTCCATCCTCTTCCTCAGATCATTTTAGGCATTGAGCCGAAAAATGATCTCAATCTGAACTTATGGTGGGCCATAGCATAACAAACCAGTTTCCTACCATTGAAATATACTCCGATGCTGCTGTACATCAGAAAACTATTCGATATTGGTCTCGATAAATTTGTATCGAGCCATAGGGGCCAATGAATGGTGTGGATCTGGCTGATGTGGGCCCCGTCTGTGGAAAACCACAGAAAATCGGTTTTTTTTCAAAAAAAAAAGAAAAAGGGAAGAACCAGCATGCAGCGGCGCTGCTGCTGCTGTCAGAGCGCCACAGGCGCTGCCTGCGCCTGACGACGGACGGACGGACTTGGCTCACGGCCCCAGTTGTGGGCCCCACCTTGATGCCTTTCGACCATCCACACCGTGCATTTGATGGGTCCCTACGGACCATCCGTCCATACCAAAAATCAGACTTATACGAAACTTAGGTGGGCCACACCATCTAAAATCATGTAAAGACATGTCTAAACATATAAAAACACTTGGTGGGGCCTACCTGAAATTTGGATGCGGTTGAAACTTGGTCTGTACCCTCAGCCAAGTGGGGCACACATAATGAGCGGGCTGGATTTGTGGACCACATCACGGTGAGCCCCCTGTCCATGTGATATATAAATATATATTTATACATATATAAATAAATAAAATAAAATAAAAAAAAAAATAAAATCATCACGGTGGGCTCCTGACCGTCCTACAGATTGGATGTAAATAAATGGTGGGCCCAACCCACGGTACTTTGGGTGGAAAATAAACATTGCTCCAGTGGGCCCTACCCTGGTCCACTTAACCTTATGAGCAGTCGGATGGCAAATAACATTTCAGTGGGCCCCTGGTCCACACGACCTATCAACAGGTTGTATGGAAAACAAACATTATAGTGGGCCCATTTTGTATGGAAAATAAATATTACATGGGGCCCTATCCAGGCCCACGTGACCTTATGGATAGATTGGATGATAAATAAAAACTATAGTGGGCTCTACCCTGGTCCACATGACCCTATGAATAGTTGGGTGGAAAATAAACATTATGTTGGGCCTTAAGTTGGGTGGAAAATAAATATTATATTGGGCCTTAGGCTGGGTGGAAAATGAGCATTTTGGTGGGCCCCACTTATGTAAGTATTGTAAACCACACCCTCTATTAGTGTGGGCTCCATCATAATGTATGTGTTTCATCCAACTGTCCAACTGTTTTGGAGATAATTTAAGGCCCATTGTGGAGGCCCATCTTCATGTATTGGTGGTCTTTGTTGAGGCCTACCTTGATTTATATTAGGCCCATATTATGAGGCCCATTTGATGTACTGGAGGCCCACGGGTCAAGGCCTAATAGAACATGCATAAGGCCCTATATGGTGTAATTCCACCATGGTATATGTATTGATTTTGTAACGGGCCACGCTTTGGGAGCAATGTTGGTTTGACGTCCATATTGAATGGATAATGTTGGTTAAATGTCCGCATTATAACTCTCTCTAAGGCCCACTGATAGGCCCATACTTGTGGTAAGTAGGCCATCTAGGCCCATCTTCGTTATGCACAGAGCTCATCTCTTTATACATATTTAGTATAGATCCATGATTCATGATCATCCGCATCATATGTATGCCTGATGTGAGGAGTGACCGATCATACCATATGCCTTCGGGCGGACTGCTTATGGGCTCCCTGATAGTCAGAGTTGCCTCATATAAGTGCATGGTACACGCAGGATTGTTACATGACTGATAGTGTGACTCATGCACTTGCATTTATGTGATTATAGTTACTGTATGCCCTAGCGACATCAGAGCCATAGCCTCCACAGACACATCGTGGATGGCAGGATTGGATACCGGAAATATTTGGTTCTAGCATACGGGCGCCATAGATGTCCCTGGGTGAAATTTCCTAAACCCGATGGTACCAGAGGATGACTCCAATGTTGAGACCGAGTGGATATGTGAGCGCACGAGGGCCGAATACCAGGAGGCCGCGTCTCCCACTGTGTCGTGGTCGGTTGGAAAGGAGTGTGGCCTTACTCGCCTGAGGGTAGGGGGCAATACTAGGTTGAGTTTGACCAGCTCACGAATGGGTCCACTATCGACGTGCCGAATAGGTATTGGCAGACTATTGGCCAGGCGGATAGTGAGGTTTCTTACGCTCACTTGGACTGTGCGGCTAGGAGAGCGACAATGCCATTTGGAGTGTATTGAACCCCGGTGATTATCCAGAATGAGAACTGTATTGATATATAATGAGGATTGGCATGCCTGAGTTGCATCTCGCATCGCATGGCCGTGTTATGGCCGATGACATTCATATATTGCACCGCATAGCCTTGGTACGGCTGATTGCATTCATGTACTCATCACCATGATTCCGCATTACTCTGACCTTGCATTTTGAGCACGCTTATATTGCGCACATACTTACACCACCCTTTAAGCTTTCTATAAGCTTATGCACGATTGATGCGTGCAGGTGACGCCAGGACGCAGTCGCAGCCATAGTCTCGCTGTAGTTGGAGCGTGCAGCCGAGCTTCTGGAGTTTTGTTTCTTTTGTTACATTGTATTTTCCCTTTCAGTCGCATTGTACTCAAAAGTTTTTGATCATAGTGGATTTTGTGGTAGTGTTCTTGTGTTTATTGTTCGTGGGTTATGCTTTTGGTTATGCTCATTATGACTCAGACTGATGATTAAAAATCCTCCTTGTAGTATCCCAGGATCGGAACCTGGTGAATGGGTGCCGGGGTCCGAGAATGGGGTTCTACGGAGGCTGTCGGCGCCGGATTCGGCGATCAGGAATTCTGTGAGCCTGGTTTCCGAGTTCGGGGCGTGACAAGTAACATCTAATCAATTAACAAGTTATACAACTGAAAATAGCATGTGAACATCAACTCAATTATGCTTGCCAAATTTAAAGAGACATATCCATTATTTAACTTAAGAATCAGATGCACAACACATTAGCATATTCATGTAGTACGATAAGCCACTCAATGAGAGAAATCAATGCATCATCTATGTTTAGTTTGATGAATTTAAGTGGGAAGCTCAAAGGGTGAGTCCTCACCTCTAAATTTGATTGAAATGGGTTTAACTCGGATCACCTCCACTAGGATGAATCCAACGTGATTGAGAAACTAGATGAGGATAAAAAGGAAAACAGATGATTATTGTAAAACAAAGATTTAATAACTAACATTCTTGTAGGAGGCTAATATAAAAGGTTTTAACTCACCATGAGGTGCGGTCTATTGATGTAACCCGAACTCAGCCCGATAACTCACCTGAGTCGACTCGACGGGCGCAACGACCACCCATCCTTCCTCCTCTCATCTCATGCTGGAATGTCTAGCAAGGCCTAGACCAGCCCCAAGCCCAACTTGACTTGGCTGGACTCGGTTTCAGCCGAGTCGACTTGAACGCACCAGGCCCAAACTCCCGTTCTCTCTCTCTCTCTCTCTCTCTCTCTCCCCCTCCTTCCCTTCTCTTTTCCCTCTTCTTCTTCTGTTTCTCTTTTCCTTTCTTCTTGCTGGAGCATTCACCAGAGCATGGACCAAGCCAGCGAATGAGTCATGCTGACTCAACTTGGTGCAATAGTCACCGGCCTAACTCTCTCTTTCTTTCTCACGTTCTTCCTTCTCTCTTCTGCTTCCTTTCTCTTTTCTTTATTTTGCATCATCCAGCAACTGTTGGACCAGACCAGGAATAGACCCCGACCCAGCCTCTATTGGCTCGACCCGAGCTCGAGCTCAGCAGTAACTTTTTCCTAGCCCAGCTCGGTACGGCAGCACACAGTTGCACTCTCCTTCTCCTTCTCTTCTTTCCTTTTCTTCCTGGGCTTCCTCGATGGTTAGGCAGCCCAAGAAGTAACTGGACTCGGCAGGACAATACGGACGTTGTGGCTTGATGTGCGACTCGTGATGTTGGATCGGCCAAACTAAAAGTTGTTGACGGAGGGAACGAACTTCTCTCTTTCTGAATTGCAGCAACTCGGGATAGGTCTGGACTCACCAAACTCGAGCTAAGGCTTAGGCTAGATACCCTACGCACACAGAAAACATGAATGAGTCACCCGACTTAGTGCGGCATGCGGACAACGACTCTCGCTTCTTTTTTTTTCTTTTGGTTTTCTTTCTTTGGAAAAGGGTTGCCCTAAGAGGACTTCTTATAGGCTCTATCGTCCTTATTGTAGGTAGTTTTGAATCAAACTAATCATAGATTAGGTACGGGATCGGGAGTTAATCCGAGCTTAGTTTTGAGATTTTTGTTGCCAAAATCGGCTGATTTCGGCCACCTAAACTTACATGATTGTAATCCAACCACATGGGCTGGTTTCTGGTAATCTCAGCCATTGTTCAAATGACCTAGATCAACAAATGGGTCCCACCCTGCGTTGATGGGTTTCCTGCTTAAATGGAGGAGATGACTAAGCTGTTAATGACGGGTCATCGTCGGATGGCTGATCCGATGATCAGCAACGTATGGACGGTTTGGATTTGTCTCTTGATCACAGTGGGACCCCACTAGATGGACGATGGTACTAGTTTTTTTAACTTAATGGACTTAAGTTTCGAGTTGCGGTGGTGGGTGAAGGCTCGGTTGGCTATCAAGAAGCCTTAGCAAGTAGTGTTATGATTGAGTTAGGATGTACGGGTAGGATGGGATGTGGCGGAGGCACGCGGATTGCCAACATGTAAAGGCAGGAAAAATGAAAATTTTCTATTTTTGGAAAAATGGTTGCACTCAGCCAGCTTGCGCCCATGATTGTGCAGTTGCAAGTGAGATTCATCGAGTGAACCTTTGGGGGTTTAGACGGATTCAAAGCCTCCACCAGATAGACGATTTGGATCAGACAATGGTTGCCCCTGATCAACGCAACCAAAAGCGTTTTTTAAACACTGCCGTTGGTGGGAAGATAAAAGAAGAAAGAAGACTTTCTTCTTTCTCAAAGACGTTTGACTGAGGTTCTCGGCTCGGTACACAGCGAGTGTGCACCAACTGTGCACACGCACCCCATTAAGTGGGGTCCATGGGAAAGATCTTGACAGATATGCACTGTTCATCAAGTTCTATGGGTCTTATTAGGATGTCTGGCTAAGGATGAGGCATATCCCAGGCTTAGGTGGTCCATACTCAATCAATTCGAGTTATTTTATTGATTTAAGTTAATTCGACGGTCAGATTGACCCCTAATTTGATTCTGAGTGGTTCCTAGCCCATTTTAGACGATCCTCAATGGTACTCCTATTGATCAGGCAATTTAAGTGTAGTAGTCAAATGTTAGATCACTTGATATAATTGTAGATTAGATGGATGGTGGATCTATCAATCTAGGGTCTGGTGTTGATGATTTCAGCTAATCTATTCCTTCCATATGTTTTGTCAACTCTAATTGGGACCAACCTAAAGGATGAGGTAGATCCAAGGCTTAGGCGGGCCGCACTTAGTGATAATTGGGTTTTATACTTGATTATTATCAACCTGATGGTCAGCCTCATTCCAAATCGATTATCAACGGTCCTAAGAGTCAAGTGAAGCATCTAGGTGAAATCTAATGGTTAGTTTGGATGATTAGACCCCTTAGCAGATGATGAGAGGTCTTAACCCAACGACCGTACTTAGATCCAACCATTGATCCTTAATTTCAATGGTTGAATCCTGAGATTTGATGACATAATTGTTTCAGATTCACTTCTCACTAGTCTTAGATGTCCTAAAGACTGTATAAGTGGAAATCTTGTACTTAGAGGGTTGATTAATTTCTTATAGATTGGATCACTACTTATCCAAAGGGTTCTAGGGTCCAATGACTTCCTACCTAATGATTTAGGATTGAATTTGAGACCCAATCCTTAAAGTTTAACATGCGTTATCCACACCCATTTCTAAGGCTGACGATGGATGATTTTTATTTATTTATTTATTTTTTATACTGATCTAACGGTCAGGTCGTCTCTAGATTTAATATTTAGGTTTCACATGGATTCCTAGTTAGTTTTATAGGGAGCTTAATAGCGGTTTAAGTGTTGATTAGTCAGCTTATACATTTTAGGTGTGGTTTGATCATTGGGTCATTAAAAAAAAAAAACACGATGAATGGTGGATCTTATGATCCAGAGTTTAATGTTGATAATGGATGTTTTGGTCTTCTTATCGAGGGTGTTAAAATCCTAAAAAAAAACCTGTCTTGTGGTGTGATGGTCCATCTTGAAAGATGATGGATGAATAGTTTGATCTATGGGTGAAAATTGCGCCCAACTACCAATTCAAGCTAGAACAAAGGTGAGCTTTTAGACAAATTGAGTTTGCATTTATTCTAAGATAGATCCTTATGATAACACCTGAGTAGTGAAACGTACGAGGTGTTACAGATTGTAAGCCTACAATTGAAATAATCATGAGGCTGCAAAAGCTTTAGATTAGGTTAATAGTTTTATTCTTTTAGTCCATCCCCGTGGTAAGAACCTTATGAGCATTTGGGACACTTTATGAACGGTTTGGATTACATAAAAACATCAGGGTTGAGCTTAGAAAGGTTTGAATGGTAGGTAACCCCTTTCCATTGTTTCCAGTTATGTGGCCACTTGAGTCATAGATCTGTTTAATTAATTAATTTTTTTTTCACATGTCTTAGCATGATTTTCTAAAACGGATTTCCCACAAACATCATGGTGGGCCCAACATAGCTTCCGATGCTAGAGACTTCCTACAAAAGGCTTTTGCTCGAAATCCATGTCCATGTGATGGTACATGACACAGATTAGGAGCAGCAAGAGACGGATGGGCATGTGGGGCCCACTATGATGTCAGTATTTTATCCACAACGTCCATCCATTTTGGAAGATCATTTTAGGAAATGGGAAAAAAATGAGGCATATCAAAGGCTCAAGTGGACCACACCAGAGGAAACAGTAAGATTGAAAACCTACCATTTAAAACTTTTTGTTGGCCACATAATTTTTGGATGTAACTCACTCTTTGTCCCACAACGTTAAATTAAATTTTGAATCTAATGGACAGAGTGGATTCGACACATATACCGCAATAGGCCCCATAACCCTTAACACATGACAGCTTAGACCCTTAACACATGATACCTATGACCCAAACTCTTAACACATGACAACCTATACCCTTAACATATGAACCACAACCTAGATTATTAACACATGAAAACCACAATGCAGACCCTTAACACGTGACAACCAGGACCCAAACCCTTAATACATGACAACCTCGACCCTTAACACATCACAACCACGATCTAGACCCTTAACACATGATAATATTGACCCTTAACAAATGACATATGTTCATTGTCTTCAAAGGCAATACATTACGAAATCTAATTCTATCTTCCTCATTATTTACCACATGACAACCATAACCATCCCTATCTCCCTCAAATACCTTCTGACAATCATTTCTCTCAAGGACAACAACACCAGCCATCCATCTCTATCCACAATAAAAAGTTGCTTTCATTTCTAAGAGAATATTATTCGGTAAAAAAAAATCCATTCAAAATGTCTTCGAGTATTAGTGGCTTTCATCTATAAGAAATGTGGTTGTCGGATCAAAAATAACACTCATTTTTTGGGTTGTAGAAGTTATGGGCAATACATGTACATCGGAGAAGTTGATAGTGGTGAACATACGCCAAAAAATGCAATCAGAGGGGGTGATGAGTCTCCATAAGATATGTTTGAAAAGAGAAAACGAGTCCTAGAAAAACAACATAAGAAGAAAAAGAAGAAAGTCCGTACAATAACTAGGTTCTAAAGTAGGGGTATTTTCGTTCACTAAATCTAAAAAAAAATTCATCCAGGGTCAAGGCAAGAGTTTTTATTTATTATTAATATATATATATATATATTTTTGGAATGAATGCTTTTTGATGCGTTTGGCAATACTGCCAGGCCAATTTAGTTAAAATCTCACTGAAAGTGGAAAGTAAGGGCAAAAGTGTACGCACATTGACCGGACTTTTCTAAGATGGTGGATAGTGATCTAGGCTATTCAAGAATAGGCGGGCATGTTTAGACCATTCAAGAGTACGTAGACTACGATTTGGACTGTTGCAAGATTGTGGATAACGATCTAAACTGTCCAATAGTAGGTGGACAGTTATGTGAACGGGCAAGTATTGGATATTACCCTCACTAGGTGCTGGCTTAGAGATGGACGGTCCAGTTAGGAGATCTGTGGAGCCTATGGTGATGTATTTGTTTTATCCACCCCGTCCATCCATTTTAACCAATCATTTTAAGGTATGAGCTCAAAAAAGAGGTAGATTGAAGGCGCTGGCACAATATGAAGCAATGGGGTTGAATTCCTACAGTTGAAAACTTCCTATGGCCCACCGTGGTTCTTATTTGCCTTTGAACCTATTCATAAGGCCACATGGACCCGTACAAGGGAAAACATAAATATCAGCTTGATCCAAAACTTCTATAGCCTTAATAAATTTTCAATGGTAAGCTTTCAGCCCTCATTGCTTCCTATGGTGTGGTTCACTTAAGCCTGGATCTGCCTCCTTGATATCTACCCTAAAACGATATGCAAAAATGGACAAATAGATAGACGTAGCGGATAAAACAAATACATCATGGTGGTCCCCTTAGATTCCCCAACAGGACCATCTGTCTCTAGCTGGGTCCTAGTGGGGGTAGTACCAAATCCATGTCCCATTTGAACCATTTCTAGATGGTAGACAGGATCTTAACTAATATTCCATCGTCTATATTTTATATATATTGATGGAATATTAATTAAGATCCTGTCTACCATCTAGAAATGGTTCAAATGGGCATGAATTTTTTGTCATTTTCGAAAATAAGCTAATAGCAGTGATTTAGATCTGATAGAAAGTAGCAGAAAAAGAGGCCATCAATGTGGTTAGACCATTCATGTAATTAGGCCAAATAATGAGTAGCATTTTATAAAATTCATTTATAAAATGGCTAGTGTCAAGAAAGCTCCCACGTTGCATTCATGCATGGTGATTGGATCGGTGTACCATACAGTTTTATAAAATCGGGAGTAACTAGACGACTCTGACCATTCATTTCTTGGACTTTCTGCTATTGAATGTGGATCATTCTTCATTCCTCGAAACATTTCTATCGTAGGACACTGATCAAGTAGCTACCCCCGTCCAATCTCCTTGCTTTTGGGATATGGCCCGCTCACATGGGGGCCCACCAGATCAACTGTCCCATTTACTCATAGGAAGTTTTTAATGGTCAATTATTCCTATTTCCTTTGGTATATATAATTCACCTGATATTTGAATCCGGTTCAAATTTAGGCTCATGCTCTAAAAAATTATGAAAAAAATAAAAAGATGGAAGGCGTCGATATAAAATACATACATCAAGATAGCCCCATGGTAAGGGCCTTGATGAGACTGGGGCACACCTAATCCACTACCATAAGAAATAAAACTGGCAGTTCAGTTGGTTAGACCATTCATCAATGAGTGGGCCCTAATTGGCAGCTAGCGATAGACTCGGTGGATCCTGAGTCAACATAAGCAAAACCACCGTCACCCTAGATAAGGGGTTTGCTTACCTCATAGGCATGCAAAGCCACATGCATATGGTGGTTACCAGCCAAGTGGCTTCGTTTCTTTCCACATCACCTTCACGTGTATAAGAAGTAATCCACACACGTGCGGAGGTTATAAGCTTATAGACGTGTTTTACACACCCAATGAGCAGACCACTCTGATTTTTGTGTATATATATATAGACACACACACACGAATGTGGAAATCGTGCCAACTGTTTTGAGAAATCATCGTAGTGATGTGACCTCAAAATCTGAATGATCCATATGAAGCAGCACCTGGTGAAACCTCTTAGGCCAATTTTTACTTTGATTTAATGGAATGTTCTAGATTTTCACTGTTTTGGATTTTTAAAAACCTTTGAAATTTTTTTCGATATAATTAGCTCACGTGGTCACTAATTGAATCTTAATACTCGAGGTGAGCATATACATGGGTGGTACCAGTAAAAAGCCGCACAAATTCAATAAATCAACCTTAGAAAAGCCAATAGATCCACCCGATCATTTAAACCTCAAGTATAACATCGTGATTTGTTCATCTAGTATATAAATCTAGCTGACCTATCATTAACTAATCAAGACAACCATAATTAAATAAATATTTATTAAAGCCGAGACGATTATGGGTCAATTCTTAATTTATGAACCAAATTGACTCAATTAGTCGACTAGCATAAGAACCGATGGTTTATGATGATTATGAATGAATTGTCATTTTCGCTAGTTGCAAATAGGTCATTCTATAAATTTCGTTAATCCCAATCATAATCATTGCGCACAAGAAATCTTGATACCTAATTCATTTCGAAAATGCCTTAATTATCCAAACAAACTCTAGACCGCTCGTTAGTGGGCGACTAGTTCCGACACTATAGAATAATGTCCGTCTCACTGGGCTTGACGCTCATTGCGAGTGGCAAACAAAGAAAGTACCAAGAACTGCTCAACTTAGGCTGGAGTCCAAGTGCTTGTAACGCGTGAATCTCTTAGGCTGAAATCTGAAAACTTAAGTGAAATAGACCTATCACTGTTTCACAAAGTTGTGAATTTTCAATTGTTAGATCGCAATCAAACGTACAGTATGAATTAAAGATATTTCTTTGCTCATATTTGTATAGCCGCGACCCCAATTGAGCACCGACGATCGTCAATCATAAATGGGGTTCCCACGATTGATCAAAGTGTTCGATTGTCGCCCGATTCTGACAAACCATAGATCCTATGGTGAGACACCTTTTCCCCGACATGAATGAGCTAGTGAGCCCCTTAAAAGAGCCAAGGCTATTGTGTATACTTCTAGCACTATAAATAGCCCCATTTATCACCCCCATGACAAGTTTAATAGGAAAAGGAAAACCAAAGCTATTGTGCACACTTCTGGCACTATAAATAGCTCCATTTATCACCCCCTCACTCCCATACGAATTTCATGTCTTAGAGTAAGAGAAAAATGGAGAAAGGGAGAAGAGAAAGATAAGAAAGGAGAAGAGAGTGAGCTTGGGGTGTGAGTGTTGGTGCACCTCCACCTTCTCATCCTCTCTCTAGCCGCCTCTCCATAACCAGAGCCTTTGTTGGAACTTTTCCAGTAACGATTAGAAGTAAGTATTAAATTCCACTTGTAATGTCGGGTCTCAATACTTGTTTGTCCCTAATCTCATAAGCTTTTATGCTTCTTAGGTTTTTCAACGATTTTCTCAAAACTCTAACCCTAGGAGCACCATGAATTGGGCAAAACGTCACTAGGTACGGACCGTAAGTGCTTACATTGCGATTTATTAATGCTATTGTTTTAGTTAATGATTTATGATTGCTGATGTAGTATGTGCATGATAACTTAAGTGTATTTCAATTTCTGTTCAATAAATTGTAAATTGTAGTATAACGATGCCTATGTGTTTGATAAAATGCTTAAATGAGTAGATTACTAAAACTTGATTATTGAATGTCAATCCTTGTGTTTCAAATGCTAGGTGATTTGATTTGATTTGAATAAAAATTTGGACTACAAGAGTAGTCTGGGTAGCCGATAAGTTTCCATATATGGGTTGACTGAATTAGGCTGACCACCCCTGGGCGAGTTTGATTGATTTGGGTCAAACATGGATGACCGACAATGGTTGGGCCACATGGGGTGCTTATGCACTCCACGCCGGTTACGTCAATGTTCTCTCACATCAACCGGAACTGTCCAAAGAACCGGCTAACCCCAATTATATTCACAATGTATGAACACAATTGTTTGAATTTGGGACATCTCCCTTACCATTTGCAAAGATGTACGATTAACCATTAACATCGCAATCCTCAAGACTCATGAGTCAGACATGGTGGTATGAGACATCGTGTTTGTGCTGCCGGCCTATGCTGGGATGATAAGCCTCCCCGTAGTGGTTGCGACCATTACTTTTACAACTTGTCTTTCACATGTATTCAGCTGGGAGTGACAGACCCAGATGGATTAGGGATTACAAGCGTAGGACCGTTGTAGTCGTCCCGCGCTTAATGATTCAATTGAGACCGATGACTAAAAGGGAGGTGCCCTAGCTTCCCCAAATTACTGGATGAATAGGCTTAAATATTCACTTAACTAACATAACTATTCACCGCATCATATTAGAATAGAATGTGGTGAAACAGGAGTTGAAGTTGCCTGTTGAGAGAGTGTTGTCATTTACGAACCAGGTGGTTGGAGTCGCGTGTTGAGGGAGTGTTGGATTGTAAGTGCATGCATCATTTCATAAATCTCATTACGCGCATTAATAAGAGTAATTAGGAAGTGACTGTTTACATTGCTTTATCATTCTTGTACTGTTAGACTTGATAATATGTGTAACTCATGCTTTATGGAACCGCTGAATTGATCATTTACTCCTACTCTGGGATGGTATTTTAAAACACCAACCAAACGCTGATATAGATGCAGGGACTACTGAGGCTGATGCATTGGACTAGGCGGGTATGGATGAGGAGGAGCTCTCTTACTTCCAGCTTTCTGATGAGCTGATGTAGGTTGCGCACTTCTCGACAGGGAGAGTTGAGTGATCGGGCTTAGCTAGACGCCACCTTTTCACATTTTTGTTGATTTTGGAATTGTATATTGGACCTAGCTGGACCCATACTCTGGATAATCATACTATATGTATTTTCATTTAATTATATGCTTTAATCATGTTTATTTCGGAGTATGATACATTGTTTTGTATAATCCTATATATGCTTAATTGCCTAATGTAGAAGTAACCGAGAAACCAGCTTTCGCAAAGCATAATTGATGATCGAAAATTCAGTAGTGGAGCATTTGCTTGACCCTCGAAATTCGAGGCGTTACATCCAAAACTTTGGCGGGCTATGAAAAATGAAAACATTTTCCTCCCTTGATTTGCATTTCTCTTTGCTATGACCCACTAGAATTTTAGATCATAGTGAAAATTTGTTCCTTAGGGTTTTATGGGATTCCGCACCACATGGACTGTTCAGATTAGATACTCATGACACGTGTGCAAAGGCGCGCACATGCGTAGGTGAGCATGACTCATATATATATATATATATATATATATATATATATATATATATATATATATATATATATATATATATATATATATATATATATATATATATCAGTTGGAGTCACTATCCTCATCCGGTTCTAAGAAAGCCTCATACTTACCATTGAAGACTAATTCAATCCCTTGAATATTTTCCAATAATAATATAATATAAGCTTACTAATATTTGAATGACAATCCTATCATTTTCTATCCAACCAACACTAAAATATGATTAAGTGGGCCATACACAGCTGGTACATCAGATAGTCTATATTTTTCAATTGTCAATTTAGCTCATGTAGTTATATACTTACCTTGAATTTTTTTATGGGAAATGATCATGTGGGAAATCCCCCTACCTAACTGCATATTGATAGATATTTCAAGGGTTAGCTCGTGTAGTTACTTACCTTAAAATATTTTATGGGAAATGATCATGGGACCCACATTTGAACTTCCGTTGATCAGTCCCCTAGAACTGTGTATAATAACCTTCCAGTGAGATCCTGCGAATGTGTGCTTCGTAATTCAACATCACATCATATTAATTTTTTGAAAGTGGAAAGCAATCTGGACTGGTCAAAAGTGCATGTAAATTGACTTAGATTTTTCCAAGATGGTAGACAGAGTTTTAGGCCTTTCAAGAGTTGGTGGGCCTATTTGGATCATTTAAGGGGCTGTTTGATTTTTTATTTCCCCTGGTAAACACACGAAATTATCTGATTATTACTTACTACACCTGTTTGAAAGTCGCCAGGAATTACATTTCGAAAATTGGTTCATACAAACGTTTTTATTGCTGATTTAAATATGTGGGCCCCATGCAAAAGTATGTGGTCAGCTATTTAGATCGGTCGAAGATAATGGACATCGTTGTAGACTTTACTCAGTTGAGTTGACTCAGCGAGACTGAGTCTTTAACATTTTGAAATTTTCTATCTGCAATTTTTAAGATTAGGTGCAGCCCTGGCCTCGTCGAAGATGGTGCAACCCTTGCCGTGGGGCCCAGCTTAATATATGTGTTCTAAATCCACGCTGTTCATCTTTTTTTCAGCTCATTTTTGGGCTCATGCCCTAAAATTAAGAAGATCCAAATCTTAGGTGGACCATCCTATAGGAAATAGTGGTGATTGAATGGTCCACCATTAAAAACTTTCCAGGGCAGATATTAATGTTTATTTGCCATCCAACCCATTGATAAGGTCACATAAGCCTAGTTGAAGAGAAAAAAGAAAATATCAGCTTGATCCTAAACTTTTGGGGCCCACGGAAACTTTTTAATAGTCAATCACCCCTGTTTCCATTGGTATGATCCACCTGATATTTAAATCTACTTCATTTTTTGGGTCATGTCCTAAAAGGATCTGGAAAGAATGATTGACGGTGTGGATATCGAATACATACATCAAGGTGGGCCCCACGGTAAGATCCACACCTAATCCACTCAATATTGACAGTTCATTTGGTCAGACCATTCACCAGTAAGTGGGCCCCAGTTGGCAACGACAGACACGGTGGATCCTGAGCAAAGCCGACATGCACGTGGAATAAAACCATCTCCTCAGATGAGAGGTTTGCCAACATTAGAGGCATGCAAAGCCCACATGCATGTGGAGGTTACAAGCCATGCATAGAGGCATGCAAAGCCCACATGCATGTGGAGTATGGCTTCCTGTCCCTACACACTTCCACGTGTACCAAGAATAGACCACACACGTGTGGAGGTTATAAGCATGTAGAAATGTTTCGCACACATGAGGAACAGACCGGCCAGATTTGGAGCCAGGCGATCTTTACGGTGGACCTCATCTTTTGCACGGCTAGGATGTCTTGCCATTAAGGGACGTTGGTGGGAGAGACAGGTTGCATGTGAAAATTCACACGCAATAAGTTGCATTGTCGTCATTTCTCCCATCTATTTCGTTAGAGTAACCATCCATAATTCTGTTATAAGAAAGCCTCATACTTGCCATTGAAGACTAATTCAATTTCTTGAATATTATATCCAATAATAATATAATATAAGCTTACTAATATTTGAATGACAATCCTATCATTCCCCATCCAACCAACACTAAAATATAATTAAGTGGGCCATACGGAGCTGGTACATCAGATGATCAATATTTTTCAATTGTAGAGTTAGCTCATGTAGTTACTTACCTTAAAATGTTTATGGGGTAATTATCATGTGGGAAATCCCCCTACCGAACTTCATATTGATAGACATTTCACAGTTTGGATAAAGAAAGGGATAGCAGTGGGACCCACATTTGAACTTCCGTTCATTGTTCACCCACTCCATCCAAATGTAAGAATTCTATAAAGTGGGTTTTATTGATCAACGATCTGGATTGTCCTAAGGGATGGATAGTGTGATCACAGTGGACCCCACTCAGTTGTAATACATCTAAAATCATGTAAGAGGGGGTGTGTGCTATAATTGTGATACACACATTACTAATTTCGTGTCGAGCCTTAGGGAGAGGAGTTTGGATGGGTTTCAAACTCCTCAATTCTCTAAAATTATATAAAGAGGGTTGGGTCCCTAATCCTACATATACAATAGAAGCTTCAATTCCGCATATATTATACAGTTGGTATCAAAGCTTACTGCACATCGATTACATTAAATCTATTTAAGATGATTACATTTGTTCGGGAATCCTAAATGTTAGATATGTGTTTTATAAAATTATAAAACTCAGATCTGACCATTGAGACATGAGGTTGTATCTATTTCCAGCATCAAGTGGTGATCGCAACACTATCTGCAATTGTTGCTAGATTGAAAACATTATTATTATTGTTGGCATTCGTTAGCCATAGTTTGATGAATCTATTTAGGAGATAAACTATTATGATAAAATTTATAGCTTCTCAGTCGGACTCAAAGAAGAGAGAAAACCCAATCTTAGATCTATCGTACTTGTGGCTGCCCTTTTCATCGTAGAATGGGGGATTTTCATATCCCTTCCTGTGGTAATACGATTGCAGCGGCTACCATTTATGTGGCCTTAAACGATATTAATCATCTGTTCCTCCATAGACGTGCAGCGGTCACTGACGTTGCCATTGTAACACGAGCAAAGATGGGGTTCCTCAAAACCCTAAAAAACTTGTGTCGACAATCTCAAGATGACTCTCTTGTTGAAATCAGTGCTGTCTTTTTGGCACCATAAACTACTATGACCATGGCCACAAATCAAATCGATGACTCTCCTTTATCATGGAGCTTAAGGCAGCCATTAATGGAAACCGCAAACTCTCAAAGGGGTGCCAACCATTGGTGGTTGTTGTCCTCTTCAATCAGCTGCCGGGTGTGGTATTCTGGTCCACAAATGGTGCCAAATCGAAGGGCGCTGGGGCATGGTCTCCACCGATCAAGGAGATTGAGGACAGGGCAGAGTAGAAGGTTAGGGTTTCTCAATTTTTCAATCAAATCTCCCAAGCTCACCTGTGGGCCCAATTTCTTTCACTAATGGTTGTCAGACAAACACATTTTGGCCAGCGCCATTTTAATCCTTTTTTTGAAACTAATGGCCACCTCGTGGGCCCACTTCGGTTTATTCTAGGCTCGATTTATGCGTGGTGGTTGAGCTTTTGAAGGCTCACTTTCATGTATTTGGATTAGATTTGAGCCATCTTATGTGGGCATCCCATATACACTGTTACTAAATGGACAATTAGGAATCTAGAATCGCTAAATGGAATCTAGCTAATAGCTAGATCTTGAACATCCATCTTATGAATAGTATACTTCAATTTGGAGTGCTCATGGATGTTGTATATATATATATATATATATATATATATATATATATATATATATATATATATAGAGAGAGAGAGAGAGAGAGAGAGAGAGAGAGAGAGAGAGAGAGAGAGAGAGAGAGTCTCGATTTGTCTTAATTGTGAACTCATTACCCATTCTTTAGAAGTTGACATGGACCCTTTGAATGGAAAATGTTAAATTTAACTGTTTATTTCACTTAAAGGACTTCCCCTCTTACAACGATTATGCCAACTACTTACTGGACCAAATTAGACTATTTGATTGATAATCTGTTGAGGGCAACATTAAAATCGTAATCCTGAATTCAAATTCATGAGATTGGAACAGGTTGTGTTAGCCACCATAGTGACCTCAATCAGTGAAGATTTTATGGATTTGGACTTGTATTATTGAGATTAAGTTAAAGAATTGCATCTAGTTGCGTTCATGTTCAATGTGAATGGTGATAAAAACATAGACGATCACCATTTGGCAGGGGCGTAGACGGGGTGGAGTAAATGGTACTAGTGATGTTAAGGTTAAAGACTCATCTACCCACATGTATTGAGTATCTCGGATTTATATAACCGACATCACTTAACTTCATGTTCAGGAGAGTCACTTACATGTTATGACTGCCTCCCACAGGAGGAGTGATGATGATGTGATCGATTCTCACCAGGATTGGATGGTCGGGCCCGTCTTTATTCTGGGTAGTTCAATTGAAGGCCCCAATCAATTGAATTGACAAAATTTGCTTGATATTCAGTTTTATTCATGAATTGTTTTATGTAAACAATCTGCTGATGTGAGCATATTTTTAATCAATTACAATTCCAACCCAAATGCATCTTGTTCCTGCTCTAACCGAGTCAAATTATGGTCAATGGAAGGAGTCCACAGAAATTGTCCTGGGCTACTTATCGTTAGCCCTTGCCTTGGAAAAATCAGAACCTCCAAGACCATCTGAAAATGCTACCGAGTCAGAGGTTAATCGTTACGAGGCATAGTCCATATCCAATAGTATATGTCTCAAAATCATAAAGCACTTAATTTCTAAGACAATGAGGGGTGTCATGCCTAATGTAGACAAGACCAAACTTTTTTAACCAAAATGGGAAACTGATTTAAGAAATCGGATAAGGCTCAAGTGGGTTTCTTAATAAACAAATTGACACACTCATCCTATTACAGAAAAGGAAACATTCGTGAATACATTATAGAATAAATCAGAGTGGTATCTAAGATCCTCTCTTTATGTGTGAAAATTACAGATAACCAACTGGTTCACTTGGTCATGAACAACCTACCTCCACATTATAGTATGTTCTTAGTGAACTATAATACTCTAAAAGATAAATGGACATTGGATGAACTGATTTCTTAGGGTGTCTAAGAGGAGGATAGGATCAAGACACTAGGAAATGCACAAAATGTTAATTTAGTAACCTCAGGGTATGGACATAGACATGGACATAAAGGGTAGAGAAAAAGAAAACAAGGTTCTAATAAGGGACCCTCGGGTCCTCCTGGTGAAAATCATGAAAATCAACCTGGGAATGGATTGAGTAACAAGCGGGCTAAAAAGCAATAATTGCTTCTTCTACAAGAAGTTCGGTTATCAAAAGCAAGACTATATAAAGTACAAGCAGTGGTTCGTAAAGAAGGGTAATGATTCTATTCTGGTCTATTTTGAATTAAATCTAACTAATGTTTTGGTAGATTCAGTAATAACTATTCACATATGTACTTTTATGCAGAACTTGCTATATAGTAAGCCACCAATTGATGTAGAACGCTCAATATACGTCGGCAATGGTGTTAAAGTTGACGTAGAGGTAGTTTGAGTCTGTAGGCATAAATTAGGGTTGGGGCATTTATTGGATCTAGTAGATACATCTTGTGTGTCTTCTATAAGGCGTAATTTGATCTCTATTTCTCGTTTTGATAAATAAAATTATTCTTTTTAATTTGAGAATAAAAGATTGAGTATTCACTTTAAATCAGTTAAAGTTGGCACCGGCTCTATAGAGATTGGATAGGCTTGTGCGAGTATAAATTCTTCATTCTCTAAACTTCTCCGATTATAAAGTGTGTGTTGATTATATTAAAGGTAAGCAGACCAGAACTAGAAACAATGGTGCAACAAGGAGTGTAAGACTTTTGGTGGTGATACACATGGACATTTGTGCTGAAGTTGAAAATCAACTCGATAAGAAGATTAAGATCATTAGGTCTGACCGTGGTGGTGAATACTATGTCAGATATGACAAATCAAGTCACAATCCAAGACCATTTGTTAGATACCTACAATATTATGGTATTGTTGTCCAGTACACCATGCCTGAAACTCCAAAGCAAAATGGTGTGGCTAAAAGATGCAATTGCACCATTATGGATATGGTGCGTAGAATGGTAAGCAATTCAACATTGCCAGAATCTCTGTGGGGTGTTGCGATAAAAAATGCAGTTCATATCCTCAAAAGAGTCCTCGATAAGAATATACGTAAAATCCCTTTTGAGTTGTAGAATGGGAGAAAGTCAAGTCTTCGATATCTGCATGTTTGGGGATGTCCTATTGAGGCTAAAGTTTATAACTCGCATGAAAGAAAGCTCAATCCTAGAACTATAAGTTATTTCTTTATATAATACTCGAAAAGGTCAAAAGGTATAACATCCCAGATTTTTGATATTTTGGATTTTCAAAAACCCTTGAATTTTTTTATTATAATTAACTTAAGTTGTCACTTACTAACCATTAACACTCGATGTTAGCATATATGCATGTGGTACCAATGAAAACCCTACAAATCTGATTAATCAACCATAGAAAGCCAATGAATCTGGCCAATCACTTAAACATCAAGTTTAGCCACGTGATTTACTCACATCGAGCCCAAATATAACTGACCTATTGCTAACTAATCATAACAACCACAACTAAATAAAGACCTACTAAAATCTGAGATAACTAGTGGTCAGATCTTAATTCACTTATCCTTTTACCCTAAGAACCAAAGACTTAGGGTGATTATAACCGAATCATCATTTCTATTAATTGCGAATAGGCCACACTATGAACTTAGCTAATCGAAACCCTAATAATTATGCACATGAAATATCGCTACCCAATTCATTCTAGAAATGCCCTGATTATCCAAACAATCTTTAGACCACTCATTAGTGGGCCACTAAACTCGATGTTATAGAAATATGTTCGTCTTAGTGGGCTTGACGTCTAGCGTGAGACGTCGAGATGAGATCGTGTCTCGAATTGTTCAACTTAGACTCGCAAGGCGAGTGCTTAAGTTGTACGAATACTTTATATGAAAATCTGAAACTTAAGTGAAATTAGTCCATTTATTTTTCACGAAGTTGTAACTTTCAGATCATCAATTCACGAACAAATTCGGGGTGCTAACTAAAGAAATTTCTCCACACATATCCATATAACTACGGTCTCAATTGATCATTGGTGACCGTTGATCTAAGTTAGGGCCTTCCCAGTTGATTGGCACACCTGATCATTGTCTAGTTATGACCAAACAAAGATCACATTATTGGACACCTATACCATGGTTTAGATTGACCCATATGCGTTTCATCGTGTCCCATTATTGGGAAACAACCTCCTTTAGGGTTAGAATAATAAACAAAGGGCCATTGGGACCATTTATACACTTTTTAGCACTATATAAAGCCTTCATTTGGGCCACCCCTCTCCTCATATGAATTTTTCCTTAGAAAGAAAGAGAAAAAATGGAGAAAGAGAGAAGAGAAAGAGGAGGAAGGAGAAGAGAGAGTGCTTATGATGTGAGTGTTAGTGCACCTCCACCCTCTTATCCCCTTTTTAGCCACCTCACCATAACTAGAGCCATTGTCGGAGCTTTTCTGGTAACGATTGGAGGTAAATGTTGAATCTCACTTGTAATTTAGGGCTTCAAAAAGTGTTTGTCCCTAATCTCACAAGCTTGTATGCTTATCTAGGTCTTTCAATGATATTTTCCTAACACTTTAATTCTACGAGAGTTGTGAGTCAAGCAGATAATCACAATGTACAGACCATTATTTCTAGGCTATCTTTTATCGACCCTTAAGAGTCTCGGTTAATGATTAGTTGCTTATAGATAAATTTGTGTATGCTAATATGTTAACATTTTGATTTTGCTATAATATATGTTATTTGCTGGATATGGATGCTCATATGTTTAATGAAATGCTTGAATGGTGGAATGTGTTGCTTTGTCAAAACTGATGTGCTTGATTTAATGCTTAAGTGATTGTATTACTTTATACATGCTCATATGTTTGATTTAATTCCTTAGTAAATGTAGTACCCCATGAATGCTTACATGTTCAATGAAATGCCTAAATAGTTGTGTAGTAGAACTTATGCTATAATTGCGTGATGTAGTGTTTAATCCAATTGATACTTAGAATTGTTAGGATGTTGGGTCAGTTGGCTAACTGCCTAAACTAAAGGGGTAACCTAAGTTAGGGTGGTCACCCTAAGCTTGTTCGATCGACCCGGGTTGAACACGAACGATCGACAATAGCTAGACTACACGGGATGCTTGCACTCAATGTTAGTTGCACCGGGGTTCTCTCATGTCAATCTAATTAATCCACTAGCCGATTGATCATGTATGTTCAAAATATATTACACGACCAAATAGAATCTAGGATACCCCGTTCCTAATGGATGTGTCCATTCATAACCGTTAATGTGATACGATCCCACTAAGACTTATGAGCTAGGCATAGTGACATGGGACACCGTGTCTAAGCTATCGGCCTACGCTGGGGTGACGATCCTCCTTATAGTGACTAGTGAGCACTAATGGAGGTAATAGATCATTGTTCGAATGGCCCCTATCAAATTACCCAGCCGATGGTTTCGAGCCAGAGTACCGTTCGAACAATCAGGCGTGAATGGAATTGGGTGACAAACCATTTTCTTTTGTGGTGATTTTATTTTATGTGATAAGTTCGTACCTCAGAACTGAGTGATCATAATCGGTGTTTGGGTGATGTCCCATACCGAGTTGATTCTCATACATTTGGGTATCATGTTGTACCTTTGAAATCATTAATTTGTGAGATAAACAGGTGATACCTAAATTTGGATCAATGGACGCTGGTAAAGAGCCGCTACATGCCGAATGAGCCACGTGATCTGGATAAGGACTTGTGATATAACATCGCTATCCAAACTTCACCAATATGCTGGATGAATGAAACTTAATAATTACTCGACTAACATACGCATCAATCACATTACACTATATTGGATGTGACAATTTGGCGTTGGAGTTGCGTGAAAAAGAAGTGTTGACATTTACAAAATAGGCGTTGAAGTTGCTTGTGAGGGAGTGTTGGATTGTGAGGTGCGTGCATCATTTCATAATCTCCCTCACGCATTTAACAAAAGTATTTAGGAAGTGCTTGATTTCTTATTTTATTATTAATTACGCTAAATGAGTCGATAACATGTGTGACTTATAACTAATGGAACTACTGAGTTAGCTACTCATTCCCACCTATGACGGTGTTTTAAAACACTAACTAGAGATATCATTAATGTGGGTACTAGTGAGACCTTAGACGAGTAGGCTTAGATCGATTTGTGCAATGTCTTTATGTTTTGGAGGATTTGACGTAATTAAAAACTCTACACTTTAACCATCTCGGGTATGTATATTGTGGCTTGTATAATCCTTATTTATACGAACACCACTTTTTAATTGTACTTTGATTGTTTGCACTATATTTGTTGATTTTTGTTATCTCTGCTTTGCTTTGGTTCTGCTAAATTAAATTGTGCAATTTTGATTATTTGTGTGTTGAATAAATGTAAATCTAAATTAAGTCACACGTGCATTTTCATTTAATTAACACCCGGGAACTTGGGATCAGAGTCTATATACTCGAGTGTTAATTTTTGGGGCGTTACAAGTTGGTATCAGAGCGGAGTATTGAGATAACCAGGACCTTAGGAATGAGGACTATACAAACCACAATAACTAGAGTTGAAAAATTTATGATTAGATATTTGGTCTTATTGGGGATCTCCTTGATTTTAAGAGTACCCGTTAGTGTAGAAAATCCAATAAACTAGAGACAATGAATTTTAGGACCAAATTCTGGTTTGATATAATTTTGAATTTAAACTTAGAAATGATGAATAATAGGATCAAATCCCCGATTTTGTGATGCTTTCGAACTTTAACCTAGAAATCAGAAACTTAGGACCGTCTTGGTTAATTTTGTCGCGTACGAAGTGTTTGAGTACATGTGATTCTAACTTAGAATGAACAAAATTTGGTAAACCCTTTTTGAGAGTAAAATTTAGCGTAGGGATTCAAAGACTCTGTAAGATGAGTAATCCGAGCTTAGTTGAAACCTGACCAACAAGTACAAATTTTTTTTGAAAAAAATAGAGAAGAAAATGGACGATAAGACTTGGTGTCATCAAGTAACAGTTAAGAAATTTCCTTTAAAAAAAAGAGGGGGTTTGAAATCCTCGGTGAGAGCTTGAATTACATTTAAAATGCTTCTAAGAGTTGCATGTGTGATATGTGTGTCACTAAACTATTAAACCATTGGGCACATGGCCCACTAATGATATCCTAAAACAACTAGATTATCAATTGCATCATTATAATTACTTTAATATAATGATCATCACTGTCCAAACATTGTCCATGTAAATCAATGGTTAAAAAAATCGTTTATTAGTCACTCGGACATGATCTTGTGCTTGTGGCCATCCGATACTTGTAATCTCATCGTTTTCGAGCAATGCATATATTTCAATGGGCTTATTACAACCATTATGTCAAATATTATATACATTCACCAATTAGAGATATTAAAGTTGATTTAATAATTAAATTTGAACCCTTATAAATATACCATGTATAACTACTTTTGGATTAAAGTTGATTCCAAATCTATGGTGTCAAACACAATAGGAGGATTTTGAATCCATGGTGTTCCAATTCCAGAGGGTTCCAAATACATGCTCCTAAATGGGCCCTTAAGAAAATGGGAGGCCTAAGAAACAAATAAAAGGATAGACGAGGATGTTTCAGTGTGTGAACCATAGTGCCGCCGCCAATTTCCGACAGAGGACGGCGTTGTGATGTAGGGATGGGCGTGATGAGGTCGATCACTGTCTTGCTCAAGGGGATAACTACTCTGAATTCACGGAGTTTCTCTAGACTCCACAAAGAGATACCTCAAATCCACAAGGGAAAATAAAAAAATAGAAATAAATACTAGAAAATTTAAAATTTCATTATTAGATAATAAAAACAAATTTACAATCCTTTAAATAGTGATACCAAACATTGTAAGAAGTTTCAGAATCAAACTCCAACTCAAACCCCTAAAATTCGTAACTTAATAGAAATAGTAAATTTGTTATTTATAGTAAGTGTCCTATCTGGCTTAATCACTTTATTCTTCTAATTTTTCTAAGCACTTTTCATGTTGGACACAACTCTTAAAGCTCAAAGGATGAAGAGTTATAATCAAACTTAAACTTATTATAAATAGTAAAAACAGAAATAAAAAGAATTTTCGACCATCGACCAGATGAAATCTCACAAAATAGTCAGGTTGGTTGGCTAAAGTAGCTTCTCCTACCCTAAAATCGTATATGCTACGTCGAGTAACTCATTTCGGGTTGTGAGATATATGTGTGTGTGTCTGTGTATGTATGTATACATACATACATACATACATACATACATATATATGTATGTATGTATGTGTGTGTATATATATATGTATGTATTTATGTGTGTGTGTGTGTGTGTGTGTGTGTGAGAAAAATGTGTAAAAAAAAATTCTTTGTAAAAAAAAAAAAGCAAATTCCAGCAGCGCCCTACCGGACCACCGGTGGTGCCACCATGGGATTAGAGGCACCATTGCTGGAGTGGTAAGGATGGGAAGCCCCACTGTCGGTAATTTTTGAATTTTTTTTGCTTTTTATGTCGACTTCAAACATTCATATCTCCTTCAATATAACTCCAATTGGGGTGATTCAAAGCCAGAATGAAGCTTAATAAGTCTAGTTTTATATATAAAAAAATTAAAAAAAATTAAAAATTAAAATATATTAAATTTTAGGATGCTTTGACAGTTGTACAAAAATAATAATTTTTCTACAACTCCAAATGAAATAAAATTTTGTGGGATGAGTTTAAACTTAATTATAACTTACTGTAAAAATTTTAAAAATAATTGAATAACTGGAAGTATGAAAAACGTTACAAGCAATAGAGGTATTTTGGAATCATACAGAAAATTGTTAGTTTTGGTTAGTTGGTAATTCCAGAATTTTTATAATTTTTATGAAAGATCAAATGAAATAAAAGTAAGATTAATAATGGATTACTAGAAAATTTATAAAAATAATTTAGTAACTAAAAGTGACAAAAATGTTACGAATAATAAAAGGGTTGGAACTAAAATGTTTTTGCAACTACAAGTTGTCGATGGACCAGACGTATATTTTTCATCTTAAAGTTTTAGTATTCGGTGTCTATTTAGAATTATTTCTAATAATAATAGGAATCATCTTGTGATTAAATTAATTAATTTATATATATATATATATATATATATATATATATATATATATATATATATATATATATATATATATATATATATTTCCATCTTAAGTAGTTTTCAGTGTAGTTGAATTAGGACCCTTGAGTAGGATTGAGTTTGATAGTTAATACTCTGTAAGTTCATATTAGAGGCGGACTATGGTAGAATATTTTAACTTTTCTTATTCTCTTATGAATTTAAGGTTTATACCATGTAAAAGATACGGTGTTCTTCATCTTCCATTTTCACACCCTTCTTAATGTAGTCAAGCCTTTAAACCTCTAAAATATCTTAGAACTTCCGATTCTTCATTCCCTCTCGAAAGTACCAAAATTAAAGCATGATTTGCTCGTAACTCACTAGCCATAGGAATGAGACGGTAACATAAAGATACAATCTTAAGCCCTTAGAAACCTTCCTAGGATAATCATTTGACTATAGGCATAGTGAGAGATTTATTGATCAGTAATTTGAACATGAATTAAAACGAGGAGTTTCTTTGACCAAGACCCGAATGACAACCTTATAAATAAGAGGTTTGAACTTTTCAATAATGATATTTCCTAAACATTTAGGTTGATCGGACTATGGAATTATGTGACCATACATTTGTGAAGTATTCGCGACTTGACCCAATTCTTAATACTAAGTGACTAGCAACAGACTCACTGCTTTGACCAATGTAACACCCCGAATTTTCGTTACCTGAATTTGTAAAAAATCCTTAATTTTTTTGGTAATAACTAGCCACGTCATTACTTGCGGACCATTGACGCTCAAGGTGAGCTTATACGCGACTGGTACCGATAAAGAACTATACAAATAAGATTGATCAACCGTAGAAAACCAATGAACCCAACCGATCACTTAAACATCAAGTTTATCCTTATGATTTGTTCACATAGGACCCAAATCTAACCGACCTACTACTAATTAATCAAGATAATTGTAACTAAATTAAAAGATCTACCCGATTACGAGTCAGATAAGGCCCGAATCTTGACTAATGGACCAAATCAACCCAATTACTCTTTTAGCCTAAAATCGATGATTTAGAATGATCATGACCAGATCTCTACTTTCACTAATTTCAAATAGGCCATACTGTGAACTTAGTTAATCCATACCTCAACAACTGTGCCCAAGAAATCTCCCTGCCCAATTTATTCCAGAAGTGCCCTGATTACCCGAACAAGCTTTACACCGCTCGTTAGTGGGCCGCTAGTTTCAAAATTATAAAGTAATGTCCATCCCACTGGGCTTGTAGTTCATCGCGGACGACAGACTTAGATGTCGCCTGGAAATAAATAATTCATGCTGTCAAGTCAGCACTTATAAAGTGCAACTCGCCCTAGTACAAGCTTAAAATATGAATTTTAAGACAAATGGCCCCGCCGCTTAGGATAATAAATTAAGACATTTCACCTTTCGGATTTCACCCAAATTTACACCATAGGTTGAAGATGTTTCTCTGCACTTGTCCGTAAAATCTGACTGTTGATTGAGGATCGGTGACCATTGATCGAAAACTGGGCCATTCCGGTAGAACCTCGCATCTGTTTGCCGTCAAACTTTGCCCAGCCCTTCATCGGGCCATGAGGCACCTATCCCATAAATTAGATGGGCCAGGCGGCATCAAGACGGCCCCAATAACCAGAAATGGGCTCATAAGGCCATTAGGGGAATTACACTAAATGATAGGGCCAACTTAAATAATTATGGACATATAAAAGTCTAGTTCTCTCTCTCACTCCCATAAACCGTAGCAGTTGAGAGAGAGAGAGAGAGAGAGAGAGAGAGAGAGAGGATTTTTCGGTGTACATTTGATCTTGGCGCTTGGTATTTAAGAATCCTAGCACCTTCACCTCCCTCTTGCCAGAAAACGCTGATCCAAATCGCCATTGGAGCGAGATTCCGCCCAATCTAAGGTAAGATAGGGCTCCAGTTCATGTTTCCTTTAATTCTAACTACATGCATGCATCCTACTGCCATTTTCTTGCAACGCAGGGCCCTGGTACGTCAAGTTTGTGGACCCGGTGACATTAGGACGCTTACAAAGGCTTCCAGTCAGCAATAGGTGCAGACCATTACCTTTAGGTAGCCGATTATTGTGCCTAACATAGGTTTAATGAATATGTGTGGTGCAATATTAGTGCATATTGCTGAAATTTCATTTGGATTGCATGAATGAGATAATAGACTAGGAATTGTTAAAATTATGGGAAGGGTTTGGCCCTAATACCCCCAAATATGTGACTTGTTGATTTGCATGCTATGTAGGGTACAAATATTTAATTTTTTCCAAAATGTTGTTGATTAGTTGTTGATTTCCTGATTAAGTGTTAATTATGCTTGGAATAAAGGCATGAAATGTTGTAAATTGCTGATTGGTGGTTGATTTCCTGATTTTCTGATTAATTATGCTTGGGTGAAGGCATAAAATGTTGTAAATTGGCTGACTAGTTGAGTTACTTGCCTTAATATTCGATTTACAGCTGAATTGAGTGCTTCATGATTGATCTATGGAAGATAAACTTCGGTGTATTGTTATATGACTGCCCATGTGGTTCACTTTAGCCTTTAATTTACCTCCATCTTGAGATCATACCCTAAAATGATATACAAATTTGAATAAAATAGATGAATGACATGTATAAAATAAATACATTATGGTGGGTTCCACAGATTCCCCAATCCATGCTGTACTTGAACCATTTCTTGATGGCAGAAAGGATCAGAACTAATATTCCATCAATATATATATAAGATATAATCACTTTTTAAGATATTTTTGTCATTTTAAAAAATAAGCTAATAATAGTGATTTAGATCAGATAAAAAGTAGCAGAAAAAGAGGCCATCAATGTGGGTGCTAAGATCTAAAGAAAAACTTTTGGGCAGTTCTATGTAATTAGGCCTAGAGGTGTACACGAGTCGATCTGAGTCGAGCTTGGCACAGCTTGGCTTGGCTAGGCCACTTGCTGACCTCATCTCGGACTCAGCTCGGTATGGTCCTTGAGCCTGATTGGCTAGCTCAGCTCGGTTTGGTCAGCAGCTCGGGCCACTTCGAGTTGAGTTCGAGCCAAGATCGAGTCAGGTTCGCTTGTACAGGATTTTCACAAACACATGAACTGAACTTTCAAAATCTTGTTGTATGTAAAGTAGTAGTAATGGATTTATATGTATTTCATCAAACACCTTTTAAACGACATAAAAATCAAGAAAAAAGGGTATTTGTTTAATATACATACCTTCCTTGCCACCAGCCACACTTCATTGAGTCATTTCATCAAACACTTGGTGAGCAGCAACAATATCAAAGTAACCTGAGTCACAGAATTGAATTAATCCGAGTTCGATTCGAGTTGGGTTTGATCGGAGTCAAGTCGAGCTCGAACTCAATTTGAAATTTTTTTCGAGCTCAAAAAATCAGCTCGACTCGGCTTGAACTCAGTTTCAAACCGAGTTGAATCGAGCTTTTTCAAGTCGAGTTGAGCGAGTTACCGTGCTAACTCTGCTCGTGTACAACCCTAATTAAGCCAAATCATGAGTGGCATTTCATAAAAATCCATTTATAAAATGGCTGGTGTCAAAAAATTTCCCTCGTTGCAGTCATATATGGTGATTGGATCGGTGTACCATGGAAGCAGATTGGCTGGTGTACCACACACCAGCTATATTGCTGGTGTAGATACGTGCTGTCCGAAGATGAGCGTCGACGCTCCTCGAGCACCGAGTTGTACAAACGGTTCAAAGGAGATCAAACTTACATGGGCCCCACAATGATGTATTTATTATATCCACACCGTTCATCCATTTTTTGAGATCGTTTTAGAGCATTAGACAAAAAATGAATCATATCTAACGATCAAATGGACCACACCAAAAATAGCAGTGAGGATAATGATTTTCACCATTAAAAAATTCGTAGGGCCATCGTAACATTTAATTTCCATCCAATCTGTTAATAAGGTTACAAATACATAGATGAAGAGGAAAAACAAATTTCATATTGATCCGAAACTTCTGTGACCCCTAAAAGGGTTTCAATGGTAGACGTTCAATCCCCCACTGCATTTTTTAGTGTGGTCCACTTAATCTTTAGATATGTCTTATTTTTTTCTTAAACCTTAAGAAGATTTCGCCAAATGGATGAATAGTTTGGATATAACACATACCTCATGATGGGACCCACAAAAATTTCTGACGTCAACACAGCAACTATATAGCTAATGTGTGGTACACCAGCCAATCTGCATCCGTGTACCATATGGTGTTTTAAAATTGGACCGCGCCTATCTCTAGCTCCGAACGGGCAGACCCTAATGTATCTGTTTATCCAAGCGTCTATCCCTTTTCTCAGGTCATTTTAAGGCATGATAAAAAAATGAGAATTGCTCGAGACGGGCGGGGGTAGGACGCAATCCGACTCTGACCATTCATTTCTTGTGGACTTTCTTCTATTGAATGCGGATCAATTTTTGTTTTTTGTTTTTAGCTTGTTAGTACACCCACTGTCAGTTCACACTTCACTGTTAGCCACCCTCACTAGGGAATCGATACCAAGACCTCAGTGTTGAAACGAGGTATCTTTTACTCAGTCTACCACTTGAGCTATGGATCAGGGTGTAATGCGGATCATTCTTCATTCCTCTAAGGGCTTGTTTGGTCGGGCGAATCCCACGGTATTAGGAGGGATGTGATCAAATTTAAGGTAATAATGAGGACGCCAGTGGATTGCTGGGAATTCCACGGGATGGACTAATCTTGGGACATGATCCGAGCTTGTGTTTGGGACGTCACCTCTATCCCATGGAATGTGAGCCATATCCCGGGATCTCCTATAGTCTGACCTATTTGGTTAGGCATGGAATTGCAGCAATCCCTTAGTGGCAAGTACATCCACCCGTTTGGATGGACGGATGACATCCCAGGAGTTGCAAGCCACTTTGTCATTTCCCCACTGCTTCCAGCCATTGGCATTGGTTGGTGTGCTGTGGGCCCCACATGAACAGTGGATCTCCCTTCAGTTGGGTTGTAGGAAGATTTCAACAGTGGATCAAACTGATTTTTGTTTTTTCCCTCCACCTAGGTTACCTACACGTACTCAATAGTACTGTGGGCCGTAGGAGGATTTCAACGGTGGATATCCAATCACTATTGCTTTCGTGTGGTATGGTCCAAACTAGATTTATAGTCCAAACCGTCAAAATGTTCTGAAAAATCGCTAATAGTCTGATTCAACTGAAGATCCACACACCACGTTAATATTGCCTAATCTGGACCATCCAATCTAAGTGCAAGTCCAAATCAGTGTGATTGTTAGGCAAAAAACACGTGGTGTCTACATATTCAGGGGACCACACCAAATGACTCCTTGCAAATAAACAAAAACTGATTGGATCATGAAGTGTATCAGGTACACATATATAGTGGGCCACACCAATTGAGATGTGGATTGAGACAAAATTATCGACAATGTTAGGAAGTCGATAATATACTGGTGTGGAAGGCAATTGTTAGTCTCTGATATAGGTCACTCAAGCAAAACCATACAATCAAAGATAAAAAAAATTCATTCAGTTACACAACCTCTACAGTTAGAATTTAATAATTATAAGTAGCGCATAGAAAAGAACAATAATGGCAACCAGAACTGCATAGAATATCTCCCCAAAAGATGGGGCATGATCATCAGTCGCCGTGGCCCTAGAAACCATGGCCCGGGTCATTTGTTGGATAGACGAAGTTGATGAATGATGGATATCAACCTTGTCTAAATATGCGGTGACATCAACCACATGAGATACTGTGGCAGGCCTCGACTGTGCATTTGTCCCACCGAAGTAACTCTCTCAGTAGGACACCACTTCCCTCCAATTCTTGAATGCCTGGTGTCTCCCTCCACTGAATCCCTCGACCTCCAGCCTAGCATCATCCCAGTCAGATAAATGCCCGGTCGACGGCCCATGAGAACAACGTAGTACTTCTCTTTTGCCATCTGCATTGACATGTCCATTATTGGCATGAGATTTGTGTAGTAGAATAGGATCACGTTTACTAATTACGCAAAATTGTCCCACAAATAAAAATACAATTAGAGGATCTGAATTTCAATTAACTGATAGTACATACCCTTCGTCCATAGATTGTGTGTCGCTCTATTTGTCTAAATGTGCATAGCAACAAGGATGTGGAACCACAAATGTGCATAGCAACAAGGATGTGGAACCACATATATAAAATATATTAAAGCACAAAAGTAAAGTATTCCCACACCACTTAAATTGGTATACACTGTATACCAATTGTATCAATCCAAAAAAGTAAAAAAAAAAGGGTCACTAGTGAATAAAGAAGTTATTATATTCCCACAAAATAACTGATCGAAAGAACGATGGATAACAACATGTTAGACCGACCCAACCCCCGCATCACCAAAGTTATTGTGGAGTGTTCTCTTCAACCACTTGACGCACCTCTCGGGTTGGAGACTGACAAAGAACGATGCTAGCTTCTCGTCTCTACTCAACAATTGACCAACCTCGATAAACTCTGAGTTGGTTAACCCTTGTACCTCTTCAAGAACATCAAGTACCTTACTAATACGATTGACCTCTTTGCCTAGGCCAAAATCACGCATAGCCTCTGTAATGGTCTTAAGAGAGATGCTGAGTACATCGCAGGGACGAGGAGGCCGCATAAGTTTCTTTGATGTGGTCCCACCTTGGCTACCATCAGAATCAGAAGTTGGATTAGGAGTGCCATGGGATCCGCGTCTTTCCATCGATGGAGTCTCCGAGGAAAAATGACCGTCTGATGAGTCCGCTACATGGTCCTCTAAGAGGTTAATGATATCGTTAAGGTCATCTTCAGTGTGTCTCTCCATTCCTCATTGAGATCTCATTGAATCTGAGAAGATGATGTGGTCATAGTCGTACTTCCTTGCACATATCGTCCCATAGCCTGATCAGATCCGATGATAACCACATGGTCATCCATTCTATCAATTTTTTCCCACGAAGTTTGTCAGCATGGGGGTGAGATTGCAACCATAAAATAAAATTGTAAGTTAGAAAAAAGTACATGTGATTTATGGGTTTGTGAAGGGTTTTGTAAGATGCACTTACATAAAACATACCCTAAGGTATTCCTCCTAGACCTCATCACGGGTTGTAACCACCTTGCTCTCATTATCCCATCCAAATCCATTGGCTGCTAGTATGTCCTTCATGACAATATATTCATGCTTGTAATACGTCAGCTAGTTCTGCACATTCTGCCAGTTAACAGGTATGTCCGTATGCTTCGCGACCTCTTCAGTCGTTGCTTGGTAGGCTTCCCTCTTGAAACATTATCTGCCTTACGTCTCAAAGCAACCTGTTTTACCAGCGTATCGAAAAGAACTTGATCCATTTCTGCACTCCATTTGATTTTAGCCACCCGAGACAGGCTCAGCGAGGGATTTGATAGTCTTCCCATGTGGCGAAGACTGAGTTGGCATCACAGGTGTCCTAACCAGTGAATGTGTCGGTGTCGAATTATCATTAGACCAGAAGTCTGCCATGTCACCTAGGTATGCAGCACGTGTCAAGTACATTTTAATTTCATCTACTTTTAACCTTTTTTCGTGAGAAATTGAACATTCCTGATCAGAAATACATTTCATACTTTTGCAAAACACGCAAAATTTCATAGTCAAGTAATTAATATTATGAGCACCTAAGTATTGTCCGGTCAATATGGAAAATTGCAAATCATAAATAAAATTAATTTGACTATCTACTCCTACTGTTTTGGTGCACATCTGCCCACATACGAGAATCAATATCATCACACACTCAAATCTAAGCATCCTTTTCTTGCTGAGTAACATGCAACAACCATTGCCTCTTGTCATTCGTTGACACCACATGCGGTGTTGGGTTACTCTCCCCTTCAGCAAAAGATATATCGGCATCTTGTGACTCCTGACGAGATGTTCGGTTCGTATGAAATTGTGTAACACACAACATGCTACAACAATTTTCACTTATGTAACTCATACTGAATGGCCATCTTCAATATGGGAAATCTGTCTTTCATTACACCAAAACAACGCTCAATTGTATTGCACAATTGTGCATGTCAATACTTAAACGGCTCATTCTTATTCATAGGCGCTCTCTCGGTTCGATACTCCTGTAAGTGGTATCGTACGCCCTGGTATGGAGCCATAAAATCAGGTGAATGCGCGTATCTAGTATCGACAACATAATATTTCCCTACACAGTTGAATGAATGTTCCATTAAATGGACACTCGAATATTTCACAACTATTAAATAGATGGGTAATCTTTGAAAATCTAACCAGTACCATGCGGGACACGTAATGGATCATCTATTTGGGTCAAAGCATTGTGTAGCACCCTCGTATTCGAAGCTGAACCCTCCTATTCGGTCAATATGTATAAAAAATTCATGTCAAATGAACATTCCGCGAGTACATTTTGTGAGAGGAATCCTTTCCGATTGTGGAAGCTCGCCTGATCCATTGCTTGAACCTGAGCAGGTATGTGTGTCCCATCAATTGCATCGACACAATCATAGATGCATTTCATTAAATTTCTTTTAGGGTTGAACTTGTTAGTAGGGGTATGAGAATAACAACGTAGAAATACATTGGCTATCAATGAAAATGATACGTGAAAGTATGGAGCTCAACTGATATTTCTTTGAATCTTGGAGGGTGTTTTTGATCCTAGTTGTTTAACGAACTCTGGGTATAATGATACAATCGTATCTAATACACGGTTAAAGTGGCGGCTAACGGTTTTGCCGGATCGAATAAATCTGTGCCCTATGACCCGATTGCGAACATTGTGGCCCACGGTGTGGAGGAACATTATTGAGGGTCAAATATTACATATTAGACCCCAGTTACTACCTGATTTTACGAGCATGATATCGTTTAACGTCATATTTTAATCATGTTTATGTTGTAAGGTGAATTTAGGAGCTTGGATTGAAAAAGGGTATTAAAAGCATTAATTTAATGCTAAAAAATCACCAAGGCAAAGGATGGATCTTAGGGGACAGAGATCAAATGATTTACATGCCAAAGATCTGAGAAAATCAAGTGATTAATGATAAAGAGGCCTGAAAGTCTTCCTGAATGTAAGATCACAGGGTTCCTACCATCCGTTTAGCTTGAAACTTTATATCTGACCTAAGGACCCTAAATTAACCGTACATATTTAATTTTATCCATTGGATCTTTGTAAAAGTGGCCCAACGGACAGATTAGCCCATAATTCACTGATCTGGGGCCCACCTGATGTCCGGATATGCTTCAATTTTGGTCTCAACCCCTTAAAAGGGGTGAAAAAATGAATGAACGGAACGAATTATCACAAGACATCAAGGCGGGACACACTTCACGTGGCCGGTGTACACAGCAGGCGTACACCCACTGTACATCGGACCAGCTAAAGCGGTCAACGGGCACTGACCTGAGCGGATTTGAATCTGGATCGAATTCAAAATCCTGCCCGCAACAGAGACGTGCAGACAGATTCGGGTGGGCCACCATAGTCATACATCTTGATGATCCACACCGTTCATTGAATTCAGGAGGTCAAACTGACTGTACCTTGATCTATGGCCCGATTTCCTCAAACATTGCACGTACATGAAGTCTCAAATGCAGGACGGAAGATAGAGTAGAAATTCTATGGGCCACACCTAAACCGATCCAAAACCATCCATCTTTGATCGATTTTTTAACGTGAATCCATTGGACGGAATGGATTTCCTTATCGGCATTGATCAAGGGCCCACCGATCATCACAGCGCAACTTCTTGCACAGGGCCTGCCTCCGTGAAAGCCGGACGATCTGGGTATCTGTGTCCATGGCCAGGATCGGTCCAATGATCCTGGCTGTTCAAAACCCTCTCATGGTACAAGCGATCAAGCCCAAGATGGCTGAATGGAATGGATCCCGCATCAGGATCTCTTTTTTTGCAAAAATATGTTGTGCCAGAAGGATCCGCGGCACTGCTGCTTACGCACCTTCTCACCGTCACAGCACAACCGACCTTCGTTTTTCCTATAAAAGGAGAGATATCCCAGAGACGTGAGCATCCTTAGACGTGGCAGGAATTTGGGAGCTTGGACGTGGAGCACAACAGAAAGAGAGGGGGCATGGACGGCGACAGCCTCATCACTTCTCCTCCTTCTTCCTTCTTTTAGTTTCTTCCTTCTTTCATGGTTTTTTAGTCTAATCATTTCTATGATAGGCTAAACCTCTTAGCTAGGGCTAAGAGGTGAAACTTGTAGCGTGATGGGTTACTTTCTATGCTTTTGATTCATGTTATGTTGAACTGACTTTGATTTTGGTTTGATTATAAGGTATCCTCATAGTTTTTAATGGTTTATTATGACTTAAATTACAATGGATTTGCGATAGCTTCGGGTATGTGCTTTGCATTAGTGAGATTGTGAAGTTAAGAAGCCATGTTGCTCACCATCATATCATGGGCATGGTTGGATGATGAAACCCTTCCTAACGTTCATAACTCCCTTAGATTAGATGTGGAATGGCTAAATTCTGTTGTTTACTTTGTCTCATGGGCATGGTTTTATGATGGAATCAATTCTAATTCTCACACCTCTCAACTCTTGAAAACTAGATCAAAGAAAGTTCAGATTAGTTTTTAATGAAATATCTTCCAACTGGATGAAGATAGGACTCTGATTCTAGTTGTGTTTGTGAATAAAGCATAGATCTCCCTGATCTCTACAAGTGGATCCTTGGTACCCTAGTTTTCCACCTTTGAATTTTACAAGTTTTAGTTAAGATTTCACCATTATTGCCTTAAAATTTCTTGATTTAGATTACATCTTCTTCTAGTTCTAGTTCTAGTTACTTTCAGATTGCGTACAAGGTTCTGTCCCTGTGGATTCGACCTTGGTTCTTACCAAGATTATTACTACATCGCAACCCTATACTTGGGGTGTGAACAAGTTTTTGACACCATTGCCAGGGACTAATCGTTACGTTTTTCTAAGATTAACTAGTTTTAGAATTAGATTAAGATCAGGGTTTTTCTAGTTCTTAATTCTAGTTTTTTTCAATTTTTTATTTCTAGAAACTAACCTGACTTTTCTATTTTGTAGGACCCTGACATAGACTTTCTAAATTGGTAATCTCTTTCTAATTTTCTAGTTTTTCTATCTTTTGTTTTTAGATTAGGTTTTATTTTCTAATTTTAGAAACCTTCTAATTCTAGAATTTCTTTTAATTTTAGAAACTAACTTACTTTCTATTATAGAACTTTCCTAATTTATTTTAGAAACTTTTTATTTTTAGAAAATTTTCCTTTTTAGAAATTAGTTTACTTTCTATCTTTAAAAACTAATTTGTTTTGTTTTATTTTGCAGGATCTAACTAAGGAACTTCAAATTTGGTAACCTCTTTCCAAACTCTTTTCTCTTTATTTTTAGATTTCTGTCTTTTTTTCCTTTTTAGGTTTAGGTTTAGAATCTGAATTGAGGGCTGCGAGTGTTTCATGCCCAAGTGGGTTTGTGACAACACACGACGTCTCTTGACTGAAGGAGGATTGGTTGAGGGGTTGACTATCCATCGCAGGACTAGACACCGCTTGAAATCCCCAGAGTTAATTGAGGTAATGACTGCAAACCAACCTCTTCTACCCCAACCTAGGGTGGAAGACACCATGATGAGAATGAGGTGCATCAAGCACCTTCGCCTCATACTTTTTGAGATTATTTACAACTGGCGGAGGTGAGCACGCCCTCATGAATGGTTTTTCCTGAAAATACGGGACTCATGGATATCAAGCCAGGGGTGATCCAACTCCTTCCTAAATTTTATGGGCTTGAGTCAGAAAATCCATATTTACACCTGAAAGAGTTTGACGAGATCATAGCCACTTTATATTTTCTAAACGTAATTGAAGACACAGTTAGGCTGAAACTCTTTCTCTTTTCTTTGAAGGAGAAAGCTAAGACGTGGTTGCATTCACTACGCCCTATATCTATTAGCACATGGAATGATATGTAAAGGGAGTTCATGCAGAAATTTTTTCCACATCATAAAACGAACACCCTTAGAAAATCAATCATAAACTTCACCCAAAAGGAGGATGAAACATTCTTCTAATGTTGGGAAAGGTTCAAGGATCCTGTCAATTCATGCCCACAATACGGTTTTGAAACGTGACACATTACACACTTTTTCTATGATAGATTGACATCTTCCATGCGCTAATTGGTTGAGATGATATGCAATGGGGAATTCATGAATAAAAATGTCGATGATGTGTGTGACTACTTGGATAGACTTGCTGAAAATGCAAAATCATAGGACACATACCCAAAATCAAGCACCATGTCTAGGCCGACTGAATCTAAGGAGAGGGGTGGAATGTATCTCCTGAAAGAGGATGATGATATCAATTCCAAAGTGACTAATCTCATAAAGAAATTAGAGGCCATGGAATTAAAGAAGAACAAGGTTAATGAAACTGTTTATGGTATCTGTGATTGCAACATTCACACAACTGAAAATTATCCAACAATACCTGCCTTTCGAGGGGTGTTGAATGAGCAATCCAATGCCGTGAACAATTATTAAAGACCTTTCAATGGACCTACCTCCAATGCATACAATCCTGGTTGAAGAAATCATCCAAACTTCAGTTGGAGGAATGGATAAACTGCTACCCCTTAAGGCTTAAATCAAAATCCAAATCAAGAGAAACCTTAAGAAGAACAGATTCAAAATTCCACACAACAATGCAAGAACTTACAAACTTTATGCAAAAGATGGATTCACATATGATGGTTATAGAAAAGGGGATGCTTCCTGCACAACCTCTCCCCAATCTTAAACCGCAATATGAGATAAGTGATCCAAGCTCTTCAAATCAGATGGAGCAAGCTAAATCTATCACCACTCTTAGGAGTGGGAAGATCATTGACAAAACCATTCTGGTTATGTCTGAAAAGCCTAAAGGACTCGAAAGTGGACAAAGATGATGAATCTATCCATGCTCCACAAGAATTAGAACCGAAAGCTCAAGGGAAGCCGGTTGCTCCATTTCCCCAATGGTTGGTTATACTAAAACCTCTCTCTAACTCTCAGGACATTCTAGAGGTGTTGAAACAAGTGAAGGTCAATAGTCCTCTACTTGATGCCGTAAAACAAATACCTTCATTTGCCAAATTCCTGAAAGACTTGTATATGACCAAAAGACGACAAAATATTCAAAAGAAAATCTTCTGGACTGAGAAAGTGAGTGTCATCCTAAAGTAAGATGTGTCATAGAAATGTAAAGATCCCGGTAGCCCAACCGTACCTTGTGTAATTGGGAACTACTGAATTGAGCATGCACTTCTTGATTTAGGAGCAAGCATAAATCTGATTCCTTACTCGGTGTACAAACAGTTAGGTTTAGGTGAATTAAAACCTACCCTAACAACATTACAACTTGTTAGTCGTTCTGTTCGTGTATTGAGAGGGATAATTGAGGATGTGTTGGTCCAGGTTGACCGATTCTACTATCTCGTAGACTTTATCATCTTGGATACGAAATCCATCAGTGACATGAGTGCTCAAATTCTCGTCATTCTTGGTTGCCCATTCTTTGCCACTTCATACGTAATTATCAATTGCAAGAATGGAATCATGAGTATGTCTTCTGGGAATATGACATTGGAGTTGAACATCTTTTTCAATTTAGACAGACGGTTAGAGGATGGTGACGATTTCCACGACATTAACATGATTGACTCTTTCGTGGAAGATAGAGCGCCTCTGACCTTATCCTCTCACTCTCTAGAGACATGCTTGGCCCATTCCCATGATTTTGATGATGACATGATTAAAGAGATGGTTTCCATGCTTGATACTGCGCCAGTACTTGAAGTTAACCGGTAGAGGCCACAATTTGAAGAATTGCCCCAAACCGAAGAAGTGCCTCTGCTGTCTAACCTCAAGGCACCGAAGCTTGACCTAAAAACTTTGCTTTCTGATTTGAAATATGTTTATTTAGGTCAAGATGAGATATACCCAGTGGTGATTTCTTCTCACCTTGAGCAAGAATAGGAGAGTATGCTCATATTCACTCTTATTGAGCATAAAGGAGCCCTTGGATGGACGATTGGGAACCTCAAAGGAATTGACCCTTTGATTTGTACTCACCGCATTTATCTTGAGGATAATGCGAAGACCTCTTGGCAATCACAACGTAAACTAAATCCAAACATGAAGGAAGTGGTTAAGGCCGAGGTTCTTAAACTATTAGATGTGGGTATCATATACCCTATATCTGTTATTCAATGGGTGAGTCCAACTGAACTGATTCCTAAGAAGTTCAAAATTACCATCGTAGCTAATGCCAACAATGAACTCGTGTCAACTAGAGTTACTACTAGTTGGAGACTATGTATTGACTACAGGAAGTTGAATACCGTCACGAGGAAGGACCACTTTTCTTTGCCCTTCATTGATCAAATTCTGGAAAGGTTAATTGGTCATTCCTATTATTGTTTCCTTGATGGGTATTCGGGATACAATTAGATATAGATAACCCTTGGAAGATCAGGAAAAGACTACATTTACATGTCCATACGGCACCTTTGCTTACCAAAGGATGTCATTCGGACTATGTAATGCCCCTGTCACCTTTCAGCGATGTATGATGAGTATCTTTTCTAACATGGTGGGGCAATATCTAGAGGTCTTCATGGATGATTTCTCTGTCTTCGGTCCATCTTTCAGTGAGCGCTTAGAGAGTCTGAAATGCGTGTTGAAAAGATGTGAAGAAAAGAACTTGGTACTTAATTGGGAGAAGTGTCATTTCATGGTTTGTAAGGAAATTGTCCTTGGACATATCATCTCCTCCAAAGGAATCGAGGTTGATAAGGCTAAAATCGATCTAATCTCTAACCTAGCTCCACCCAAGAACATACGAGACGTGCGAACTTTCTTAGGACATGTTAGGTTTTACAGACGATTCATAAAGGACTTTAGTCTTATCTTTTGTCCTCTATGTAATATACTTTTAAAGGATGCACCATATGAGTGGACTGAGCCATGCCAGGAAGCTTTCACTAAGCTTAAGGGCATGTTAACTACTGCACCTATCATACAACCACCCGACTGGAGTCTTCCTTTTGAACTTATATGCAACGCGTCTGATTATGCACTTTGGGTGGTTTTAGGTAAGAGAAAAGAAAAGAAGCCCTACGTTATTCATTACGCAAGTAAGACTCTAAATCCTGCTCAAGTGAACTACTCGACTACGGAAAAGGAACTCTTAGTAGTAGTGTTCACTTTGGACAAATTTAGGTCCTACTTGATCGGATCCAAGATCATTATTTACACAGATCATGCAGCGCTCAAGTATCTTCTTGCTAAGAATGATGCCAAGCCCCACCTGATAAGATGGATCATTCTACTCCAAGAATTTGATTTAGAAATTAAAGATAAAAAGGGAATAGTGAATGTAGTAGCTGACCATCTTTCCCGTCTTAGTCCCTCTGATTCCTTTGAGATAACACATATTAATGATATGCTCCCTGATGAACAATTGTTCAAAGTCTTCTATTCACCTTGGTTCACTGATATTGCTAATTATCTTGCCATAGGTTTCATATCGACACATTGGAATGCACAAAATAAGAAGAAATTTTTCACCGAGGTGCGCAACTTCTTTTAGGACGATCCATATTTGTTTAAATATTGCCCGACCAAACCTTAAGGAGATGTGTGCCAAATGATGAGCATTAGAGTGTCATCTCGTTCTGTCAGTCTCAGGCCTGTGGTGGTCACTTTTCTACTAAAAAGACCACAACCAAGATTCTGTAGTGTGGCTTTTACTGGCCCACTATATATGTTCATAGACACTCATGAGTTTTACAAGGCTTGTGAGTGTTGTCAGAAATTGGGAGCATTATTCCGTCGAAATATGATGCCCTTAAACCTCATTCTTATTATAAAGGCATTTGATTACTGGGCATCGATTTCATGGGACCATTCCCCCAATCCTTTGAAAATCTATATATTTAGCTTGTTATAGACTATGTCACTAAATGGGTTGAACTTATTCCATGCCGGAACAATGATCATCACACGGTTATTAAATTCTTAAAATAGAACATCATTTCTTGGTTCGGAATGCCTCGAGTCATCATTAGTGATGGGGGCTCACACTTTTTTAATAAATCATTTGAGAGTTTAATGAAGAAATACAGTATCTCTCATAAGGTGAGCACCTCATACCACCCACAGACAAGTGGGTAAGCTGAGATTTTCAATAGGGAGATCAAACACATCTTGAAAAAGATGGTTACCCTAACTGTAAGGATTGGTTAATCCGATTGACCGATGCCTTATAGGCTTACCGTACTACATTTAAGACCCCTATTGGAATGTCTCCCTTTAGAATTGTTTATGGGAAGGCTTGACATTTTCCTGTTGAGCTAGAACATAGAGCCTATTGGGCGATCAAAAATCTGAATTTCAACCTGGACAACACTGGCTCACTGCGCAAACTTCAATTGAATGAACTTAAAGAAATCCGGAATGATGCGTACGAGAACTCAAGAATTTACAAGGACAAGATGAAAGCGTTTCATGACCAACATATTCATTGAAAAATATTCATGCTAGGTCAGAAAGTCCTTTTATATGATTCGTAGTTACATCTCTTTCCGGGTAAGCTCCGATCTCGTTGGACCGGCCCTTTCACTGTTATCAATGTTTATCCTCATAGGGCTATCGAGATTCGGAATCCAGACAATGGAAATGAGTTTAAAGTAAATGGACATCGATTAAAGCCATTAGTTGAGAAATTTGATTCAGAGGACATGTCCATGCCTCTAAATGATCCTGTGTACCAGGATTAATCTCCTAGTCTAACGGAGGTATAGGTAGGTTTACTCCTTTCATAGGACTAGGTTAGTTTACTTTTTAACGTTCTAGGATAGTCAGCTTTATACGGTTAGGATAGTTTGGTTTCCACTGTTTGAGGATAGTTTGCTTTTATTGGTTAACTCTTGTACCGAGCCACCTTTACGTTGAAATCTCTTTGGAAAAAAGCCGCACGATTCTGTCATCAGGTACTATCTTTCCATCACTTCTCCTTCACTTTCATTGTCTCATGTGCATTACATACCTATATCTTTTACATTGAGGACAATGTAAATTTTAGGTTGGGGATGGGAGATTAAGTTACCTAATTAGTGTTTTCTTGGTCTTAAGCAAAAATTGTGAATTTTTTTTTTGGAAATTCTTATGAAGTCGAAGTGATTTTGAAGGCCATCCTTCATTTTAGAAATATAAGATACGTAATGTTGATAATTTATGACTCTTAAATTCAGCTATCTTTAGATTTCACAATTAAGTTCGAATTATTAATCCATAGTCAGAAGTTTTAAACATTGATTGAGTCATGATTTCACATGTCAATTAAGGTTTCAGTTCAATATTGACTTATTAACCTGGTAATCACTAAGCATGGAAGGAACCAACTTGGAAAATTTGTCCATCATGTTCATTGAAAAAAAAAAGAATATCCAGTTAAAAAATCAGTTTTGTTGGAAAACGACTACCTGTTAAAGATCTTTAAAAAGGTTAACACAGCGTGAAACCATCGATGGAAAAATCAAAAGTTAGAAGAGTAAAAAAGCTGAACTGTAAGGCAAGTTTCAGTTTAGGTTTGGTTATCCAAAATGCTCTATTTGATTATCAATGTTATCATGCAAATTGAATTGGACCTTTAATGATGATAAGCCAAGATTACACTATACACCCATGGAACTCAATGTTTAGAATTGTTCTAATCGATGGATTAATACTTTGAACTTGACTATGAAGTTTACTGTGCGCTTGAGTCCAGGAGAAAGTAATGCCCAACATTGATGTATCTTGGAATTCCATGATCTAGATTGCTTTTCAAAAACCGCTTGAGTTTATAAAAATTTATCCTGTAATTCTTAACTTATTTTTCGTATACTTTGCTCGGGACTAGCAAAATGTTGGTTGAAGATTGAGTTGAGGGTCAAATATTACATATTAGACCCTATTTACTACCTGATTTTACGAACATGATACTATTTAACGCCCTATTTTAATCATGTTTGTGTTGCAAGGTGAATTTAGGAGCTTGGACTGAAAAAGGGTACTAAAAGCATGAGTTTAATGCTAAAAAATACCAAGGCAAAGGAGGGTTCTTAGGGGACCGAGATCAAAGAATTTACATGCTAAAGATCTGAGAAAATCAAGTGATCAACGATAAAGAGGCCTGAAAGTCGTCCTGAATGCAAGATCACATGGTTCACACGCTCGAAACTTTATATTTGGCTTGAGGACTTTAAATTAACCGTACATGTCAAATTTCATCCATTAGATCTTTGTGGAAGTGGCCCAATGGATAAATCAGCCCACAATTCACTAATCTGGGCCCACCTGATGTCTGGATATGCTTCAATTTTGGTCTCAACCCCGTAAAAGTGGTGAAAAAATGAATGGATGGAACAGATTATCACAAAACATCAAGATGGGACCCACTTCATGTGGCTAGTGTACACAGCAAGGGTACGCCCGCTGTACACTGGACCAGCTAAAGCGGTTAGTGGGCGCTGACCCAAGAGGATTTGAATTCGGATCGAATTCAAAATCACGCCCGCAACAGAGATGTGCGAACGGATTCTGGTGGGCCACCATCATCATACATATTAATGATCCACACCGTTAATTGAATTCAGGAGGTCAAATCTACCATAACCTGATCTGAGTCTGGATTTCCTCAAACATTGCACGTACATGAAGTCTCAAACGCAGGACGGAAGGCAGAGTAGAAATTCTATGGGTCACACCTAAACCGATCCAAAACCATCCATCTCCGACCGGTTTTTCAACGTGAATCCATTAGATGGAATGGATTTCCTTGTTAGCATTGATCAGGGGACCACCGATCATCACAGTGCAGCTTCTTGCATAGGGCCTGCGTCCGTGAAAGCCGGACGATCCGGGTTGTTCTATGTCCATGGCCAGGATCGGTCCAATGATCCTGGCCGTTTAAAACCCTCTTATGGTACAACAGATCAAGACCAAGAAGGCTGAATGGAATGGATCCCGCATCAGGATCTCTTTTTTTTGGCAAAAACAGGTTGTGCTAGAAGAATCCGCAGCACTACTGCTTGCGCACCTTCTTACCGCCATAGCGCAGTCGACCTTCATTTTTCCTATAAAAGGAGAGAGATCCTAGAGACGTGAGCATCCTTAGACCACTACGCCAAAATCGTGAAAAAAGGACGGTCCAAAACTATCTCAAATGACTAAAAAGGACGGTCATGGACCGTCGCATGGGCCGTCAAATTTTGATGTGTCGTATTACTTAAAGGACGGTCGAAAACCATCGTTCTTATTGAGACAAAAGGACGGTTGTGGACCGTCTCTTATGAGCCTTTAAAGGACGGCCATCGACCGTCCTTAAAAAGGACCGTCATAGACCATCTCTTATGGCCCTTTAAAGGACGGCCATGGATCGTCCTTTAAAAGGACGGCCATGGACCATCCTTAAAAAGGACTGTCATGGACCGTCTCTTATGGCCCTTTAAAGGACGGTTATGGACCATCCTTTAAAAGGACGGTCATGGACCGTCCTTAAAAAGGACTGTCTCTTATGAGCCTTCAAAGGACGACCACAGACCGTCCTTAAAAAGGACTATCATGGACTGTCCCTTAGGAGCCTTCAAAGTACATTTTCAAATTTGAGAGGATCAATATACACCTGTTATAATATATTTCATTGTATTCTTCCTGATATACACCTGTTATATAATATATTTCATCATATTCACATTCATATCCATCTAAACACAAACTACGTAAATCCAACATAAACTACATTCATCCAAACATAAACTACATCCATCCAAACACAAACAATCTTATCCACATTACATTCATCCACGCATAAATACATATAAGTTTAACATCATAAATAAAAAAAAGAAAAAAATCAGCAACAATTTTCTTTTATCTTTCACCTGAAAAAAAATATCAAACCAACAAAACATTATAATTCAGAATCATGAAGAATTGCATAAACTTCTTCAAAAAAAGTGGGCACTTTTTTAAAATAAAACTGATCATTAAAATAAAACTAATGCAACCAAATAATGCAAAAAAGTGTTTCAATTCAAGTTAATAGAAACAACAACAAAAATTAAAGCTCTGTAAAAATGGGCATGTGTTAAAAGGGATACATTCTTGTTTGTTGCCATGTAATTGGGCTACAATTCAAGTTAATAGAAATAACAAAAAAAATTAAAGCTTTGTAAAAAGGGGCATGTGTTAAAAGGGATACATTCTTATTTCTTGCCATGTGATTGGGCTACATTATTACAACAATTGGCTTTGGGTTCGGGATAGGGTTTAGGTTTGGGTTTTCAAGTTTAGGTTTAGGTTTAGGTTAGGGAGTTGAAATTAGGATTAGGTGTAGGTCTAGGTATGGATTTGAGAATACATTTAGGTTTTAGGTTTAGGTTTAGGTTTTAGGTTATAGGTTTAGGTTTAGGTTTAGGATTAGGTTTTAGGTTATAGGTTATAAGTTTAGGTTATAGGTTATAGGTTATAGGTTAAGGTTTAGGTTATAGGTTTTGGTTTAGGTTTAGGTTACGGTTACGGTTTAGGTTATAGGTTTAGGTTAAGGTTTAGGTTTTAGTTATAGGTTATAGTATATAGGTTATAGCTTTAGGGAATTGAGAACAGTTAAGGCTAAGGTTTAGGTTTAGGAAATCGGGTCCGGGTTTGGGTTTTCAAGTTTAGGTTTAAGTTTAGGTTAGGAAATTGAGATTAGGATTAGGTGTAGGTTTAGGTTTAAGAATTTAAGAATACATTTCGATTTTAGGTTTAGGTTTAGGTTTTAGGCTTAGGTTTAGGTTATAAGTACAGGTAATAGGTTTAGGTTTAGGTTAGGTTATAGGTTAAGGTTTAGGTTTATGAAATCGGGTTCGGGTTCGGGATCGGGTTTAGGTTTGGGATTTCAAGTTTAGGTTTAGGTTTAGGTTAGGGAGTTGAGATTAGGATTAGGTGTAGGTTTAGGTTTAGGGATTTGAGAATACATTTAGGTTTTAGGTTTAGGTTTAGGTCATAGGTTATAGGTTTAGGTTTAGGTTTAGGTTTAGGTTATAAGTTATAGGTTTAGGGAATTGAGAATAGGTTAATGTTTAGGTTTAGGAAATCGGGTTCGGGTTCGGGATCGGGTTCAGGTTTGGGTTTTCAAGTTTATGTTTAGGTTTAGGTTAGGGAGTTGAGATTAGGATTAGGTGTAGGTTTAGGTTTAGGGATTCGAGAATACATTTAGGTTTTAGGTTTAGGTTTAGGTTATAGGTTATTGGTTTAGGTTAAGGTTTAGGTTTAGGTTTAGGTTATAAGCTATAGGTTTAGGGAATTGAGAATAGGTTAAAGTTTAGGTTTAGAAAATCGGGTTCGGGTTTAGGTTTGGGTTTTCAAGTTTAGGTTTAGGTTTAGGTTAGGGAGTTGAGATTAGGATTAGGTGTAGGTTTAGGTTTAGGGATTTAAAAATATATTAGGTTTTAGGTTTATGTTTAGGTTATATGTTATATAGGTTTATGTTTAGGTTTAGGTTAAGGTTATAAGCTATAGGTTTAGGGAATTGAGAATAGGTTAATGTTTAGGTTTAGGAAATAGGGTTCGGGTTTAGGTTTGGATTTTCAAGTTTAGGTTTAGGTTTAGGTTAGGGAGTTGAGATTAGGATTAGGTGTAAGTTTAGGTTTAGGGATTTGAGATTACATTTAGGTTATAGGTTTAGGTTTAGGTTATAGGTTATTGGTTTAGGTTAAGGTTTATCTTATAAGCTATAGGTTTAGGGAATTGAGAATAGGTTAAGGTTTAGGTTTAGGAAATCGGGTTCGGGTTCGGGTTCGGGTTTAGGTTTGGGTTTTCAAGCTTAGGTTTAGGTTTAGGTTAGGGAGTTGAGATTAAGATTAGGTGTAGGTTTAGGTTTACGAAATCAGGTTCGGGTTCGGGATAGGGTTTAGGTTTGAGTTTTCAAGTTTAGGTTTAGGTTTATGTTAGGGAGTTGAGATTAGGATTAGGTGTAGGTTTAGGTTTAGGGATTTGAGAATACAATTAGGTTTTAGGTTTATGTTTACGTTATAGGTTATAGGTTTGGGTTTAGGTTTAGGTTAAGGTATAGGTTTAGGTTTCGGTTTAGGTTATAAGCAATAGGTTTAGGGAATTGAGAATAGAGGTTTAGGTTTAGGAAATCGGGTTTGGGTTCGGGATCGGGTTTAGGTTTAGGTTTAGGTTAGGGAGTTGAGATTAGGATTAGGTGTAGGTTTAGGTTTAGGGATTTGAGAATACATTTAGGTTTTAGGTTTAGGTTTAGGTTATAGGTTACAGGTTTAGGTTTAGGTTAAGGTTTAGGTTTAGGTTATAAGCTATAGGTTTAGGGAATTGAAAATAGGTTAAGGTTTAGGAAATTGGGTTCGGGTTCGGGATCGGGTTTAGGTTTGAGTTTTTGAGTTTAGATTTTTATTTAGGTTAGGGAGTTGAGATTAGGATTTGGTGTAGGTTTAGGTTTAGGGATTTGAGAATACATTAATGTTTAGGTTTAGAAAATCGGGTTCGGGTTCAGGATCGGGTTTAGGTTTGAGTTTTCAAGTTTAGGTTTAGGTTTAGGTGAGGGAGTTGAGATTAGGATAATGTGTAGGTTTAGGTTTAGGGATTTGAGAATACATTTAGGTTTTAGGTTAATGTTTAGGTTATAGGTTATAGGTTTAGGTTTAGGTTTAGGTTAAGGTATAGGTTTAGGTTTCGGTTTAGGTTATAAGTAATAGGTTTAGGGAATTGAGAATAGGTTAAGGTTTAGGTTTAGGAAATCGGGTTCAGTTTCGGGATCGGGTTTAGGTTTTGGTTTTCAAGTTTAGGTTTAGGTTTAGGTTAGGGAGTTGAGATTAGGATTAGGTGTAGGTATAGGTTTAGGGATTTGAGAATACATTTAGGTTAGGTTTAGGTTTGGGTTATAAGTTACAGGTTTAGGTTTCGGTTTAGGTTAAGGTTTAGGTTTAGGCTTAGATTTAGGTTATAAGCTATAGGTTTAGGGAATTGAGAATAGGTTAAGGTTTAGGTTTAGGAAATCGGGTTCGGATTCGGGATCAGGTTTAGGTTTTAGTTTTCAAGTTTAGGTTTAGGTTTAGGTTAGGGAGTTGAGATTAGGATTAGTTGTAGGTCTAGGTTTAGGGATTTGAGAATACATTAGGTTTTAGGTTTAGGTTTAGGTTATATGTCATAGGTTTAGGTTTAGGTTTAGGCTTAGGTTATAAGCTATAGGTTTAGGGAATTGAGAATAGGTTAAGGTTTAGGTTTAGGAAATCGGGTTCGGGTTCGGGATCGGGTTTAGGTTTTGTTTTTCAAGTTTAGGTTTAGGTTTAGGTTAGGGAGTTGAGATTAGGATTAGGTGTAGGTTTAGGTTTAAGGATTTGAGAATACATTAGGTTTTAGGTTTAGGTTTAGGTTATATGTTATAGGTTTAGGTTTAGGTTTAGGTTTAGGTTTAGGTTATAAGCTATAGGTTTAGGGAATTGAGAATAGGTTAAGGTTTAGGTTTAGGAAATCGGGTTCGGGTTCGGGATCGGGTTTAGGTTTTGGTTTTCAAGTTTAGGTTTAGGTTTAGGTTAGGGAGTTGAGATTAGGATTAGGTGTAGGTTTAGGTTTAAGGATTTGAGAATACATTTAGGTTATAGGTTTAGGTTTAGGTTTAGGTTATAGGTTATAGGTTTAGGTTTAGGTTAAGGTTTAGGTTTAGGCTTAGGTTTAGGTTATAAGATATAGGTTTAGGGAATTGAGAATAGGTTAAGGTTTAGGTTTAGGAAATCGGGTTCGGGTTCGGGATCGGGTTTAGGTTTGGGTTTTCAAGTTTAGGTTTAGGTTTAGGTTAGGGAGTTGAGATTAGGATTAGGTGTAGGTTTAGGTTTAAGGATTTGAGAATACATTAGGTTTTAGGTTTAGGTTTAGGTTTAGATTATATGTTATATGTTTAGGTTTAGGTTTAGGTTTATGTTTATGTTATAAGCTATAGGTTTAGGGAATTGAGAATAGGTTAAGGTTTAGGTTTAGGAAATCGGGTTCGAGATCGGGTTTAGGTTTGGGTTTTCAAGTTTAGGTTTAGGTTTAGGTTAGGGAGTTGAGATTAGGATTAGGTGTAGGTTTAGGTTTAGGGATTTGAGAATACATTTAGGTTTTAGGTTTAGGTTTAGGTTATAGGTTATAGGTTTAGGTTTAGGTTTAGGTTAAGGTTTAGGTTTACGTTTATGTTTAGGTTATAAGATATTGGTTTGGGGAATTGAGAATAGGTTAAGGTTTAGGTTTAGGAAATCGGGTTCGGGTTCGGGATCGGGTTTAGGTTTGGGTTTTCAAGTTTAGGTTTAGGTTTAGGTTAGGGAGTTGAGATTAGGATTAGGTGTAGGTTTAGGTTTAGGGATTTGAGAATACATTTAGGTTTTAGGTTTAGGTTTAGGTTATAGGTTATAAGTTTATGTTTAGGTTTAGGAAATCGGGTTCGGGTTAGGGATCGGGTTTAGGTTTGGGTTTTCAAGTTTAGGTTTAGGTTTAGGATAGGGAGTTGAGATTAGGATTAGGAGTTGGTTTAGGTTTAGGGATTTGAGAATACGTTGAGGTTTGGGTTTAGGTTTAGGGATTTGAGAATATGTTTAGGTTATAGGTTTAGGTTAGGGAGTTGAGATTAGGATTAGGTGTAGGTTTAGGTTTAGGGATTTGAGAATACATTTTGGTTTTAGGTTTAGGTTTTGTTTATAAGTTATAGGTTTTGGTTTAGGTTTAGGTTTAGGTTTAGGTTATAAGCTATAGGTTTAGGGAATTGAGAATAGGTTAAGTTTTAGGTTTAGGAAATCGGGTTCGGGTTCGGGATCGGGTTTAGGTTTTGGTTTTCAAGTTTAGGTTTAGGTTTAGGTTATGGAGTTGAGATTAGGATTAGGTGTAGGTTTAGGTTTAGGGATTTGAGAATACGTTTAGGTTTTAGGTTTAGGTTTAGGTTATAGGTTATCGGTTTAGGTTTAGGTTTAGGTTTAGAAAATCGGGTTCAGGTTCAGGATCGGGTTTAGGTTTGGGTTTTCAAGTTTAGGTTTAGGTTTAGGTTAGGGAGTTTAGATTAGGATTAGGAGTAGGTTTAGGTTTAGGGATTTGAGAATACATTAAGGTTTAGGTTTAGGTTTAGGGATTTAAGAATATGTTTAAGTTATAGGTTTAGGTTTAGGTTTAGTTTTTGGTTTACAGATTTGAGAATAGGTTTAGGTTTAGGTTTACGTTTAGGTTAAGGTTATATGTTAAGGTTAAGGTTATAGGTTTAGGCTTAGGTTAAGGTTATAGGTTTAGGTATAGGTTAAGTTATAGGTTTTTGGTTAAGGTTTAGGTTATAGTTATAGGTTTTGGGATTTGAGAATAGGTTTAGGTTATAAGTATAGGTTTAGGTTAAGTTATAGGTTAAGGTTTAGGGAATTGAGTTTACGTTATAGGTTATAGGTTTTGGGATTTGAGAATAGGTTTAGGTTATAAGTATAGGTTTAGGTTAGGTTATAGGTTAAGGTTTAGGGAATTGAGTTTAGGTTATAGGTTATAGGTTTAGGGTATGGTTTAGGTTATAGGTTTTGGGATTTGAGAATAGGTTTAGGGAATAAGTATAGGTTTAGGTTAGGTTGTAGGTTAAAGTTTAGGGAATTGAGTTTATGTTATAGGTTTAGGTTATAGTTTATAGGTTTAGGTTATAGGTTTAGGTTGTAGCTATAGGTTTTGGGATTTGAGAATAGGTTTAGGTTATAGGTTAAGAGTGTGGTCCCTGCAAATACAGATATAAATATGGCCTGCTCCAATTGGCCAGGCCCTTCTAATGCTATCCATAGGAAATGGACAGCTTCATCATAGTCATAACAGTGGTTCCCATCTTTCAGGGACCCCCGTTCAACATCTGGACAGCTCCGACGCACATCCGGGTCTGCTCCATCAATTTCGAGTAAATACATAAACATGACCTGTCCAAATGGCCAGGCCACTCCAATGCTATCCATAGAAAATGGATAGCTTCATCATGGTCATAATGGCGGTTCCCACCTTCCAGGGACCCCCGCTCAATATCCGGATAGCTCCGACGCACATACGGGTCTGCTCCATCAATTTTGAGCTAATACAGATATAAACAAAAGAAGCTCAACTAATTAAATGGTATCTACTCTATATATTATGACAAACCAGTAACTAAAACTAAAATTATCCAAATCAATTTTCCAATATCTATGTGATTGCTAAGAAAGATAAGCAGTCATTCCAACTTACCTCCAACCCAAAATTGAATTTGAATCCCAAAAGAAAAGCAGTAGGCAATCCCATAATGTAATAAGCGACAGTTGTTTGCCATTGACCTTCAAGGAACAGAATGAATTACTGGCAGGAACTAAAATTTACTCCAAGAGTGGCCTAAAGAACATTTTCTAGGAATGGATTATGCAATCTAAAATTTACTCCAAGAGACTGCACCATGGATTACAAGTTCAAGAAAATCAACCTATTTCAATATCACTTACATACCAAGGCACTAAGAAATTCATGCATATGCTAACTCTAGAAGTCAGTGTAAGGTTTTAATTACAATAAGGAAAAATTTACCAAAAAGAAATAGAATATGATACAATCTTGATCAAAGAACAATGAGAGTGAATTTTCAGGTACTATATGCACCTAAGAACCTACAATGATGAAGAAAAGAGTTTGTATATAAACAACAAAGAAAGAGAAAAAGAAAAAAACTACTCTATTAAGAGAGAGAGAGAGAGAGAGAGAGAGAGAGAGTGAGTGAGAGAGAGAGAGTTGTGGGACGTGTTGCATACTTGATAACTGGCTTTTATATAGAAAATGGTATTTCTAAATCTTATTAACATCACAATTCTAAGAAATAAATTTTTTAACTAATTAATTTTTCAATTTAATTTTAACTAAAGTGCATTTAATAACTAAGTAACCTAATGAAATGAAGACATGACAATAATTTTTAACATTGAGAACTAATATTTCCCATTGGTAAAAAAATGCAATACATCTCAAGTGACCTATGATTAGGATTACTGACAAATAAAGCTGAGAGGGAGCAAAGAGAAATTAGATGGTACAACTTTAGTTTTCCTAGATAGGCATGGGCTTTATAGTTGGTATTGATTTTGGCTTTCTAGCTAGCCAACTAAAGAAGAAGAAAAACAAAATCTCTTTTATGTTTTTTCAATCCATCTTCCATTTTCTTCTTAACAAGAAAATCCATATTTACTAATATTCCCATTTTTCTATTTTTCAAAAGAATGAGTTCGGACTCCGAAAGCATCGACTCCAACACTCGTACTTTCAGCCCAAACCCTAACCAAGGACTCCAAAATTACCAAGTACTCATAAACATTCATTGCAAGCATTTTTTGTCTATGTGCATGACGACCATACTATTAAGATCAATCCTCTTATTTTCATTTACAGAAACTAGTGGATGACAAATTATGTGTAACATACAGAGATGGCTCAGCCACTTGTGCAACTAGGGAAGGTTCAAATGGACATACATATTTGAAAGTTGGTCAAATCATAAACAGACGTATTATGGACGGAGACATTGTTTTCATTAATAGGCTACCTAGTACTCATAAAATTTCATTGCAAGATTTTCTGTCTATGTGCATGATGACCATACTGTTAAGATCAATCCTCATCTTCATTTACAGAAAGTAGTGGATGACAAATTATGTGTAACATACAGAGTTGGTTCAGCCACTTATGCGATTAGGGAAGGTTTAGAAGGGCCAGATTTCCACATCAAGCATCAGTTGCATACATATGATACAGAAGGACAAGTATCACCTTCAACATTCATTGCTTCACTTGTTCTCTGGGAATTGGATTTGGATTGTGGTAAATTATTTCTCATGCTTATATTAAGTTCTTAACCGAGAAGCGCCTTTGACAATCTTTTCTTTTTATTTTACACTTTGAAATGTTAACTCCATTATGTTAGAGAAAGTTTACATTTGTTCTATAACTGTAGCCTGTGTGATTAGTGGACCGAGCCAAGGGAGGGATTGAATGTTCATTTCAAACAAATTTTGGACGAGTACTCTTTGGTGAATGCTAGAAGAGAATAGGGGGATGGTGCGTTAGTTCATGAATAGTGGACTGATTATGCAAGTAGAAATCGTGGTTACTTGGCCGTCGATGAGAGTACCCCATTCTGCAATCTAGATCATTTTCAGAAGTAACACCCATGGGTAGAAGATAGCCTTGAGCTTGCTGGAAACTCTAAACCTGTGACATTATAAAAGATCTTTGTTGAGTGCAAGAAACATCCTTTCTTAAAGCAAAAAACATGCAAAACTTAAAAGAAGACAGAGTTTAGCGAGAACATATCTTGGGATTTATTAACCCTTCCCAAGCCATTGGATTTGCTGTCATAGACTCCAATGTAGCCCCAATCCCTGTATTGAGAATATTTAGAAAAAAAAAAATAAAGATAAATCTAGAGTTCATAAACAACATAACATGACCATCAAGCCTCTCAATAGGATGTATGCATACCTATGTCATAAAATCCAGCTTTAATGGCAGCAGCAACATCAGCAAATGCCTAGAGTCCAGATGAGCATTGCCGGTTTACAGTTCTAATAGGCACAGTTTCTGTTTGACACAGATAGATAGTAAATACAAATGATAGAACAAGAAAAGAAACCGACTGTTCCCAAATAGCCCATGCAAAAGGAAGCATACCAGGGAAACCAGCATAAAATGCAGCCATCCTGCATTCACTTGCTCGGATGAAGGTAGCTTTCTTATGCCCATAAACATCATTAGTGCAACCCCCTGAGGCAGCTTCAAAAATTGCACCCAGCAATGCCATGCTAACAATTGTTCCTTAAGCATTAATCAACATAATGGAAACATGCCTAATGGTTTTTGTTTTCCATGTTGCCACAGACAAAGTTATCAACAAATGAATGGCATGATACAAAAGAAAATAAAATTAGAGGCTTGCTCAATGCTAAGATGCATATCAGATGTGACTCCAATGTACCCTACGAAGTGATAATGGTCATCTCGTGGCTTTAATGTTTTTTTTGGGTGTTCCTTCTATTGGGTAGATGGGAGGTACTAGGCCTAAATTGGTGTTGTGATAAGATCAGCTTCTTATCTCACATGTGATTTGGTACAAAAAACACAGGAACAGAAGCCTGCCTAATTGTGGTTACTGTTTTCCATGCTGAACTAAACACAGTGGTTTCACAAAAAAACCAAACCACTCCTTTTTTAGTTGTACATTCAATAGGCATCAAGTTTCAGTCTGAAATTGAGCTTTAGCTAATATTTCACATTTTTTCTACCCCATCTTTAGTTCATAAGATTGCTGTTTCTAATATTCTTGTTTTTTTTTTTCTGACTTCGGTACAGTTGGCTAGCTAATTTGTTAGAATAATGGCATTGTGAAATTAAATGTTTGGTAGCCTGCTTGTGCCTTTATAGAGAGACACGTGTCAACCTGGCATGTAATGTATGTGAGACATCCAAGCCATGCATCAGGTGTGATACACCATATAGATTCTCTGGACGAGCTTTTTTGGCAGTTCAACCATCAGATAGGCCAGACATAGGAAGCTATGTATTATCTAAAAGCACTTTTTACACAGTGCTTTGGTTCTGTATTCGCGTAGACTACCTGATAGTTGATCGACTGCATTCTTTGGCTGGATGATCATGGTGGGTCCTATCTGATACAGGACTCAGATGTCCTACACGTGTACAAGTTCTTGTGGGCCTATCAAACTTTGTAAAATAGATGTTCTATTGTTTATTGAAGCTGTGTTGAATTAAAACATTTTAGATCTTATTCTTATCATGTTGCAGGATCCGTTCAATCAGACAGGGATGACCCTAGTTTACCGTTAGTCACTGCTACATTTGGACATACCTCACAGGTACAGAGATCATTTACATTCATGAGTTGATCTATTTCTGGTGGCCTTCTACAGGTGGGAAGGCCTAACAGACGTGGATTTCGGGTCTTGTGGCAGAGATGAGATCGATGGTGAAAGTGTGGGTTTGGACGGATGAGATGCTGGAATTAACAAAGATGACTATGGATGGTGATGACAGTAGGGGATGTGTTATCTTGTCCCATGATTTAATAAAGAAAAATATGATTACATTCCATGACTCACCTTAGCATGAAATCTGTATACGAGCTTCTAGATGAATGGTCTGAATCATCATGCCATGGCAAGGCAGAAAGGCAATCGAAGGGCGATCGACTGACGATGAAAATGGCGCTCGAAAGGGGCAAGGGGGAGGAAGAAAAGGGTGATCGAGAGAAGGAAAATGAAAATTCCTCTTCTGAAATGGGATAAGGGTAAATTCATAAAATGTGAGTTTTTGATATTTTATATAATAAACTGTATTCACAACCGTACATCTAAGTGTCCATTTAGTGGATGGTTAAGATAAGATACTATTACATAATATAATTATAAATATAAACCATTTACAACAAGACCTATTATTTGGATGGTCTGGATAGCCATATAACAAACTCACATTTTTTATGAACAAGTCACCACTATTTAACATAAAATGCAAATCTAACATGCTTTTATTGTACAAATGAAAACGGTGGCTTGATCTTTGGATTTGGTAGGGCTCTGTGGGCCCCATCATGATGTTTGTGTTTAATTAACAACGTACATCCATTTATAAACAATTTTTAAAGATTTGTACCAAAAAATCAGTACAAAATAAATCTCTTGTGAACAACACCATAGGAAAACAGTAGCGATTGAACGTCCACCCTTAAAAAACTATGTCTATACAACATGTTAGGTGTGTACACTTTATAGTATGAAAGATAAAATGAGTTAGATGTTTGGTGAATAGCACCACAGGAAAACAGTAGCGATTGAACGTCCACCCTAATATATTGTATATATCATACACATTCAGGGTCCAATATTATTTATAAGTGTATGCAAAACAACCCTAATTTTTATAGATCATTTTATAGTGTGAAAGAAAAAAATGAGTTATATCTCAATCTCAAGTGGACCACATTACAGGAAACAGTGTTTAATAAACATTGACCATTAAAAATGTTTTGGGGGCCATAAAAGTTTTGGATCAAGCTGATATTTATTTTTTTCCCTTCATCTGGGTATTTATGACTTAATCAACAGATTGGATGTCAAATAAACAGTACATTAGGCCTTAGGAGGATTTTAATAGTGGATATCCAATCATTATTTTTTTTCCTGTGGTGTGGTCCACCTAGGATTTATATCCCTATATTTTTTTTTGTAAATTACTAAAATGATCTGTAAAAATGGATGAACGGAATGGATGAAACACATACATCATGGTGGGCCCCACGGAGCACCGACCACCAGCCACGGGGTTGGTGTCAGGGGGAGTAGCCAATTCGTCTCCTAGTTTTTAAGTCTTGTGGGGCCCACCGTGATGTATGTTATTTATCCACTCTGTCCATTCATTTTAACGGATTATTTTAACAGTTGATCTAAAAAAGGAGTCAGATCTGTGTGCCCCACCATGATATATGTATTATATCAACACCGTCCATTCATTTGGAGAGATTATTTTATGGGATGATCAAAAGAACAAGTCAGATCCAAATCTAAAGTGGCCCCACCACCGAAAACAGTGGGGACAGTGACACCCACCGTTGAGACTTTCCTAGGGCCATTATGATATTTATTTGAGATCTAACCTGTTAATAAGTTAAAAAAAGACATGGATGAAGAGACAAATCAAATATCAGCTTGATCCAAGACTTCTGTAGCCCTCTAAAGTTTTTTATTAGTAAGCGTTCAATCCTCACATTTTTTTTTTGTGGTGGATCAACTTGAGATTTTGATCTGCCTCATTCTTTGACTCATGCCCTGAAATGATCTATATAGATGATTTTTTTTGTGGTGGACATTATTGTGGAACTATATAGGCCCCACCTAAATGACTACAGCAGTGACCCCTATTTCCTGTGGTGTGGTCCACCAAAGTCTCCTATCTGCCTCCTTGTTGGATGAACGGTGTGGGTTTATCCCAAATTTTCTGTAAATCCAAAACTCAAGTGGACCATGCCACACAAAACAGTGTGGAATAATGATTTCCACCGTTGATACCTTCCTTGGGTCCACAATAATGTTTATTTGTCATCCAACATGTTCATAATATCAAAAAGATATGAATGAAGGGAAAACACAAACATCAGCCTAAATGTGGGCCACACCATATAATATAATGTAGAGGGGTTTCCTTAAAACATTCATAATCATATATTGGGCCTGCCTAAATGTGATTCACATATCCAACACACTCATTATGTGTGTCCCACTTGAATGAGGGGTCAGACCAAGTTTCAACAGCATCCATGTTTGTATTAACTTATAAACAGGTTAGATCTCAAATAAACATCGTGGCGGGCCCTAAAAAGGTTTCAATAGTGGGTGTCACTCTCCCACTCTTTTCTATGGTGGGTCCACTTGAACTTTGGATCTGCCCCGTCAGTCAGATGCACCATTCCATGGTGGGCCACGAGCTTAAAAATAAAGTCAATCCATGACTTAGGTGGGCCACACCACATGCTATAGTTGAGAGGGTTACCCTCCCATTAAAACATTCATAATCATTTACTGGGCCCACCTAGATGTAGTTCATAGATCCAGCCCATTCATTGTGTGTCCCACTTGGATGAGGAGTCAAACCAAGTGTCATACGCATCCATAACTCATGTGGGCCCCACCAAATGCTTTTATATGTTTTAGGGATGTCTTCACATAGTTTTAGATGCTATGGCCCACCTGAGTTTCTTATATGACTGATTTTTGGACTTAAAGGGGACACATCAAATGCATGGTGTTGATGTTCTACATACATCATGGTGGGGCGCACATAGATTAACCTCATGGGAAGTTCCCATGAGGTGACCTTATAGTACCATTTCACTATTTAGGTAACTCCTTCATGGGTGTTACTCTAACTGTGTAGGGCCCACCTTAATATATTTTATGTATATCGGCACCGTCCATATATTTTTCTATCATATTTTAGGATGTGACTTCAAATCATAAGAACTCAATAATCTCAGGTGGGCCATACCAATCAAAACAATGATGAATAACTATTAAAAACCTTTTGAATGCCACAAAAGTTTTGGATCAATTTGATCTTTATAGTTTACCTTCATCTAGATCTTCTTTACATTATCAACAAGTTGGATTGCAAATAAACATTACTAAAACCTTACGATGGGCTCTTTATAATTTTTAATGGCGAGGTACTATATTATCATTCTTTCCAATGGTGTGGTCCACTTAAGAGTTAAATCTACACAATTTTTTATACCCGGCCCAAAAATGGGTTGGAGAAACATTAGGGCGGCAAGGATATACAACACATCATCAAAATCTCACTTTTGTTATCTAACTTTTCAATTTTTCTTGTCAAAATACAAAATCTAGTTTTCTTTTTTAAAATCTATATTTTTTTACAATTTGTCAATTTTTTCACAATTTTGTTTAATTTCTTAAATTTTCTTTTTCAAAAATTATTTTTTTAATCTCACTTTTGTTATATAACTTTTCAATTTTTCTTGTTAAAATACAAAATCTAGTTTTCTTTATATCTATATATATATATATATATATATATATATATATATATATATATATATATATATATATTTCAATTTGTCAAATTTTCACAATTTTGTTTAATTTTTAAAATTTTCTTTTTCAAAATATCATTTTTTTATCGAAATCTTCTTCTTTTTTTTTTTTATTCAAAATTTAAATTTTTCTTAAACATTGTTAATTATTTTTCTAAGCTTCTCAACTAATTTTTTTTTTTGAAATTCATAATTTTTTTGAGCTTCTTAATTTTTGACAATGTTTAAGAAAAATGATATTTTGAAAAAGAAAATTTAAACCGTCTCTAGTAGAGACAGTCTTTGACAGGGTTATATGACGGCTAAGGACCGTCTCTAAAAGAGACGGTCTTTGACAGTCTCTAATAGAGACGGTCCTTAACAGTCTCTAATGAAGACGGTCTTTGACAGGGCTATAAGACGGCTAAGGACCGTCTCTAATAGAGACGGTCTTTAACAGTCTTAGATTACAAGTAAAAGACGGCTAATGACCGTCTCTAATACGGACTGCCAATAACTGTTTCAGATGAACACATATAAGACGATCAAGGACCATCTCTAATGCGGATGGTCTTTGACCCTCTTAGATGACTGCATATAAGATGGTCTTCGACCGTCTTAAATGATTTGTGGACGTTCAACATTTTAAGACAATATTAGGGACGGTCAAGAGTCGTCTAAAATTTTAGAGACGACTTACGGCCGTCTCTAAACCGTCTTTAAACCAAGGAATTTTAGAGACAGTCCTGGACCGTCTCAAAATCTGTCTTTTTTTTTTTTTCCATTTTTCACGTAGTGGACGTGGCAGGAATTTGGGAGCTTGGACATGGAGCACAAGAGAGAGATGGGGCGTGGATGGTGACAGCCTCATCACTTCTCCTCCTTCCTTCTTTTAGTTTCTTCCTTCTTTCATGTTTTTCTTAGTCTAATCATGTCTGTGATAGGTTAAACCTCTTAGCTAGGGTTAAAAGGTGAAGCTTGTAGCATGATGGGTTACTTTCTATGCTTTTGATTCATGTTATGTTGAATTGACTTTGATTTTGGTTTGATTATAAGGTATCTTCGTAATTTTTAATGGTTTATTGTGACTTAAATTACAATGGATCTACGATAGCTTCGGGTATGTGCTTTGCATTAGTGAGATTGTGAAGTTAAGAAGCCCTGTTGTTCACTATTGTCTCATGGGCATGGTTGGATGATGGAACCCTTCCTAACATTCATAACTCCCTTAGATTGGATGTGGATTGGCTAAATTCTGTTGTTTGCTTTGTCTCATGGGCATGGTTTTGTAATGGAATCAATTCTAATTCTCATACCTCTCATCTCTTAAAAACTGGATCAAAGGAAGTTCAGATTAGTTTTTAATGAAATATCTTCCAACTGGATGAAGATAGGACTTTGATTCTAGTTGTGTTCGTGAATTGCATAGATTCCTAACTTTACAAGTGGATCCTTGGCACCATAGTTTCCCACCTTTGAATTTTACAAGTTTTGTTAAATTTACCATTTTATCTTAAAATTTCCGATTTAGAACATCTTCTTCTATTCTGTTCTTTCTTTTAGATTGCGTCAAATTTCCTTGGATTGACCCGGAGAGATTATTACTACATCCCCCTTCTTTTTTAGTCTCCCCTATTTTCTAAATCAATTCATGTCCGTTGTGTTTCTCTAAGTTTAGTAAAATGAAAGCTTGACCATGATTGGTTACCAATCCACATTGTGAAATGATGATTGTGAATTGGTATCTTCCGTTATGGTTTTGTGAACAAATTACGCGAAATATTCCCCTTAGTAGAAGCCGCCATGCTTGCATAAAACCCTCTATGTCAATGAAATGACAAGGCAAAAAACTGATTGGATCTTCATTTTAATCTCAAAGGGATCCAAATTTTCCCATAATGTCTTGTATGGCTAGTAGAAGTCATTCTATTTGAAAGAGATTTTGTCTATCTGTCAATTAACTGTTTAAATACTACGGTAGTAATTCTCATGATTCCAGAGATTGTGTATAGGGGGCGGAAAGTGATTCTCATGATTCTTGTTATTCTCATTTGATATCTCTCTCTTAATTTCATTCACGTTCGGATGGAATAGACAATCATGCAATGGCCTGGCATATGTTAAATCTATTAGTGAAAATCAGATCTTAGCATGTTGTACATACCTGGATTTCAGTTGAAAAGGCTGTGTGCGATGAATTTCTGAAAATCAGAGTATTAAAGTCCGTAACCTGTACTTATGGAAATAAAATAGAAAATTAGGAAAAAACCCTTTACAATGACATGTATATGTAACAGATTTATTTTATTCCAATAATAGACGTGTGGGTCATGATATGTAAAGTACCCTATGTCACAAAAGAATCACCTTCCACATGCAATTCTTTTATCTGCTCTTCCACATGACAAACAGCTAATCACGTTAATGATAGGATAATCATGTCTTAGAAAATAAAATCCATACATATTTACATTCTTGCGCAAATGCCCAATTGACAGTTGACAGTACTAGACAACTAGTAGATCTAAAGATTAAAACTTCCCTCAGATCCTCAAGGAAACTTCCCAGACCGTTTTAAGCATGGGATGTTTAAAATCCAACAAACTCCTTGTGTTTCAAAGAAGCTACTCATAACTCACAATGAACTGTTGGCCGTTAATTGAGATAGGACATATGATGGATGTTTAAATGAAAAGTAGAGGCTTTTACATGCCATTGTGATGCTTTGCTTGTTCTTCCACTGAAGAATCAAGCACCCACCTGTTAAGTACTGGTTGGACGTATGTGTTCTATTGAACTGGCGAGCGAAGTGGCCAAAATATGGAAATCCGAAAAGCCAAATGCAGTTCATTTACTTGTATATAAAAGAGGGCCACAAAGCAGTTAATTTTCTTCTATCCAAAAAGTCAAAAAAGGAAAGGAATGGATGTAAAAAAAGGTTGAGATACTGACATCTGGGCGGTCCGTTTCTCAGCTAATCCACGGTGGCTTCATGTAGCTCCCGGATAGATGATATTAGCTTAAGTTCCTATGTATGAAGCTTACATGGTTGTTAATATTTACTTCCACAAAACAGTTTATGGGGAAGGATCATACCCTCTGCAACCTTTTCCTTAGATATTAAGCGCTTTATACATGTGAACTCGGTCCACTATATGAGATCCAGAACATTCATCCCATGGGACTTTTAACCCCCTAAAAAAAAAAAAAAACAAAAAAAACTTTCCATGGTACCATTTCTAAGTGCCTGTGTATGAAGCTTACGTTCTTACGCAGCCAGAGTAAAACCAAGTAAACCTTGCATTCTATTTATTTCAATGCATTCCCAAATCTACAATGAAATATATTTCATTGGAGGATTTTTTAGGATTCCATGTGGGCGGCTAAAAAGAAATCAAGCAATAGTCTGATGGGTATCATCTTTGAGATACATCCATCTACTGCACAATGCAAGAGATGAACATTGGATCTCCTATATGTGTTATTGCATGTACAAGGACAGAGTTCCTGATATGGAAGCAAAAAACAAAGTTGATGTGGTTCATATCCTTTCTCACAATATAAACAGCTAGATCCAATCCAAGTAGCATGCACAAAATCACATTTTAGATCTTTGAGATCCCCAATATGGTTGTATCAAATGAATGTCACTCAAGCATGATAAAAGATGCAATATTGTAAAAGGATGGAAGCAAAATACACATGCATAGACAATGCAAGAGATGAACAATGGATCTCCTATATGTGTAGCTGCATGTACAAGGATAGAGTTCCTGATTTCTTAGGAAAAAACAAAGTTGCTAAGATTCATATACTTTCTCACAATATAAACAGCCAGATTCAATCCAAGTAGCATGCACAAAATCACATTTTAGCTCTTTGAGATCCCTAGCATGGTTGTATTAAATGAATGTCACTCAAGCATGATGAAAGATGCAATATTGTAAAAGGATGGAAGCAAAATACACATGCATAGACAATGCAAGAGATGAACAGTGGATCTCCTATATGTGTAGCTGCATGTACACTGATAGAGTTCCTAATTTCTAAGGAAAAAACAAAGCTGCTAAGATTCATATCCAAGCAGCATGCACAAAATCACATTTTAGCTCTTTAAGATCCCTAACATGGTTGTATCAAATGAATGTTACTCAAGCATGATTAAAGATGCAATATTGTAAAAGGATGGAAGAAAAATACACATGCATAGTATATACATATTAAACTATATTATTCTGTTTTTCAGTTCCTACAAGGATGCATGATTTTTTAAAGACAGCCGCATACTACAGCAGTGGTATGTTGACTGTTTTGGAGTGAGAACGCAACAGCATAGCTGCCCATGACTATTTTATAGGAACACTGATGAAAAAAAAAAAGACACAAGCATTATACCTGTGTGGCCCACAAAATCTGGACGGTCAATTCATCAAGTATCTATACATTTTTGAAAACAATACACAGCTTCGAAAACCTACAAATGATTCATGTTCAACATACATGTGTGGCCCACCTAATTAATGACTTTTGGCTTTTTGGATACAAGTAAATGAACTGCATTTGGCTTGTATATATCTACAGAGCAGATGAATTGCTTTGTGGCCCTCTTTTACATACAAGTAAAAGAGGAAAAGGATTGGACAAACAGTTCATTTACTCTTAAAAATCAATAGTCCATATATAAAAGAGGAAAGGAATGGACAAACAGTTCATTTACTTTTATATATCTGCAGAATTACAGATAATCCATCTACATAGAGCACCACATCAATATGCAGATGAATGAATGATAGCAAGTAGAACAATATGTTTTAATAAAAAAGAACACATCGAACAATAGCAGTAGCACCACATTTACATGCACATTATAAAATAGAGAGAGAGAGAGAGAGAGAGAGAGAGAGAGAGAGAGAGAGAGAGAGAGAGAGATTGTTAGAAAAACCTAAATCCGTAACTAAGGTGGGAAGCCATAAGTGCTTAATAGCCTAACAGATTGCTGCATTGACATTAGAAACAGGAAAATCATATCGAAAATACACCAAAAGGCCCAAGAATCATAACAAGCAGGGCCCCATTTCAAAAATAAAATCGCCCAGCTTGTGGCATCAAACTGTAGTCGGACCCTCAAAAATACCTCAAGGAAAAAACTCCAGCAGACATTATAATGAATGGAAAAGGATAATGACAACATGCAAATAGTAAAAACACCAAAGTATAGCATAAATCCCTCGTCGGACGAACATGCAGGAAGCGAAACCACCAATAGGATAGCATCAACAGTGAAATCTGTCAAATAAAAACTCCAAATTCATCACAACATGTAGGCAGCAAAACCCCGAAATGTGAAGCTTCAATCCATATTCGAATGAACATGCAGGGAGCAAAACTCCCATTAGGAAAGCATCAACAGTGAAATCCCTTAAAATCCTCATCCAGAAGACATTTTAATTTCCATAACAGGGGATCACAACATGCAGGAGTCAAAAGCCCCAATTTCTATTAGAATTTGGTAGCGAGACCAACATGCAGGAAGAAATCAACCCATCAGGAAAGCATGAACAATGAAATTAACACATGAAATACAAATGCGATTAGCAAAGAAGTATACAAGGAGGCTTCTCTTCAGACAGAGAGGAAGGCGTACCTCAGGCCGAACTGGCTTAGTTCAAACTCATAGGGAGGAAGACGAGCATAGAGGCCCAGGTATTTGTAGACTTACCTCGTTAGAAAATTTCTCTCCCGCCACCTCTAGTGCCTTCATGACCAGCTGAACGCCTCCATCCCGTCGTTCCGTATGACTGGATGGGAGAGAATTCCATGGGATGGGCTCGAGGTCATAGCGAGGGATGGCAGTGAATCCGAGAGGGATTTCGCAATCCCTCAGCGGCAAGACGAAATCCAACAAAAAAAAAAACCAAATCCTGTGGGATATATCTCTCCCCAAACAAACGCACGGGATCAACGGATGGGATATGACGATCCCATCCCTCCTAATACCATGGGATTCACCCTGCCAAACAGGCCCTAAACATTTCTATCATAGGACACTGATCAAGTAGCTGCCACCGTCCAATCTCCTTGCTTTTGGGATATGGTCTGTTCACATGGTGGCCCACCAGATCAACTGTCCCATTTACTCATGTTTGTTAAGCGTAAGTAGGTTTAGAACCCCGTGACTCAACTTGAGACTTAACCGAATTAACTTGATTCCACAAGATTTTGGGCAGAGTCACCGCGTAACTGGCTGGTGGAGTTCACTTGACCAAGATTCGATGAAACTAACCGACTCAGTGAGACTCGAAGGGAGTCTTTCTCTCATTTTGAAATTTTCGATTTGCAATTTCTAACATTAGGTGTGGTACTAGCCTCAACCAAGACCGTGCAACCATTGCCTTAGGCCCACCTTGATGTATGTATTTCAAATCCATGTTGTCCATTTATTTTCACCGTATTTAAGGGTATGAACCTAAAAATGAAGCAGATCCAAATCTCAAATCTCAGGTGTACTATACTGTAGGAAACAACGGTGATTTAACTTTATTGTTGAAATTTATGGTTTTTGAAAAATAAAAATATTTAAAAATTTTCAGGATTTTCTTTTTGCCACCAAAACGTTTTATGGAAAATGAAAAGTGCAGTGTGTGCTTTTGTCCCACATTGGAAATGAAAAGAAAAAATCGTGATTTATATGTGGAGGTGTGTGTAATATTCTTACTTAGAACTTTGGAGATTGAGACACTCAGGTTACGGATGCACTGGAACACACGCTTGGGCATGGGCGTGGGTAGTGTGGCTGTAGTGGCGCTAGTTGGCACACTTTGCACTTTGCACGTGCATATCGTCTCGCAGAGTGCTCGAGAGACGGCGTGAGTGGTCTGATGTGAGACTAGGTGCGAGGGGTCTGAAATGGGCCGGAGTTTTATTGGCTACTGAGAATGGTCGGATTTGTGGCCCAAAAATGGATGGACCATGATGATCAAACAGTTAGATCTTTTGATCCGACGACCAGAAATGATTCAAATTAATGATCAATGGTCAAAAACGTTTTTCAAATGTTATAAACAATTGATGGCCACCTAGCAACGGTCCACTCTCTGGTGCCTATATAAACTAGACCATTTCAGTCCAAATCCTAATCAACTCCAACAGATCTCTCCTCATCCATCTGATCCTTCAGATAACATTTTCATCATAAAATAACATCTCCATTATAAGACACTATAAACACATCAACCATTTTAGTCTGCCAGAAGATTTGATGCATTAAATTGTTCCTAAATGGATCCTTCATGAATCACACTTTAAGGACAACGTAAATTTTATGTGATTCAACCTGGTGAAACGAAAATAATTAACTTTATTTTCTTTTTATTTTTCAGTATTTCCAAACAAATTTCCAACAATACCATTAAAAACTTCCTGGAACCCACCAAAATATTTATTTGCCGTCCAACCTGCTGATAAAGTTATAGAAACCTATAGACGTAGATAATAATAATAAATATAAGCTTGATTCAAAACATTTGTAACTCATAAAAATATTGTAACATGGATGGCGTGAAATTTGGATCTGCTTCAATTTTGAGATTTTGCCCTAAAAAAAACCTTTAAAAAATTAAAAACATAGATGGCTTGTATATAAAATACATACATCAAGATGGCCCCACGGTAAGGGCCGCACTGTTTTCGATGAGACCGGGGGCACCTAATCCACTACCATGAGAAAATAAAACTGGCAGTTCAGTTGGTTAGACCATTCATCAATGAGTGGGCCCTAATTGGCAGCGACAGACACGGTGGATCCTGAGCCTGACGTAAGCAAAACCACCATCACCCCAGAAAAGAGGTTCGCTTACTTCATAGGCATGCAAAGACATGCATGTGGTGGTTGCGAGCGTGTCTTCCTTTCAGTACACACCCGATGAGCAGATCACTCTGATTTTTGTACCAGGGCATGTATACGGTGGGAATCACTTGATGTAAGGCTTAGATCTGGTACCTGTGTGTACGATTGAACATATGAAATGGCATTAAAAGGGTGGCCTTGTACACGCGTGCGGGCTTAGAAAGCAGCCAACCACCTACTGGAAATAGAAATAGTGTGATGGATGAATCAGGTCATACGCAAGCACTCTAACACACATGGGTTAAATTCTAAGACCCAGGTAGATGGGTCCTGTTGTCGCTGGATTTGTTTACGAACTAATCAACGTCCACACAATTAGTGCCAAAATAAGCAAAAACAAATATACAACGTATATAATAAGATTATGAGAAGATAAGTCGGTTACCGGTTGCTTGCACAATTTTATAACGGTTAGGTGATAATAAGAGAGTGTGGTTCTTCCTTGAAAGATGAGTTGCTTTATGTCTTTCATAAAAAATGACTTTTCATAATACAGTACTTAAACACAACAAAAAACCTACCATGCATCTCTTGAAAGAACGGCATAATATTAGATAAATGACAAATTCAATATATGAGCATATATTTGGATTACAACTAAAAACTATACTTAAGAATTACTGCTAATAGGTTATTACCACTCCTAAAATAAGCTAAAATAAATTAGATTTATTTGATATTAGATAGGATTTGTAGATTGAATGGTGATTGTTACTCCATGGATTTCTTCTACTTTTTATAGAGTTATGCTACGTAGCTTATTCTTACAAATGCTTTTTCTATCACTCTTGCAACTATGTTAGTCGAAAAGCCTTTCCCTATATCTTTCTTTTTGTTACGTTTTCCGTTATGTGACTGTTTCTCTTCTATCGGTCAAGTTCTATTTCATTTCTCAATCACCTTTTATATCTTGAATTGCTCGATCGCGTTTCTCTAAATGCTCATTAAACTTTTAGATAACTCAGTCACATCACTTCGTCAACCATTCAATGTGTAAAATTGGATTTGCGTCAGTTATGATTCTGTAAAAAGCGCTTCAAGTATCTTTAAGATCTTTTTATCCACATCTTATTTTTCTTATAATACCATATTCACCCTCCTATTGACTTTTTCTAAAATTGCCAAAAATGGGATATAACATTACCCCACACGTCACTTGACCTTTAGGAAAAAGGTGAAAGCGACATTGCTCTGTTGCCCAACGCAATTAATGAAAAATCGGCCATTGGTCCATGTGTTGTGTAACCCCCCATATATTTTATTACTCGGGTGTTACCATGAAGACCTAATCGAGCATAAACACAAATTAAATTAATGTGAACAATCACACACTCTAGTCTAAATTTGACCGTTGTGAGTGATCTATAACCATCAATCAAAATATTCATCCGTTGGTTCTGAAGCTAGACCCTTATATCATCTAAGAAGCTTGTTTTTAGGAGCTCATTCTCCTTAATAGATGGAATCCAACCCTTCACCTTAGATTAGAAGTTGGAATCACGGGATACACCTCTTCTTAGAACTATAACTGGAATTTGAGCAATCCATCATTAGAACGGTATAATCCGAAGCATCAGAATATAAAATGTATTATTATATCAACCAACGCAGGCTAAGAGCTGTAGATGTGTTGTTGATGAGAGTTAAAAGGGATCCGACAGTTGGATGGTTGGAAAATGCCTTTTATGGTGCATAAAGGGAGTTTTAAGGCCCACATAAGATGGGGATATTGATCCATCTTTAATCTAGGGTTATAATGAAACCCAACAAAGAAAGTGAATGGAGTGGATTTCATAGAACATCATAATGGACCCCACTTAAGTCTATACATGTGCACAGGCCGGTGCACGCTCACAGAACACTAAGCTAGGAAACCCGGTCAAACCTGGTTGACCTGAGCCCTTCAGGAAAAAAAAGAGAAACATTCTCTCTTCTTTCGGTTTCTCACCCAAGCTAGGTTTGAATGGACAATCGTCTGTTATCTCGATTGTAGGCCTCCAATGACTGATCCAAACCATCCATCGAGTTCTGTTGGTGGATCCGACCAAAATCCCATGGGCCCCACACATAATTATCCACATGTATGCACACAAACGCTAAGGCAAGGAGGGTTGTGCGTACGAGAATTTTCAAAAATGGAAGCACACCTATCGTGCGTTGCTAGCAATCCATGATAGCCTATTTCGCTTCATCTCGACCCTTTAACCTTCAAATCTCAACCCTACGATCTAGGGTTTCTTCGACGAAGAAAAACGTGCAAGCGGAAGGAATCTTCCTATTGGAATGATGGCATAATCCTAGTCGCTATCTTGTTTCTAGAATACCTCTGGAAGCATCCTAGTCGTCCAACCTAAGGCTACTTAAAGCCTCATGCGTGGAGATCGCAAGTTCTCGTGAGAGAACTCAATATCGCGAGAAAACTACTGCAACTCAAAATCTCGCAAACCATTGGGATTTTCATCATGATCATCTAAAACATAGGCCCTAGAGTGATCAACAGACTAATCCACGCTATCCAGATGTGGTAGAATGAAAGATCAACCTTTCGACCAAAATTCGTCATCATCATGGCCATCATCTTCCTCGTTCTACCCGAAAACCCACCACCTTCTCGTGGGCCCATCTTCTTATCAAAATTGTTCAACTTGTGGCCCAGAGCACCAGATGACTATCTACAAGTGAAAGTTCCTTTAAAAGATGGTTACCTTTAAGTTGCACGGATTAGAATCGACCATGTGACTAATCACAGAGTTAACTGACGAACCCTCTGGACAGATTGAGAGCGTATATAAGGTCTCTATTCATAGGGTAGCCCTCCCGAAACCTTAAAAGTGAGGAGAGTTAGAGGGGAGTGAGCATCGTTCTTGTGTTACACCGAGTCAGGTTGACTCAGTTGGGCTGTGAGCGGGTTTGGATTGTATGTTTGAGTAAAGAAGAAGAAGAAGAGAAATGAAATGAGGTATAAAGAATCGAGAAGTGAGGGAGGGAGAGAATTGTGGTGCCACTAGGTCCTCCGCTGAGTAAGTTTGTCGAGATCGGATCATCCCAACCCTGGACGAACGTCTCATCAAAAGAAGAGAGTGAGGGAAGAAATAAGAAGAAGATAGAAAGATATAAAGGTTAAAGAAGGAGAGAGAGGAAGTTGAGTGCAACACTCGTCGAGCTATTGAGTCCCAAGTCGGGCTGAGTTGGTGCCCCAGCATGTCCGGTTGAGCTTTGTCTGAGTTTAGACATTGTTGGACCTGTTTAAGAAAAGGAGAAAGCAGGAAGAGAGAGAGAGAGAGAGAGTAAGAGAAACGAGAGAGAGGGGGCTTGGGCCGTGGGCTGCTCTCGAGTTAAGAGGACTCGACTCGTTGAGTTTGAGTTCAAGTTGAGCCAACTAGGTTGAGTTGGGCTTGGGTCCGGTTCGATTTTGATCAATCCAGACCCGCTGCTGGGTGTGGCTGAAAGAAAAAGAAATGAAGAAGAAGAAGCAGAAAGAGAGTAGTAGGGGTCGTCATTTGCCTCCGAATCAACTCAAGCGAGTCAAACTATCTCAAGACTGAACTAGTCAACTTGGGTCTGTTATTATGTCCCTGGACGTGAGTTTAAGAAGGAAAGAAGAAGAGAAAAGAAGGGAGAGAGGTGGAGTCAAGTTGACTCAAATTTGAATCTATTCTACTGCTATCGAGTTGACTCAGTCAGTTTGCACTAAGTTTCCATTGTCATTAGAGTGCTAGTGGGGGTCAGTTTTCAACAACATGCCTATTGGATCGGGTTGTTTTGAGTCCTCAACTGGTGGCATCGATCAGGCTGAGTTGGTTCAAGTTGAGACAAGTAAACCGAGTCGACTTAACTCAATTTATCAAGGTATGCTTAGTTCCTTGAGTTTAGGATTCTAATTTATTTTGATTTAGAATAATATATTTTTAAATCTTTATGGGGATGTAAGGATTGTAGATTCCAAGCACCACTCTAAAATTTTATAATTAGGACGAGTTGTGTTAGAAATCGACGCATTTGAGGTATGTACCTTCGAACCTCCATGGATATCCTAATTAGAGTTTTATTAGAGTTTAATATATCCAAAACACTTATTTAATTGTAGGGAAATTGGAATTTTTCTATGTACACTTGGAATCTTAGAACCTCTACTTGGAGGTGAGGACTCCCCCGTTAAGCGTTCCACTTAAATTTGTTAATCTTGATATAAATGATATTTTAATCTGTTATATTTAGTATCTACTGAGTTACTTGATTAATATACTTGTCTCACTATGCGAATATGCTAATTTGTTGCGCAATTGACTCTGAATTTCATAATTGACATGTATCTTTAATTCTAACAAGCATGAATGATTTGATTTCCACATGTTATCTCAAGTTGAAAATTTGTCAATCGGTTAGATGTTACTACTTGTGATGACTAGATAATATTTTAGAGGTCCTCGAACTAGAGTACGTTTCTAATTGATTGAATGTGAACTTACCATCTCGCGGATCATTTGCACGTATGCAGCTTTTGGGGATAACCCATTTTTATTGTATCCTTTGATGGACTATTTGCCTTATATGTCTTTGATTTTAGGATATTTGCCCTATGTGGCTTTGATTGGATATTTGCCCCATGTGGCTTTGATGGAATTTTTCCCTTTTAAGGCTTGATGGTTTAATTTGTATAAACTTACTGATTTTTAGGTCATTATGCGAAGTTTCATAAAATTGTCAAGTGAAGCTGAAGTTCATTTCTTGATTTTCTAATCACCATGCAGAGTTCATATGATTTCCGATTGACGCTAGAATTCACGTGTTGATTCTTTCTTCATCTTGCAGAGTTCACTTGTATTGTGATTTCTAGGTGAAGTTGAAGTTCATTTACTGATTTTCTAGTCATATTGCGGAGTTCACGGACAATGTGATTTTCGGGTGAACCAGAGGTCTGAATGACTTTCTATTCATCTTGCGAAGTTCACTTATATTGTAATTTTCGGGTGAAGTTGAAGTTCACATGTTGATTTTGTAGTCACCTTGTGAAATTTTATATAATTTCCAGGTGAAGCTGAAGTTCATTTATTAATTTTTTAGTCACCTTGCAGAGTTCATATGATTTTCGAGTGAAGCAAAACTTCACTTATTGATTTTCTAGTCATCTTGTGGAGTTCACGTACAATATGATTTCTGGGGTACAATAAAAGGTCATATATTGATTATCTAACTATCTGTATATATTTAGTTGTATTACAATTACTACTATATTTTCCTAATTGTGAAGTTATATTGATTGGAAATATTTCTTAGTATATGATCATGATTTTGAATTGCATTGTTTAATATATCTTTTTTATGTCTTGAGAACTATATTGGATTATGAATGTTAGGTGTGTAATCTTAAATGGTATTCCTCATTGCGATAGCCATTGACGTTATTGAAACTATTAGTTGATGCATGTGTATAGCGAGCCAATGCAGTTCACTTGGTTTTTGAAACAGATCGGGTAGTTAAGGAACTAGATGAGGTCCTAGTGGGACATATTGAGCTCCATCATTTGTTGATAGATTCTCATTTTTTTTATTATTGTACTTTTAGTATTTGGGTTGTATAACTCTTGTATGGGCATTACATTTAGATTTTTATTATGAATGGAAAATTTTTACTCAATGCATGGTTTACTCCACTAATAATTGTTGCTAACTCTGATTGATGACAAGATTGTTTAAATTTAGACTTGAATTTTAAAGGTTAACGCTCAGGTTTTCAGAAAATGATTAGTATACTCGGGTTTCAAGAACTATGGTGTTATATATTGTCTCCTCGAGGCTATACCAAAAGATATCATTTACCTCTTCTCTCTAGGTTGTCCATGTGATGCGTCACATAGAATCATATTGTACGAGTCATCATTACCCTTTCATTAATATGCATGTATTGCGGTCGATACATAAACACAACTCTAAGTCGGTGTATGTAACACCTCGGTTTTCAAAACCTGAGTATAAGATTGTTTTCTAAAACTCGGAGTGTTAACCATTAAAAATAGCCCAAATTTCAAGTATATTTTTTTTTTCTTCTTTTTAGAGTGAGAAGTTTAGTGGGAGAGGAACAAATCAAGCATAAAGGAAAGTTCAAATATACATATCAATATTCAATTGGCTGCCCGAAGGCTTATACAAACTCAATGTCTCAAGACTAAGAATTGAAACAACAAAATAATGCAAGTAAACTAGAAATTGGAGCCGCATAATCATCTATGTCTCCATGTTCCACACCAGAGTCAACATGTACATCATCCACCTATCCTGTACCCAATGAATATATTGTAATAGCGTCAATGACTATCTTAATGAGGTATAACCCCCCAAGATTTATCGAAACATTAAGATAATTAAGCAAAGTTTATCAGGAATAGTCTATAATAAATATTTCGCAATAACCATCATAATAACGAGACAAAGTTTATCAGATGCACAAACATTAAATAAATTTCATAATGGTATTCTTGTTTAAATGCATAGATGCAAGCACATGCTCACAGACCTGAGGATACTCACCCAACTGGCAAAAGGTCGCCCAAGGAGAACTAGTGTGACATCCTGTACCTTTCAATACTTGGGTGTTACTATATAACCTAACTTAGTATCAGCGCTAACATAGCTTACTTGAACAATCGCTCTCAATCTACCCATCTTAACCATTTGACTTTGACTATGACAGCCAGACCTTTAAGATTTAAGTTCAATCTGTCCTGGATCCCTAATGACCCTTCAAACATCCGATTTTGGACTATGAAAACTCATAACACAATAATAAGATTTGAGATCGATTTGTCCATTTAACTATCACATTAAAATTACACTGACCCTATACTTAAATAAATAAATAAATAAATAAATAGAAATCCTATTTTTAGAACCTTGATCATGAGGATATTTCAGCGTTCGCCTATTTAGTATAAATAAATTATATAAAGTAAGTTAGAGATCAAAGACATGAGATCCATCGTTCATCGTGTCCATCACACCCATGTTACACCTTCACTGATCAAGAAGAAGATCCGATCCATCCATTAGGCCAATAACATATCATTAGACGAAATCCACCAAGTGGTCACATGATTTAGAAACTGCTAAGGCCATCGATAGTCGGATCAGGATCAATCTAACCAATGGATTTATATGGGCCAATAGACCATAGGATTTCAAAGACGTGTAATTAACTATTAGGAATTTTAATTAAATCCTTTTGCGGCCCCACATGTCTACATGACCACCATAAAATGAGGCCCTACAATTTTAATCTAAAAATAATAACAACAACAACAACAACAACAACAACAAGAAGAATAATAATAATAATAATAATAAATGTTGAAATTATTCTAATAATGACGTTTAATGTTCTAAATTCATAGAACAGGGATCCCAGTCATCTAAATAAATTCTTAGGGCCCTTTTAACCGTGGACATTTAATTTCGGAATGATTCGACCATTAGATCAACGGGAATCCATCAATATGCCCCAAATCAAGTTGTGGGCCCCACCTAGACCTTAGATCATCCTGATCAATGGCCCAAGATCCCTTGGAAGAGCTCCTTAGAAGAATGGATGGAGTAGACTTCTCACATGCATCACGATGGGCCCCACCTCGTAGCACAAGTGCACAGTAGAGATGTGCACTCGCCGTGCACTTTATAGGAGACACTCGATTAGAGCCTCTGACCTGTGTTTCTCTAAAAAGAGAAACTTCCTCTCCTTCTTTCAGCATTGGCAGTGGATGGACAACATTCATGAGTTTTTAATTGGTGGCCAACCACCTGCAACCACCGGCATGATCCAAATCGTCCATTTTGTGCGCAGCATGGCCTTAACCAAAACCAAGAAAACTTCATACAGTTCAACACATGCGCACAATCCTTCTTGCAAGCAAGCCCTACAAACACACTATATCTTAAAATGGAAGCTGTTTTTCTTCCAGCTCAGCGATTTGCGTGAGTAAGAAAGAGCTCATCCAGGCCATCCCAAACGGAGCCTTTTCAACTGTCCATTCCAGCTAGTTGCTTAGGTTTTCTTCCCTCCTCAATAAAAAAACAACAAAAACTAGTTTTTTCCTCCTACCACCGAACCCACCGCTCAAACCTCCTCCAAGCTTCGATGAAGCTTACCTGTAAGCTCTCTAGGGTCCTCATAGACTGCCTAATGGAGCCAGATTCAAAGAAAACATGGGGATGGTGAAAACGTCATTAATGGCCATTGTCTTCACCGCACCATGTCAAGTCGACCAGATGGTTCGACTTGGGTCGATTCGGAGTGCAACTAGCACCCCGGGCTCTGAAAAGTGAGAGAAAAGAGAGAAGAAAAAAAAAGGGAAGAGAGAGGGAGTTGAGCATCGCCGTTTCTCCCTTGCCACACTAGCTCGGGTTGAGTCTCGCGTGGAGCCCGGGCGCTGTTAGGAGCAGTAGAGGGAGAGGAGAAGAAATCAAAGAAGAAGAGAGGAAGAAAAGAAAGTGAGGAGAAAGAGAGAAATGAGAGAAGATAGAGAGGGAAGCGAGACTGCTGTTGCTACCGTTGTTAACTCAGACCGAGTCCGATCTGAGTTCCAGCCTGACTGAGTGCTGGGTCGAATCCAGCCATACTGTCTAGTCAAAAGAAGAGAAGAGAAGCAGAGAAATGAAAGAAAGAAGGGAGGAAGAAAGAAAAACGAGAGAGGAGAGAGTGTGGGCGGTTGTTGTTGTCGCACCAACCCAACTCGACTGAGTCATGCACAACTCAGTTGCTGGCTTGGTCCTTATTTGCTCAGCATTCCGGTAATATGGGTTGCAAAAAGAAGAAGGAAAAAGAGAGAGAGAGAGAGAGAGAGAGATAGAGAGAGAGAGAGAGAAGGGAGAGAACAGGGAGGAGAGAAGGAAGGAGAAGGGAAGGAAGTTAGGTTGGATCCAAGCAGTCCAGCCGAGTCAACTCGGCCAGATCAACACGGTCCAACTCGGGTTGGTAACACCACCAGCAGCAACACTTGGTTTCCCATTCCTAACTAGGTTACATCTTCAGGTGAACCTCCTTTTATGATTAAACCACTATATTAAGTAGGTTGTAGGTTGTTAACTTGGCAAGATAAGAGGTTTGGGAGAAGTTTAGTTTGATTTTGTGATCATATGGGCAGCAACCTTTGGGAGAGGTGGCAAGCCAGATTTTTAGCCAAGTGTAGTGGAATCCACCATCTCTTGAACATAGTAAGTTGTCTCCTCAAAAATACCCCATTACTTGAGAATTTCCAGTGCTTAATCGGTTGCCTAAGACATGATCGTGACCTTGTTTAGACAGGCAACTTCCTTTCAAAGCCAATTTAAATCAACCACCTCACTCCAATCATAGAGAAAGCAGACAGGGCTCTACATTAAGAAACACACACACTAGACAACGCCACTAAGAGCAATAACTCCCAGAGGTGACGACTCACCCTTTGAGCTTCCCACTTAAATTCATTAATCTAATCATAGATGTTGCCTTAATGCCTTCCCTTTAGTATCTCCTAAGTCACTTGATTGAGTTGCTTAACTAATTGTGTGAACATGTGAATATGTTTATATGTTGTGCACCTGATTCCTATGCTAGATAATGAATACATCTCTCTAATAATAGCAAGTATAAATAAGTGATGATAACATGCGATCTTTAGTCGTGCATTGTTAATTAACTGTATGTTTGCTGTTTGTGATTTAGTGATGTAATGAATGAAACCTGTCTCAACTCATCATTTGCGGTCTAATTTGACTTATGTGACTTGGATCACACATATGCCTTACATGGCTTGGACCGCACATTTGCCCTATGAGGCTTAGATCATTTATTTACCCTCCGTGACTTTAATGGAACATGCGATCTTTAGTCATGCATTGTTAATTAACTGTACGTTTGTCGTTTGTGATTGAGTGATGTAATGAATGAAACTTGTCATGAACCCATCATTTGCGATCTAATTTGACTTATGTGACTTGGATCACACATATGCCTTACATGGCTTGGACCGCACATTTGCCCTATGAGGCTTAGATCATTTATTTACCCTCCGTGACTTTAATGGAACATTAACGCCATTCTGTGGCTTGTTGGTCATATTTGCATACCTTGTTGATTTTTAGGCCACTATGCAGAGTTCGTTATGATTTTCGGGTGGAGCTAAGGTTCACTTGTCAATTTTCTAGCTATCTTGTGGAGTTCATACAATTTTCGAATGACACCGGAGTTCCCATGTTGGCTCTCTCTTCATCTTGAGGTGTTCCGTCATATGATGATTTTCGGGTGGAGCTGAAGTACACTTATCGATTTTCTAGCCATCTTGTGGTGTTCACATACGATATGATTTACGGGTTAAGTAGAGGTTTAAAGGTTAATTTTCTATTCACCTTATGGATTTCGCTTGTACCATGATTTCTGGGTGGAGTTGAAGTTTATTTATCAATTTTCTAGCCATCTTGTGGAGTTCACGTACAATGTGATTTCGGGTGTATTAGAAAGTCATATGATTGATTATTTGACTATCTGGACATATTTCCTTATATTGCAATTGTTATTATTTTTTGCTTATGATGAGATTCTATTGATTGGCTAAATATTTGAGTATATGATTATGATTATGCAATGCCCTGTCTAATATACCTAATTTCATGACTTGCGAGCTGTATTGGATTATGAATGATGAGTGTGCAATCTTAGATCGTGCTCCTATCTGCAATATCAATTGACTCTATCAAACCGTAACAGTTGATGCAGGTGTAGAGCAAGTCGTTATTTACTGGATTGCTAGTGTAGATCAGGTAGCTGAGGAGCTAGATGGGGTCCCTGTGGCCCATATTGAGCTCCACCACTAGTTGATAAATTTCTATTTTATTTTATTAATGAACATTGTATTTGTGATTGTATAAGTCCTGTATGGGTGCCACATTTGGAAATTTGGTGACGACCAGAATGTTTTTATTTAATGCATGGTTTATTCTAACTTCGTTACAATTAACTCTGATTAATAACAAGTGGTTCAAACTTGCACCAGATTTTATAGGCTAACACTCGAGTTTTTGGGAAACGGGTTATATACTTGAGTCTTGAAAACACGGGCGTTACAAGGCTTCTTATCAAACCACATTTCATAAGCCGTTTTACCATTTGATTTTCTAGCATAAACACACAACAACCCATGAAACAAGGCAACAGCGACCATACAAAATGATTAACACGAACCCATTTCAAAATGACAACTATGATCAATGCTTCACATCAACTACGAACTATGTTACACAAAAATCACGGTCCGTATAACCGGACAACCATGACCCTTTAATAATTACATGAAGGATACAAATTTCATCACAGCCAAGACCTATATGTAAGTGTTATGGTTTTATGCTCCTTTGGTTGTCAAATTTTGTGGTGCCAAAACATCAATCTTTGTCTTGTGTAGCTTATTGGTATATATAATCAAAACATTACATCACCTCTCTAAACACTTTACTTCAAGTCAAGAACGAAGAACTACAAACCATTTCAAGAAATGCAAGTACAAGCTACAACGAAAGAAGTGATCTTGTTCCAGACCCAAGTCAAGTGTAATTCAAGTTCCAAGAAGTACAACTCAAGATTAAGTGTAATTCAAGCTCTAGAAGATCTCAAGCTCAATGTTACATCAAGTAGAGAGATCTCATACTTCACAATCTTCAAAGGTCAACTATCATCTGACGACATGAAGTCTCAATGGTCATACCTCGCTTTCAAGGTAGGATTGACCTTAGATTGCCTGTCGGGTAAGTCATTTTGTATACATAATTCAATTTGAATTACTTTACATGTATTTGGACTGTTTTAAGACTAGTCCTAGCTCTGACTCGACCAGTCCAAGAAATTCCAAGACCAGTCCAAAGTTATTGTAAATTTGAGATACGACCAGTCCTGGAGACTACTCGACCAGTCGTAGGAACAGTGTCGACTCGTTCTAGGACCAGTCGTACACCTTCGACTCAAACTATAGCGATCAAATCAGGTATCTCATGACCAGTCATAGAATTCTCACGACCAGTCGTGGGTCTACTACAACAGGTCATGGACACCCTACAACTAGTCGTGAAACGGTTTTATCCGATCTTGCTTAAAATTTCAAAAATCTGTTCAGTCTACGACCAGTCGTAGTGTCCTCAGGACTAGTCATAGATGATATTTCTGCATTTATAAATAGAACACAAATTTCAGAGTTTAATATCAAATTTTAAGTAAAATCAAGGCATCACTCTGAGATAAGTTTGTGTTCATTTTTAAGCTACATTGTGCGTATTTAATATTCTCTTTTGTTAGCTTTATTAATTTAATTTTGTTTCTATATTCCAATATGAATTGAAAAAAGGAATTGTTATATTCCTTCTTCTTAGAATCAAAATCAAATATAACTAACCCAGCTAGTATAATTTAAAATCAATTAGAACCTAGAACCATCTCAAAGTGAGTATTGGACATTGAACTTCCACATTCGAAATTCTACTCCGATTGGTTCTTCCGAGCTGCTACAAAAGGAGAAATTCAGGTATTTTACTATACTGTAAATTTTCTTCATTTTGGTTTTTGTTTGAGATTAAGCCAGAAAAATCTCAATCTATTGGTTATCTGAGGAGAGCCAGGAAAACTCAGAAGTAGGGGTTTTTGAATTGTGTAAGCCCATTGAAAGACACAATTGTGAAGCCTGAAAATCGGGGTCAAGCACGAGTTCCAACGCACACTTATGCAACATGAATTGTGATGATTAAATGTTGTCTGTATTAGTGCATTTAACATGAATGGGATTATACCAAAACAACAAATCATACTCCAGAGACAGTTACATTACACAAGCAAAAGACTGTGATAAGTATATAAAGTATGTAAGTGATTGTGAGTCTCCCAAGTATGATCATGTTACCAGGTCGAATAGTTACAAGTATTATTTCAAAATACAAAATGTCAAAATGTGGTGGTCCACTACAAAGTATCAGCCCTGAAGCCCCGTCGATTCAGAACGGTCTACGTAAACCCAACTGAACATTGCTTGTATGAGAAAGCCTCCTCATCATCCTCAAAGTCTAGCTCCGCCTCGCAGGCTGCGCCATCACCTGAAACTACAACAGGGTCTGATTGGTGTTTATAACACCGTCCCATAACGTGGGAGTGAGTGATCAACTCAGTGGAGCTGTAAAGCAAAGGTTAACATGTTATCAATTCAGTCAAGCAGTAATGATAAAGCAACACAATCAAACATCCCTAAATACTCTGATTAATGTAAGAATGATATGAAATAATGATGCATGCCCTCACCTACTCTCTCAGCGACTTCATCTCACAATCACACATGCAACCTTCCTCAGTGCTTGACCTACTACGCTAAACGCACACGTAATGCGGTGCATGAACGTGATTACCAAGTTTTTATTAGACCTTTTCATATAGCAAGATTGGGAAGCTATGGTACCTCCCTTATATCGATTCTCAATGATGATCCATTCTAGGGTCGTCACCCTAGTAAATCTCATACGATGTTACGTTTTAGGTCACTACAAAGGGCTCATCACATGATCAGTGTAGGCCTAGTATGTACTCTTGTTGTTACGTAAAGGCTCATCACCTCTACGCGATCTTAGAGTATGCTAGAGGTCACTACAAAGGGCTCGTCACCTTATCGGTGTAGGCCGACAGCCGAATACCGTGTCTCATACCACCGTATTCGTCTCACGAGGCTATGTTGCTCACGGACACTACGGGAGGCTCGTCACCCGGCGTAGGCCGACAGCTCGACCACGGTGTCCCATACCACCATGTCCGGCTCATGAGACTTAGCGGAACAAACATCAAATTTGGCATGTGAAATAGCACCCACATCGTAATAAATCATTAACCGACATTGAAAGCCTTCAAAATCATAACCTATATGTTTATAGTCCGCACCTTATGCGTTGGTAAACACGTAACGGATTCATTTTAGACACTTAGTCTTTGTCAATGGTGAATTGGCAACCTATAACATGAATTAGGTTAGCTATTTCATAACTTACACTATCCGAAACCTTAAAACATTAGGGTTAGTTTTCTTTCCCAAGTACATTGTCGAAAATGTTGGTTTTGTGATACAGATAGGATGGCTAAGTGCGTGGAGCAACGGGATCAAATCTCAGGATGAATCTCCAACTCTCTCTCTCTCTCTATCTTTCTCTCCTTTTCCTCTCCTCTCTTTCTTAAGGTTTAAAATTCGTATGGAGTATAAGAGAGAGGGTTTAAGGCCCTTATATAGGACCGAATACACTGGACACAGGTGCATATGTGTTTGCATGCGGTCGGACTTAAGTTCCATGACATTGGATCTAGGTCGATTTAATTTTCGCTCCGATCGGGTTTACAGATCGACGTGGCGGACCAGAGTTCAACGGTCACCGTCACTCGATCGGGCCACAAGTACATTGCCATGTATGGGAAATTTCTCCTGATCCAAGGGTGTATTTGGGTCAGATTCGACGGTTTGAATCCTTATATTTGGCCTGTAAGTGACACACTCAGATTTACTTAAGTTTAAATTTTATTTCTAAAGATATTCACGTTTCTCATACACTTTGCTCCGGGCTCAAGTTGTGCATTTCTAAACACAATCAAGACTTGATTTTCGAGGGGGTTGTCAAGTCCAGTAATGTGGTCATAGCCGTATAGTTTTGCGGTTATCAGACTTTCGTCATGCTGTCCAAGTCCGATATAGAGTTTCGATGTGCTCCCGAGAACAACCGGGTTTAGGGATGGATTCTAGATTTCAGGGTAATGTAGCGTCAATGACTCTGCACATTTCAGGTCTTGCAGATCATATTTAAAGTGATTAGTACTAATTTTAAAAGTACTCTAGTTTAGCACTTACTAATCTAAACCTAATTGCTAAAGGTTCTGGTCTTGGGTGATTTCTGCCTGAGGTGGTACTTGGGTCTTCGTATGGATTTTTTCGAGACGTTACAATCTACCCCCCTTAAAGAAAAATTTCATCCTCAAAATTAGTACCTTTTCGTACTCCTCAAGAGTCTGATGGTAGTTCTTTCGGACCTCGGCTTCTGTTTCCCAAGTAGCCTCTTCTTCCGTGTGATGCGTCCACAGTACCTTCACAAGTGGGATAACCTTGCTACACAGTACTTGCTCCTTCCTATCTAGGATACGTGTCGGTCGCAGTATATATGTAGCGTCCTCGCTTAACTGTACCTGCTCCCATCTGATAATGTGGGAAGGATCAGGAACGTATTTCTTCAGCATGGATACATGAAATAGGTCGTGCACGCCTATGAGTGGTGTGGGTAAAGCAAGACGGTATGCTATCGCCCCCACTCATTTAAGTATCTGGAATGGGCCAATGAATCTAGGCGTGAGCTTCCCCTTCTTCCCAAACCGGAGGACTCCTTCATTGGGGAAACCTTTAAAAATACATGGTCCCCAACCTCGAATTTGGCGGCTCTTTCGGTCTTTGCTTTCTGTCTTGCCAAAAGTCGGGCCGATAATGTTGACTTTCTCAATTCGCCTAAACTAACTCTAGGCCAATCAGCTCTTCTCGCCAACCTCCGCCCAACAATGCGGAACGGGCGCCCATACATTGCCTCGTAAGGAGCCATGCCAATACTCACCTGGAAGTGTTGTTATAGGTGAACTCCGCATAAGGAAGACAGTCATCCTAACGTCCTTGAAATCACACAGCTCGCAATATCCTCCAACACCGGTTTACCCGTTTCTATCGCCGTCGATGTGGGTGGAACACGTCGAACTTCAACTTCACACCCATTGCTTCCGGATACGGTCCACAAGATAGATGTGAATCGCGTGTCTCGGTCCACACGATCTCTAAGGGAACTCCATGGAGATGCATAATCTCTCCGATGTAATTTGGCCAACTCGTTTCTTTGAGTTCGAAACTTTAATCGGGAGGAAGTGAGCTGATTTCGTCAACCGATCCACGATCACTCATATGGAATCATAACCCTTCCTCATCTTGGTAGTCCCGAGATAAAGTCCATAGAGATGAAATCCCACTTTTATTCCACTATGGGCATGGAGTGAAGAAGTCCGGAGGTCAACGATGCTCGCCTTAACTGGGCATGTGAGACAATGGGACACGTAATCTTCTATGTGGGCCTTCATATTGTCCCACTAGTACAATCTTTTCATATCGCGATACATCTTCGTACTTCCAGGGTGCATCGCTATCTTCGAATTATGCGTAGCCTCGAGAACTTCCCGCCTCGGATCGTGAAGATTTGGGATGCATAGGCGGCCATGGTAACGTAAGCCCCCATCTGTACCAACTCTCCACTCGGCGTCCTCATTACCGCTAGCTTGCTCTCAAAGCTCGGACAATCGTCCATCGCCCTTTTGGGCCTCAATTCCTATCATAAATAAGTGGCCACACATGAACGTGCGCGACGCTCTCGAATTTCCACCGTAAGCTTCTGCTCCAAGTCTCGCACGAACTCTACCATACCCCATTTTGCCACCATTAGTGGAGCCACAAACTTTATAGTCTTCTTGAGGCTCAACGCGTCTGCCACAGGTTAGCCTTGCCGGATGGTAGGAAACCTCGAACTTGAAGTCCTTCAAGGTTTCCATCTATTGTCGCTGCCTCATAAGTCCCGCTGAGTGAATATGTACTTGAGGCTCTTGTGGTCCCAAAAGAGCTCGAACTCCTCTTTGTAGAGGTAATGTCTCCAAATCTTTAAAGTAAAGATGACGGCCGCTAACTCCAGGTCGTGCATAGGGTTGTTTTCCTCGTGTTTCCTCAAGTGTCGCGTGTATGCCACTGGCTTCTCGTGTTGCATCAAAACAACACCCAAACCGACGCGAGACATGTCCATGTATATCGTATATTTGACCCCTTGCTCGACAATACTAGCACAAGGGTGGACGTCAACTTGTCTTTCAACTCTGAAAAGTTGCCTCTGCCTTTTCATTCCAGGTGAACTTAAGATCCTTTTGAGTCAACGAGATAAGGGTCTAGCTATCTTGGAGAAGTCTCGAATGAATCGTCGATAATAACCCCAAGAAAACTCCTCACCTCGATAACCGAACCGGGTTGCTCCGAAGCGGCTACTTGGCAAGGTCCACGACTATCCCTTCCTTGGACACCACATGTCCCGAACTTGACTTCCTCTTTCCAAAAGTCGCACTTTTTTGTGCGAACAACCAGTTCTTCTTCAGAGTATCCAGGACTACTCGCAGTGTTCCTCGTGCTCTTCCCGACTCTTAGAGTATATTAGGATGTCATCAATAAACACGATGACGAATCGGAATAGAAAAGGCCGAAACACCTGTTTATCAAGTCCATGAACACGGCGGTGCGTTCGTAAGGCCGAACGACATTACGAGAAACTCATAGTGTCCAAATCTGGTCCTGAAGGCCGGCACATCTTCATTCCCGACGCGCAACTAGTGATACCCCGATTGCAAGTCAATCTTTGAGAAATACTTTGCCCCTTCCTGATCAAACAAGTCATCTATTCGGGCAAAGGATACTTATTCTTTACCGTCACTTAGTTCAATCTACGATAATCAATACATAATTGTAGAGATCCATCCTTCTTCTTTACGAACAATGCGGGTGCTCCCCATGGAGACACACGGGTCGTATAAAGCCCGCATCCAATAGATCATCGATCTATTTCCTCAACTCCTCCATCTCACACGGGGCCATGCGATAGGTCGAAAGAGATATAGGTGTCGTACTAGGCACTAGATCGATGGTAAAATTAATTTCGCACCGAGGGGGTAATCCATGTATCTTTCTGAATACATCCGAGAACTCTTGGACCACAGGAGTGTCCTCAAGTGTTGGACCATAAACATCCTCCGATGGAAGCATAACAACCAATGTGATAGGGCCAACTGACCTGCACCGGGAATGTAAAGGTCGTGCCCTGGTCCACAGGTTGTCACCACTCTAGTATCACATTCGCTCGCATTCTCGTGAGTCAATCCATACCGAGAATGACATCATAATGATGTAATGGGGTGATAATCAAGTTGATGAGCACTGCCCGCTCCCTACATCTATTGAACACCCCTTACAGATCCTGTAGTGTCTAAGAAAGTCCTTGTGATGGTAAGGATTCTCACCCCAACCATAGGACTAGTTTCCAACCCCCATCGCATATAGATAGTGGACTCGGTGTCCATTAATAAGAAGACTAGAGTACCTTGGATATGTGCCGTAACATCAAAAGCCATAGGTGACGTAGGTGCGATGCCTCAGTGGTAAGTGAGTGCACACGAGCCTGCTGAAAACGGTTAGGCTGAGGTACTATAGGCCGTTGAGGCGGCCTAGATCGAGGTGCGGGTGGTCGGAATGATGGATGAGCTGATGCCGACCGTAGAGGTGGTGCTGATATAACCTGGGATGCTGGCGATTGATCCTCTGGGGTGGTGAGAAGCCACTATCTCTCATCCTGGTGAAGCGCTTCACCTTGTGGCGGCCTCTTGCGGAGGCACATCACACATCAGGTCACCTCACTGGGGCAGGTGGGGCCATCAGCCTCGGTAGTGAGTCTGCATGTAACCTCTTACCCAGGAACCGTCTACTTGAAAGATCAGGTCGCGGCCTGGGAGCCATAGGTGCTCGCATATGGGACTGCCTGTCCCTATCATGCTTAGCCCGCATAAACATGCTCACTAGCTCAGTATAGCTGGGTACACTAGCGCAGCACATCTTCGAGCGAATCTCGGGTCGTAGGCCCTCAGAAAATTGTTGCATCCACATCGGCTCATCCGTCAGAATCAACGGGGCGTACCTGCCCAACTCCGTAAATTTGTTCTCATACTCTGCCACTGTCATCCCTCCCTGTCGGAGGTGAAGGAACTCACTCTCCTTCTCGTGGCGATAGGTGACAGGATAGTATTTCTCGTGGAAGCGGGTCTCAAAGGCTGCCCACGTCCATATGTGTCTGACCGCAACAGTACGGAGGACACTATCCCACCATAAGCTGGCCTCCTTCTCGAACATGAAGGTGACCAACTCCACCTGCTCAGGCTCTGTGCAGTGCAGCGGCTTTAGCATCTTAGAGATGCGGTCAAGCCAATACTCGGCCTCCTCAGGTCTGTGAGTACCCGCAAAGGCAGGGGGTCGTAAGTGCTGGAATCACTCAAAGTGACCGCTAGCACTTGCATTCCTAGCAGGGGGTGTAAATGGAGCAGGCGAAGCCACACCCATGCTCTGGGCAAAAATCCCCGCCATGGTAGTCAAAAACTGTTGCTGCTACTGCTGTTGTATCAACAACATCATCTGCTCCAACCTATCAGTAGGGGGAGCTGACTGAGGTCCAGATGGCGTCGAAGAGGACGCACGGTTCTGCTCTGGAACCGGTGGTACAACAGGTGTAGGCCCATTGGTGGGGCCAGTGGCCGGCTGAGAATCCGGCATGGTGTCAGAGGGAGACGGGCCCGAACTGGGGTCCGTATGGCTATCGCTTAAGGGAGATGTCCCGTTAAATGACTCACCAACAATGAGACATGCCGTACTCCGTGCGGCCTTAGGTGGCATTCTCTATACACAACATAGGGTGCAACCCAGGTCAGCATGCCCACTAACTCAACCATACAGCATTCACACATAGCTTTAAGAAACTTCATGCATTTCATTTACTAAAATTGTCACAATTACATGAGATACGACATTACATGAATCATGACAGTAAATGCATATGAGCTATTACAAGCAAGGCTGCAAACATTAAAATAAACTAACAAACACGAACACACTTTCTACCTACAATACCACTAGGCCCATAAACATTGAAACACAAACATCCTTAAACAGCAACAAAACAAGCTATAGGGTAATGGCATGGATGACTAGATATCCGAGTCTGGCGACGGAGGAGAGGCGCCCTTATCCTCCAGGCAGCGCAGGATTGCTTTCAAGGTGTGAGTCACCTTCTTAAACTTGTGTTTCATGAGGGCCCAGGTATCAATGATTTCCTGTCATAGGGCAGCCTGGCCCTCCTCAAGTCGAGCTAAGCGAACTTCCCTAGAAGTCTGATCAGTGTCATGCTCCATTGTCGTAGGAGGAGAGCTCTCATCCGTGTCCTGAGTCTCTACTACTTCTTCCTGTTCTTCCTCTATCTCTTCTCTGCTTTCCTCCTCGCTTCCATACTCCTCACTAGCTGTCTCGTCCTCACTCTCATCGAGTCGGGCTTGTCGTTATCGTGGCCTAATTTTCATTTGATTGAGAGTAGTTTCGTTAATGTAATGGGTCGGCACCGGCATTTTCGCCCCAAGTCTATAGCCAAACTCACGTGCAATCTTGCATATGAGTCAGCCAAATGGGAGCGAACCAGACGCTCTAGTGGAGCGTGCGGTAAGAATTATCTGTCGCAGAACATGCGTAGGCACGCACAACTTCTCTCCCGGCCCCTACTTGGTACAGAAATCTACCATCAAACGGGTGCACTCCGATTGTTCCACCTGGGGTACATGTTGTACGTGAAGATGTGGTGGAGCATGCGGAAGTCGTCTCATATTAGATGCTAGGAGTCTATTGTTTGGATTCTAGTGGGCTAGTTGTCCACAAAGGAATCGCGTGGGATCCCTTTCACGTGCACTCCTCAAATTCTTCTCGCTTGCATGGATCTCGCCAAGCGACATTCTCATGAGTCGGGCTATCAAGCCAGCCAATTATGGCCTCCCGATCTCTACTCACTGGGATCTTGAACTGCAAGGCTCCAACTAGGCTCTCGAATGTGGGTGTAGAAGGCTCGGACTGTGTCCACATTTGTGCGGTACTCATCCTCAAATACAGGACCCCACCCGGCCTCGATCAGGCAGTCCATCACCAGATATTACCCAAAGAACCTCCCATTCACATGAGCTTCAAAAAGGACCCTGCGACCATAAAATCTCCCATGAGACATATCCATCAAAGGATCCTTTTGAGGGGAGCCCTGGGGATTAAGCTCTCGCTTGGTCCTTATCTCCCGATCGACACTTGAACTTGTGGCGGCGGCCCTCTCCTTGAACGAGTAGGGCGACTAGGCCCAGCTTTATCCACAGGAGCCCTTTTCTTTCCCATGATAGACGGAATGGTGGAAATCGAGAAAAAGGCCGTCACAAGCTCGAATAGAGCCATTGGAGTAGAATGATATGTGGGAAATAGGATGGGTTGTTGAACTTGAAGGTATTTAAGACACAAATGAGAGATTTATGCACTCAAATCAAAGACAAAGAGAGAGAGATAGGAGAGGGTTTTGATAGAAAACGATGGAGGGGTGTGTGTATTGAAGGAAAATGGGGAAATAGGTGGATGGAGGGGAGATTTGAGAGAGAAACAAGAATTTTTGAAGAAAAAAGAGAGCTTGGAGGGGTAGGTTATGATGAGGGGAAGCATTGGGAGGGGTTTAAACCAGCCCAACATACATCAGTGGGCCACACAATGCCCTAGAGGCGTCGGCCCGAACCGGCCCGCCCGGCTAGGCCCTCGCCGACCTCTGGACAAACCGGTGATGGCTCGCCAATGGGGTGAGGTCATCCTACCCCCTAGACTCTAAAAATGTGTGGGTCCCATCTTGGGTCCCTCTGAAAGTGTCCCCTTTGGCCCCCGACTCCCTCTTGAGCCGTTTCGGGTCATTTCGAGTACTTTCTGATGTACATTCACATTTATCGATTGTTGAAGGTTGGGTGGGGTAAATCATGGTCTAAACCCATCAATTGACGGTCTATGGGTGATCCGGGGTCGTCTCAAGCAATCATGGATGTGTACAGACCCGATCTCAGCGATCGTTTTTGGTAAATTTTGCCAATTGGCGAAACTGGGAAAGCTAAGCTTGTTCCTACACTTTCTCACACCAATCTAGGTCTAAATGCATCAGCGCACGTCCTTATTGCCTCTACCCAAGGCGCTTAATTCGCCCCTTAAGAGGGACAATGGCAACAACAACAACAAATGGAGATTCCTCAATACCCCAATCATGGTCAGTAGATGAGGATGACCCGGGAACCTAGGCAGTTTACACCGATAGCCCAAACTTACAGTGAGATACTAGCCACACTAGTCCAAAGGCATATATTTACACCACTACTGCCTAGGCTCCCACCAAACCCTCTACCACCAAATTATAACGAGAATGAGTACTGTGCATACCACCAATCCTGAGGCCACACAACAGACCGTTGTTTCACCCTGAAACATATGGTCCAAGATCTGATTGACAACCAAACGATTGTGGTTACCTCTCCTGCTGTTGCCACCACCAATTACATCCTCCAAAATCCCCTATCACTGTATCAAGTATGCCCCAGTTCATCAGGAACCCCTACTAATAATATCAGTCAAGGAGAGCCACCCCCGGTCAATCTAGTCTAATGCATCCATTCAGTCATTGCCGGTCTAACACCAATACTCCCGATTCTGCAAGAGGCATGCCCATCCATTCCAATCTTTGCTCCCTTAAATATGTAAGGGGCATCTGTAGCTGGTCCAATCTTCGTGCCCTCAGAGCCATCCCCAATCAATCCAATCCATACATCCTTTGTCTCGTAAGGGGCACCACCTGCCTATCTAACCCTTGCTCTAACTATCATGCTCCAAGAAAAATCTCCTTCCCTAATCAACATACCACATGCCCTAGCAAAATCAGGGCCCAGCTTCAATCATGCGATAACTTTCTAGGAAGGACATTCTAGTACTCAAAAGGATTTACCTAGCTCTACTCAGTCTTCAATCCTTCAAGAGAAGAGTCTAGGACGAGTGGTTCCTACCTCTAGGAGAAAGGTCGAGGAAGAGATTAACGTCAAGATCTTGATTAGCCCTAAAGCATCAACCATCACTTTTCAGGTCTTTAACATCATAGCTTCATTTCATCTCCTCCCTGATCGGTCTTAGATCCATTGAGTCAAGGCTATCTCTTCAATTCTTCACCAAAAGGCCAATTACCTATTCAGAGACAAGGCAGTAGCCATTCTGGATGATCCCAAAACAAACCTTTCTGATAAAAGCAGCTATATATCTCGATCATAGATATACAATGCTCCAATGAGGATATCCCATACCATAGTCTTGAGTTCGAGACTGTGAATTGTATGCCTCTTGGATGTCCCATCGGATCAAACTATGTCTTCCCTTCAGTCGGGCACCAACATTTTTATTATCAGCTTGAATATCAAGAAAATGCAGGCATGACAAGACTGGGATATCAGCCTCCTAGGGTGCAGTACCAAAGCATAAATGGATTGAAGGAGGGAAAAATGGGCAAGAGGAGGATGATCCCTTCAGCCACACATCAATTAGATCCATCAAAGAGAGGATCATCCATCCGGTGGGCAAGCCAAGATCCACCCTGGAGGATCAAATGAGCAGAATAAGCCCAACTGGGCTGTTTGGAAATGACTCGGGTAAGGGGCAAGAATTGCCTCTGATTGACAGGACCACAGTCTGGGTCCCACCTGAGCAAGAAGAATCCAAAGACTCACAATGTATTAGGGATGAGCTGAGAAAAGTGACATCCAACACTAACTCAAAGCCCAATCCCAAACTCATCACGACATTTAGGCACGACAATGAGGGCCCACCTACTAATTCGTTTAGCCCTACCTCCTGAGGGAAGGGAGTGCAAGGCAATAGTTGGTTCACGATCCCCAAGATGGCACAATAAAAGAAAATAATGTTTAATTGCTCGAACAGAATTAGGTAATCCCCGGTTCACATCGTCGTCTTTCTCAAAAAATTCAAAATAAAAAATCAGAAAATTCTCAAAAGCCAAAAACATTAGATATTTTCAAAATGCCAAAAAATTCAGATACTTGTCAAAATCTTAAAAAAAAAAAAAATCAGAAAATTCTTAAAAGCTAAAAACATTAGATATTTTCGAAATGCCAAAAAAAATCAGATTCTTGTCAACATGCCAGAAAATCATATATTTGCCAAAATCCAAAAACAACAGAAATTTCTCAAAACACAAAACAATAGAAAATCTTTCAAAACTCATAAGCAATTATGTGCCAAATGCGTCTGTTACAACACCCAAGTTTGATGTTGATTCATATGATTTCGATCTGGAGTTAGACTTCAAACTCATGGGTTTAAATGAAGCCTAAGATGTGGAAAATGATGATTCGACTCTCGAGCTAGAGGCTTCCCTCTGAAACTTCGAAACAAAGGCTAATGTCGTCACAAATGATTTTAAAATTGTGAATACAAGCAGACAATGATAGAATTCTTGAGACCCTGGGCTATCTAACTTTGGGTTCTCCTATGAAGCCTTACCTAGATCAAATGAAGAGCTAGTCATACACCATCCGCTTAAAGCCTGAAGTCAAGACCACCAGAGATGTTAAGATCATGTCTGAAGTCTACAATAGAGTCCACAACTTGCACATAAAGGAACGTGTAATGTCCAAGAAGAACTTGTGATGAACGAGATAAGCTATTGGAGCATGTCAAGAAGTGCTTCAAGTATTCTAAAGCTTGTACAACTGATCCATGTACATGCTTTGAGTCTTTATAACCTAGCAACACCTTAACCCTTTTTTATTATGGGGTGTGAACATCATCGAAAGAATGAACCCAAAGGCATCCAATGGTCATGAATGTATTCTCGTGTCAGACAAAAGCAGGTGGCGATAACATCCTACATCATCGGTACGAATGAAAAAGAGAAGTTAAGGAAAATGATTGGTGGTAATCTCGATACAACCAATTACATCTCAGAGACATAAAGAGTATGACGATCACTAGGACTAACGACAAGCAGGTCTGAAAGAAAAGTTAGCAACATGCTAATAATGCACATCTTACCTTGCACCTATTAGATCCAGGGGGCAAGTCCAAGTCATCCTAGGATGATTCATTGATCATTTGTAAAGATTCTTCCGAGAGGTTCCCTTTATTTCACATCATTAAGGGGTAAAGATCTTTCAGAGCCCATCAACGCTGACAAAGTGAGTATCTATCATGGGTAATCCTTTTGACTATGTCAACAACCACAATCGTAAAGCTAAAGCTAAACGACAAGTGGTTAACGTCTTGAGGTACATTCCATCATCATTCCTTCCTTTCAATTAGTGTTCTAAAAAATAAAGGGTGAAAAAAATAGAAACAAAAATAGACAAATAAAGTGCGCAGTCTAAAAATAAAAAATAAAAAAATAGAAAAAGACAAAGAAAGAAGAGTCGAACCCAATGAGTGAGAACACAAGTCATCGGCCAATTTTCCCTAAGGATAGTTTAACCCAATGTCAACAGCTTTACAATCATGATTGAAGATAAAGTCAGGTAGCTCACCAATCGATCGGCAATGAATGGAGTCTAGCCTCCTACCTCTGTATAAGAAAAAGAGAAATAAAAAGAAAGGTAACGTGCCTAAGCAAAATGGGTGAGGTGAAAACCCGGAAGGGCGCCATGAGCATGTAACAGACTTGGTGAAAACCTGAAAAGTCACTAAGGGTTAAAAAAAGCACAGCTGCCAAGGGGCAGAGAACAAAAACTCGGGATATGGTGAAACTCCGAAAGGGCGCCATGGGCAAAAATGATGGGAAAGCCAGTCGTGGTGAAAATTTGGAAAGGAGCTACGCGTAAAAATGGCTTAAAAAATAAAAAAGTGCAGGTATATAAGAAGTCAAGGAAACAAGCAAAGTGAAGAAGCACAAGGAAGAGATAAATACTGAATCAGAATTATGTCAGACTCTACGCAATTCTAAGGGGCATGATCCTAATATGCCCTACTCTCAGGGAACCGAGATCCCTAGTAAACAACTTAGAATACTGGATTCGATGTGGGCTAAGTTTAATATTCTGAATCCACCATCCAGGCGCAAGTTCAAATGCAAGTAAACACTAACAAGATATGGCACAATCAAAATTTTCATTTCTTTCAAAAAGTCTTTTTGTACATCGTTTTCCTTTCTTTACAAAACAAAAACAAAAGCATCCAAACATATACAGGACAAATAGCAAGCGAGGTCAAGGATCACAAGGTAGGCCCTCTATCCTATCCATCATATATCAACAACCTTTGCCTAAGTCTCTCTACCTCCATGTGCAGGTAAAAGTCCACGTCTTTCTCCAAGCGGCACGATGTGATCATGCTCTCACCATATCGTCGCCCCACCGCTAGAAGATAGGCCGTATCTTTGCAGGAAGGGCGAAATATTGAAAGATCAGATATGAGATGGCCATGTGTGGCTAAAAGGAATGACAAATCAACAGAAATTCTTAAAAGGCAACCAGAAAGGCGACATCTGGCAACTAAAGTTCCATATATACGGAAGATTTGTACAACTGATGATACATGATTATGTGATATAACTAAACTAATCATTGCCAAGTACGTAATCATCTGTATCCTTCCGATGAAGCTGAAGCTCCAAAGGCCCACAAATTCAAAGCCCCAGAGGCCCACAAAGTCAAAGCCTCCAGAGGCTAACATTTTAAAGCCCTAGAGGCCCATATTTCAAAACCCACAAGGTCCACAAGTTCAAAGCCCACGAAGCCCACATTTCAAAGCTCGTAAGGCCCATATTTCAAAACCCATAAGTTCAAAACCCCAGATGCCCATGTTTTAGAGCCCACAAGTTCAAAGCCCCGGATGCCCACATTTCAAAGCCCCAGAGGCCCACATTTCAAAGCCCCAGACACCCATATAAGAAATCATGATTAATGTCCCATTAATTCATTAGTGGAGGCCATTTGGCTATTCAATCCAGTCTGCACAATAAAAATCGAACGACAATGCCCTCCCGCGAGATCTGACGGATCTTCCAAAAATATTTTCAAATAAAAACCATTAGCCCCGCCAACTCATCAGTGGAGGCAACGCAGCTGTTTACTTAAACTCGTATAATAAAAGCCGAACAACAACGCCCACCGGCAAGATCGGACGGATCTTTCAAAAAATCCAAAAATATTTCAAACTATTAGCCCCATTAGCTTATCTATGGAGGCAATGCAACCATTAACATTTGTAAATAAAAACCAAACAATGACGCCTACCCGCGAGATCGAACGGATATTTTTTAAAAAATAAAAATATATATTTTCAAATAAAATCTCTAAGGAGTCTAGTTTTAAAGAGATTAGTTTTCAAAATAATTTTTTTAAAAAATCGTATGAATGTGAGTAAAAATGATTAGATCAATCTCTAGAAAGAATAATCAAACTCAAAGTGGTGACAATCCATTGTAACCAAAGTATCAGAATCAGTAGATTGCATGACAAAAGATTACCTGCACATACCTAGTTCGGGATGTTCAGAAAGTTTGATCGAGTCTAAGTCGGCATAGTGAGTTCCCCATAAGGCTACATCCACATGCAGGGCAGCTAGCCACTTTGACAATCAAATGGAACAAATATTCCTAGGGTGATTACGTAACAAAGGAAACGAACAGTACGGGACTTCTCGTAAAGTCGCAGAACGCGCAAAGGCCCTACTTTCCAGACTTACCCATCCAATGCTATTAAAAATCTAACGTGAAAGGGTTGTGAATAGTGACTCGTAATGCCGCATCAACGCATAAGGACAATCACAAAGTTTTCCTCAAACCCTCATAATACGTGTAAGTCATCTCTTTTCCATACAGTCAACTAACAATGATACAAGCAACAGATTCGAAACACTACCTTTTCTAACTAGAAAGGTGGGGTGTCCACTCGCTTTGGCCCTCGGTTACTTGCAACCTCGGCCAAAGAGGGGCATCTATAGACACCCCACCTAAGCAAATATCTTGAGAAAGCTAAGACAATTTGAGAACTATGATCATATCTAAACTGAACCCTGATCCGAACAAAACCCTAACACTGATTCGAACCAAACCCTAATCCGAAACCAACCCTACTCCAAACCAAACCCTAGTCAAAACCAAGCCTTAGACCCGGCCTAACCCTAAACCTAACCTAACTCTAACTTAATCCCTAATCTGAACCCCAAACCCTACCCAAAATCGTAGCCATTTCTCAAACCTAAGCCATTACGAGCCATCATTCAAGCCAAACCATGCCCAAAATTGATTCATTTTCTGGTCACAATGGAGCCAATTTCGAGCCATTTTGAGCTAAATATCCAAAAACGGGCTTTGGGCCACTTCCGGGCCCGAAATAGGCCCATCGGTCAAACTGCAGGAGAAACTGTACCCAAGTGGTAGTTTGACTACCACTGGCAGTAATCCAATTACCTCCGCCATGAGACATGTGTATCCACTTAGCAACATCTGTCCCTCGTCCAAAAGTTAACTTTTATATAAATTTACCCCCCAGCCCTATTTACCATTTTACTAACCTCCTAGGGCCAATAAGAGCACACCATGTGACATTCCTCTCTCCTTAACCAATCCCAAGCTACCATGTTAGCTTTTACCCCTCTCAAACTCAGTAATTACAACAATGTTATTGGAGAAGGCTATAAATAGCCCTCTTCTCTTCACATTTTAACACATAACAATTCTAAGAGAGAAAATTTTTCTCATTTCAAGGGAGAGAAGGAGAGAGAGAGAGAGAGAGTGAGGGTGAGAGGGAGCTCCCAAGCCTCTAAGATCAGATTTTTCAACTACCCCTTAGCTTTTTCCCAACCATCTCAACCCTACAGTCTAGCCTGGATTAGTCATAGTGTACTTTAAGTTCTAGCCATCACAAGAGCAAGCCAAAGATCATCTCATCAAGATGAAGGCATACGATCATGCTTAAAAGGTAAACTAAGTCTGATCTACCCAAAACAAACCCTGATAGGTATATGCCCCTAAAAGAACCTAACTTACCCTTAAATTAGTTCTATAATCTTTTGGTAAGATTAGGTTGCTAGCACTTTAAGTATTGGAGGAAGTATAAAATGAACAGGTAAAACAAAGGTCCTGACGATTGCATCGAGATGCAATCGAGGGCATCTTCGATGGAATTGAACTTGGTTCAATCGCATCGAAACCAAGCCCATATAGTCCAACAACAAATTGAATAAATGTTAGAAAATATTAATTGCATTGAATGCAGTTCGATGCATCGAAACTTAAGTTTCGATGACATTGAACCCACTTTGATTGAATTGACTTTGGGCTTATTTCCTCCAAAAACCAAAATTACTCAAAGTATTCCTTAATGTAATTGAAACTTCTTCAATAACATTAAGAGTAAGTTATCGATGGCATCGAAGACTGGTCGATGACATCGAAATGAGGACCAGTTTGTCCAGCAAGCTTTTCAGGTAAAACCAATATGTTCGATCACATCAAAGACAGTTTGATTGCATCAAAATTTAAATTTTGATTGCATTGAATGAGGGACAAAACTATCTAGCAACCATTATGTATGTTTCAAAAAGAATCCATTGGCATTGAACTATCGCTTGATGGCATCAAAGTGCACATCGATGACATCGATGGATGCTTAATGAGATCGGACAGAATCTGTCCTACACCAAAAGAATATCTTGTGTAGGAAGTTGACACAATCGGAGAAGGTTCGATGACATCAATGGCATCAAAGACCCTTTGATGGCATCAATAATGTCAGATTTCTACCCTTTTTTTACCGTTGAGATTTCAGCTTTATAAATACAAATGGCTTGCCTCTGTAAAAGCAGCTAGAATTTAAGAGAGTTTGAGAGAGTTGTTGTAAGAGTTAATACCCACATCTTATTCCCTCTTTCCCATTAGAGTTCATCATTTAATCCTTTGCACAAGCGTTTACTCATAACTTATTGCTTGGATTGAATCATTAACTCTAGCATTCATTGAGTTTTCAGTAGCACCCTTCATAGGAAAATCATTGTGCTGAAACTCTTGAATGCTTAACTCATGGGAATCATCTCTATGTATTTTAATCATATCATTTAATAGAAAAGAACAACCAAACCCTAAACCTTACAACCTTAGAGCATTGATCGAAGCATCAGAAGTGGTTACAGTTCAAGGAAGCTGAAGACTCTTCATCAACAAGAAGACCACCTTCAGATTGTGTGAGAAAGGGACTCACTCACTTATAAGTATATAGAGTCCATAGAGTCCGAAGCCCTTTCCTTATGTAGGATTGGGATTCAAACTTTGAGTGACAAACTCGTCAAGACATTTTATAGGCCTCTGACTGGAGAATATGTTATCCTTATGTATGATGTGTTTCCTTGTGAAGGCATTTGCCTTGTGTAGGCTCTTAGTTGTGTCCTTATGTAGGACTTGTCACCTTGTGTAGGCATCTAAGATTTCTTGTGTGGGCTCCTTAGTTAACCTTGTGTAAACTGTGAAGGTTTATAATTAACCTGATTTAAAACCATTGGATAGTGAAATCTAATACGCTTTAGGAGAGAGTGCGTCAGCAGGGAGTAGAGTAGGCAAGTAAACGAACCACTATATATGATTCTGTTTGGGATTGCTCTTGTGCATTGATCTAATTATACTTATGTCTATCAAATGATTATTATGATGCATGATTAAGTAAATACCTAAGCATTGATAAGAATCATATCCCACACACTCTCACATACACTATCTTCATAATCTTGTGCATTGTGTTTGGACCCTCTATTGGCTTAGAAGCATTAGAGTTACTTTACCTTACTTATATTGATTGAAGTTAGGCATTGTTTATTGTTATAAGAAAATAATTTTTAAAAAGTCCTATTCACCCCCTTCTAGGACACTTAGAAAAATTCCATACTTCCACTATAACAGTTCTACCACAATTTCACCATCTTCAGATGGTGGGTTTTTCTTATCAACAAGGAAGATGAGGTGGTTGATAATGGTGGATTACAATTCAATGGCTATTCTTCCGATCTGATTTGTATAGATGGTGTGGATTTGATCAATAATCATTATGGGACCTATTTTTTTGGGAACCAACCCACAAAATCTTAGTGGGTTTCGAGTTTGTTGAGTTGCGATGGCATTCACTAGGTGATGGAACTATAATAAAGTGGAGAGAATGGATAGCTGAGATGTTCCTACACAAAGGGTTGGGATTAAGAGGAAATCCCGCACGCGGATTGCCAGCTATTACAAGAAAATATTAATTCTATTTTCTATAAAAATAGCTGCACGCAGCACACTTTGTGCTCCTGTTTGTGCATAGACACATGTGCGTGAGCTTGCACAGATATCATGGACTTGGATGGTTTTTCCAGCTAAACACGATTGATGGTTCAGATCTTTCATTCCATTGATGAAGGTGAGCCACAATTCAATCAAACGGACACCGTCCATCCTTGGCGAAAAATGAAGGAAAGAGAGAGGGAATTCTCTCTCTTTTTTTAGAATTTTCATGGGTCAACACCCGTTTGATCGTGTTGATGGTCTAGTGCACCACAGGTCCACCACCCCTAGTGCACACGCACACTAATGTGGGGTCCGACGATCAGGAATTTTGTGAGCCCAATTTTCGGGTTTGGGTCGTGACACCTGGCCAACAATCAAGCAGATCCAAAACTCAGTGGGCCATACAACAAAGATTTGTATGTCCATATGATAATATTAGATGATCTATCGATTGGATTGCCATCAAGTGTGACCAATCCCAATTTTAAAGAGTCTTAGGGTGATGTTTTGCGATCCCACAATTGGACAACTTCAAGGCTTGATTACCAACAGTAGGGTTTTCCTAATCTAGTCTGAGTTAGATTTTGTAGTTGATCAGATGGTTTACTTATAGGTTTAAGTGATGATCGAGTGTGGATTATACACTTGGGCCTAACTTGGGGTGATGAATGTTCACTCCCCAAGTATAGGGTTGTGATGTAGTAATAAACTCGGTAAGACCGAGGTCGAATCCACAGGGACTGATACCTGTACGTTATCTGAAACCAAGTAGAACTAGAACTAGACTAAGATGTGATCTAAACCAAATAGAGTTTAAGGAATAATTGTGGAATAATTATCTAAAACTTTAAGGAATTCAGAGGAAGGAAACTAGGGATTCAGAGGATCCACTTGTAGAGATCAGGGAGAAATTATGCCTGCTTCAGAAATCATGAAATTTAACTAGACTTCCTTTGATATAGTTTTCAAGAGGTGAAAGGTATATGAATTAGAATGGATTCCATCACCAAGCCATGCCCAGGAGACAAAGTAAACAACAGAATTAAACTAATTACCAACCAACCAACAATGTATGAGGATCAGGAAGGGTACTGTCATCCTACCATGCCCATGGGACAATGATGAACAACAGGGGTTCCTGACTTCATAAACATAAAAAGGGAAAAGAAATACTCAAAGCCATTGCAAACCCATTGTAATTTCAGTCACAACAGACCATAAAAGACTAAAAAAATATTCCTTTAATAATCAACTATATCAAATTCAGTTTATGAATTAAAGGCACACAGTAAAATCTCCCATCTCGCTACAGGCTTCACCTCTTAGCCCTAGCTAAGAGGTTTAGCTACACATGAATGGGCTAAATTCAAATAAAAATAGAAATAAAAAGAGAAAGAAAAGAACAAGGAGGAGAGAAAAGAAGAACAGGCTTACGTCCAGCGGCCACCCTTCATTCCCACAGCTACCCTGTACTCAGCCAAGTCTCTCTCTCTCCGTTCCTCAGCTTTTTCTTCTTTTCTTCTTCTTTTCTTCCGTCGTGCCAGCAGCTCTCTCTCCAGCCACGTCCAGCAGCTCTCTCTCCAAAACCGAGACCAGCTCACGTGCCCCGTTACAGCAGAAAAAAATAACTCCTTTTGCTCCCTGTATTCTTTCCACGTTCAAGCCTCCAAAACCGAGCCCACGTCCCTCTGCTTCCACCTTCCTGCTCCCCTCCTTGAATGCTCCCTTTTTCCAGCCACGACTCCCCCTTTTTAAGGATGTCCCTCTCCTCCTTATGGCTGGTGCGTAGGGGCGTGGAGAGGTTGAGTCCGAGAAGGAGTAGGCTGCGGAAGATTTATTTACGCAAGGCTGGTGCGTAGGGGCGTTTTGCAGCCAAGAAAACGGAAGAGAAAACTTCCACTTCCATCACATTCTTTCCAAATAGATGACGTCCCTTGGGACATCTCTGGACGAGATACACGATGGATGGTTTGGATCATGCCTCTGATCAACTATGGTGGGCCAGAACCGCACGGAAAACCCGAGTTTTCCGGACGCAAAAACAGAGTAGCGTCATTTGACGCTGTGACAATGGTGGAGCCCACTTCACTGTTTTTCTGGGAAATCCAAGCCGTCCATTGGATTCAGGACGAAAAACTGTTCAGGAAGGGATGGTTTTGGTTAGATTTCAGTGTGGCCCACAAGTTGGTTTAGTCCACCGTCCATCTTCCGTTCGATCTTTTTTTTACACGTGTGTGCATAATGGGATGAAAAGGACATCTAGGTGAGGGTTACGCCCCACCTATTGATCGAATGGATGGTCCAGATTATCAGAATACCCGATGGGTGGGGCCCACAATCAAAGCCCGGAAAACTTCGAAGACGCTGTTGCGTCTTTGGATTTTTGCGGAATTCATCGGTCAGCGCAACGCTGACTGATTTGAATTCTTGTGGTGCGCGACCTGTGTACGTGCACTTTGTGCACACACAGTGTACATGTGAGGTCCACTGTATTGTTTCGCTGAATCCGCTCCGTCCATCTTGTTTTCCATATAGTTTAAGGGGTTGAGAACAAAATTAGAGCACATCCAGAGATTAGGTGGGCCCCACTTGAGGTTTTAAGGGGCTGATCTATCCGTTGGGCCACTTTCATAGCGATCCAATGGCTGATTTTTGATTTGTATGGCTTATTTAAGGTCTTTTCTCCATATATAAAGTTACGAGCTGAACGGATGGTGGGAACCCTGTGATCTTGCATTCTGCCTGACTTTCAGGCAGCTTGAGCTTCAATTTCTCGATTTTCGCGGACCCCTGGCATGTAATTCCGTTGATCTTGGTCCCCTGGGGTCCGTCGCTTGCCTTGGTGACTTCAGACCATTAAATCCATGCCTTAAGTAGGGTTTTCCTAATCTAGTCTGAGTTAGATTTTGTAGTTGATCAGATGGTTTACTTATAGGTTTAAGTGATGATCGAGTGTGGATTATACATTTTAGTTATTATGGCCCGATGAATGATGGGTATGATGATCTATACTAAGGATCAATGGTTAAAGTGGGTAGATGGTGAATTATTGATGATGGTGAACAATGTAGGTTAAGTGTGAACCTTCACATAAATATGCTCATTTAGATTATAATGGTAACACCCCAGTACTGAAAAGTACGGGGTATTACAGTGTTTAACTTTCTTTATCCTCTGCTTCTTCTCTCTTATGTTGAAACTCCATTTATAGTCTTCTTCCTCTCGATTATCATGACTGCATCTTCCTCTTCTTCCGTTTCAGCCTTTCACCTAGAATCATTTGGATTATCATGACTGCATCCAGATATTTGATGCACAAATAACTCCATTGCGGACTTGTTTGTGCGAACTCTACTGTGCAGGTTCCTTTTGTCACTACAATTTTTGGCCCGTATTCCATTAGCACAGTGGATGTTTCGAACAAAAAACAAATGCATTTGATTTGGGGAACTCATTCACTTAATTATAAACAAAAGAAGATAAAGAAGATAATTACATCATTTTATTCATTCCAAGTTCTTTTACATCCTTTTTCTCCTTTGATTCCAAAATAGAATGTTTATGAATTGTAATATAAAACAAATATTTGGCAGCAGTATTATGTATAAGAGCATCAAGCACTAAGACACTGTGCTAAGCGCTGTGTTGGAGGTCATTGTGCGCTGGAAGCCATTGCACACTGAACACTGCCGCACGCTGAACACTGTTGTGCGCTAGGCCTATTGTGCGCTGGGCAATGTTGTGCGCTCCATCTTATTGTGTGATGGGCAGTGTTGTGTGCCAACAACATTGTGCGTCGCACAATGCCTGTTCCGCATAATGAGTGTGGACTCTACCTCTCTTCTTTCGCAATCTTCTCATCTTCTGTGATTGGATGCTAATGACCCCCTTAGAGGGGTCATGGGGTATTTATAGCCCTCTCACACGTGTGAACATGCCACGTAGTCATTGTGCGGCATTCCTTTGTGCGAAGTCTACTGTGCGGATTCCTTTGTGCGAACTCCAATGTGCGGACTCCACTGTGTGGATCAACTCCTTTCAGCGCACAATGATCATCTATGCACAATGATCATTTGTGCGCAATGATCATTTTGCACAATGATTTGCACACAATGATCTCTGTCTTTCTTTCTCTCTTTCTATGTCTCAACAGATGCCCCCTTAATCCTACATTGTTATTTTTATCTATAAAATAAATAATGTAGGATCAATTTTTAATTATTTCTAACCAATTTTGCCTTTCTTTTCTTCGTTGTACACTTTATATATTTTTAGCACGCAACATTTTGGCACGTAACGAGTTGCGCACAACGACATCTGTACAACGGGTCAGTGCTGATCTATAAATACAAGATTCCCATTCTTCTCCTTCACGTTATTCTCTGCCTGTCTTGCCCTTTTGCGCGTCGGACTCTCTTCCACACAACGAACCCTTGTGCACAACAGAACTTTGCACGCAACACTTCTCTACGCACAATCAGAACTTTGCATGCTCGAACAGGTAGCACAACGATTTACGCACAACATCTTGCGCACAATGCAGACTTAATTTTTTACTCAACTTTTCATTAACCCCTTTTCTCATCAAGCTTTTACACTTCTCCTTCAATTATCTAGAACTTAACAAACTTCTCCTCTAATTTCAACTTGTTTATTGACTCTTATGTAAACTTCTGATGGCTAGCTCCAAAAGACCTCATCCCTCCTCGAGTACTGCTGGGCCCTCCGATTCACAACCAGCTGACACCTGTAGTCAGAAAAGACCTAGATCCGTTGAAGGCTACTCCTTCAAAGAACCAACTCCTACTATTATCAACTTTGTTGATCGCATCCAGTGTATATCCGACCACATCCGTATGGCTGTACTGATGAAGGAGATAGAGGGTCCCCCTACTACCGGTCAAGAATCTGATTGGGATGACTGGTTGAAGTCCACAACCAATATTCACACAGACGACACTCATCTTTTCACCGCCGAAGCTTCTCCCCCTCCCACGATTTCGAAAAGAATAAGAGAGAAGAGTAAAGATGAACTTTTTCAAGAAAAGATTCGAGAACACAATCAGAAGTGTTTCCAAAATGCCTGGGACTCAATCAAGTTAAGTGCCGATGTGATCAAATTCCACAACCTTTATAAAGACTAGACTATTGTTATCCCTTTGCATCTCCAGTACCACCAGTCTACACTTCAAAGCGAACCGACCGACTATATGATAAAAAACAGACTCCTGTATGTGTGAAATTGTGTGATCAAAGAGCCGAAATTCTTAGAAGGTTATCTCACGAAGAAAGGCTTAGTCTAAAAGACCGGGCAGATAACATACATACGCTTCCTTACGCCATAATACAACCCCCATATCTTATTCCCCACGTATTTCTTCGAAACAATTCAACAATGTTTTCGAAATTGCGACTCCCTGTGGGGTAAAGACGAATTCAGGACACGGGGTCTTTAGACTAATCGTCTGTATTACAGCGCGTGGACCAAGGTGATCTTGACGTAGTATGAAAATGTCCTTATGGCAGCAAAGATATATTATGCTATAGAAGCCACCTCAGAATTCTTTTAAAAGGACGCGATGATTTATAAGGGCTTTCTGAAGTACTGGTCTTCCACTACAAATTCTTTCCATCTTCTAGTAGGGGAAGTAAGTATCACCTTGTGGGATTTATATAGGATGGCTAACTTATCCATCTCTGGATCTTTCCTAAATGAATATGTTCCCACGAATGAAGAATTCGCTTATGTTGCTCCCAACAGAACGCCTAAGATTTCAGAATCAACAATCGAACTCTTCTGTGAAATGTCTTGTTTTCCAGATGTCCATAAAATATCCCCTTTGTACAAGCTTACACATTTTTCCCGATACTTACTGTAAGTGTTATAACACACACACACACACACACACACACACACACACACACACACACACACACACATTTTTATAGAAAAAATTTTTTAAAAATTAATAAATTTTTACATTATTACCGACGGTTTACAGTCGTTGGGAAAAAGATTTAGGAAAAAGATAAAGGGCCCGGCTAAATTCACTACTGAAACTGAATTAGCTACTTTTTTAGCTTATTAGTTAAGCTTAGTCGTACTTCCTAGCTCAAAGAGCTCAGACTCTATTCGACCAACTTTGTTTGTGGCAGCAAGCGCAATGGCGGAAGGTAGAAAAAAGTATTCTCTAGCTTCTCCTGTGTTATGCTCATTATATAGAGCTTTTGGTCATGATGCGGCGCATTACTCAAGTCCAGTAGTAGGGGTTTCCTCTTATTTCACTCCATGGCACTATTTCTCCGGCTGGCTCGACATCTATTTTCCCTGGACTTATGATGATCCGGAGAAGGCTTATGTCCATCCTGATCATCTACCTCTCTGGCATTTCTTGAAGCGAAAGATGATAAAGAAAGGATATGTCTGGATAATGGATAAAATTGACAACACAGAATCCATTAACTTCTTCCCTTTATATTTGGATTACCAAGCAGAAGACAGAGATGTTGAGGATAACAATGACTTGGAACCCATTGAGAGAGCTTTCTTTCTTTGTATTCGTTCTTTCAGTCTTCCTCTATGAGGAGTAGAGTTTTGGAGAGAACCGTATTACCTGAGTCGATTTGCCAAGCAATTTGGGTATGATCAAGTTATGACCCAAGTAGGGGAGGAAGTCACGCAGTCAATGAGAAGCTACGGAGTCGAGCCCTATAATTCGGCTTTAATATGAAGCAACTCTCAGTAAGAAATTTTGATTCTCATTTCCTTCTCCTAAGGTATAATCATCGAGTGATAACTTCATATTCCTGGATGCGGTGGTGGGTGCATTAGTACTACTTGGGGCCCAACTATTTTTCGGTGGATCGTCCTATCTAGATTCCTCCCCCACGCTTGAGGAACTATAGGCCAGAGCAAGGGATCGGATATTTTAATGAGAAAGACCAGGCTGCTGTTCAAGGACAGCTTTGTCGCAAAATTTACGTAGAAGAACCCATTAGAGAAATAAAGTCACTAAATACTCTAGAAGGATGGATTGCTTTTGGTTCTCTTTTAGATTTGATAAAATGGGGAGAAAGACCAACCACTCCTCACAATAAGTTTGAAACTAATGGCAGTATTCTGCCTTCCCCTACTCCTGAAGGAGGAGATCAGCCCACACAGCTTGCTCCCGTCGTCCCTCCTACAGCAAAGCCTGTCACTTCTACAATTCCTCCCACTATTGAATATACAACCACCACAATTATCTCTACCATGGATCATGGAGCAACCACAGCAAGTCATGCTACAGTCATAGCCTCTCTTACCGTGAATCGGATCACTATCACTACATCTCCTATGACTCGCTCACGTGCCAAGTCATTATCTCCTGAATTTTTGGCACAACATGTCCCTTCTCCTACTCAGTGTGCACATCGTCTTCCCGTGAAGACTACTTATAAAGGAAAACAAACTATATCAGAGGAAGATAGTTCATTAGAATATTTGACCAATACTGCAAGTGACAATACATCTTCTCCCACGAGCTTAACTAATGAGGAAGATACTTTGTTAAATGAAGATACTGATGCTGAAGTGGATATTAGGGAGGAAGACGATGTTAGAACCGAGGCTCCGCTTCCTGATGTCCCAGCCACTTGTCTAGATGCCTCTCGTCAGATCGCGATGGCCTCCTTAGAAGAGGAACAACTTGATTATGGAGAATCTGGTTATTCTCCTGGCACGAATATCCTCCTTTCCTTTGACGCCTCATATTCTCCATGTATCATGGAAATCGCTAATGTAATTGCTCATGAAATATCAACAGTAAGGGATATCGAGGCTCAATCATTAGAAATTCAAGCAATAGTGGAAAAGTACTTCTTCCTCACAGCATGGGAGAAACTTTGCCAATAGTCTCCATAATATCTGATGCCCCCATTCAGACTGATAAATCTCCTACTACGCGTCCTCCTCCTATCCAACCAGTAGCCTAAAGTTTAAAATTCTTTTCTGATCCGGTCTATGTCCCAACTCTGACTACTCTTGACTCAAGTACCGTAGGGGCTCAGGAGCTTTCTTTCAATGTTGCTGTGACTACAGACGTATCTAAAAATGTAGCACCCGAAACTTGTTCTATTCAAGCTACTTCCATTGTTGCTCCCAGACAGGGTGTGTATCTTACCCCCCCCTTTTTTGTCATTATACATATATCTTCTTTTGGATTTATAATCTCTCTCTCTCTCTTTCTTTTAGCTTTGGTTGTGTCAACTCCAAGTGGGTCCGAAGGGTCTAATTCAGTAGCCACAGTTTTTTATAGACTTTCATTGGAAAAGGTGTCCCCTCTTATGCTGGGATTCTTCAAGAACGCAATCTCCGTTATCATCAGTGCTTTTAAAGATTCACCCCAGTGGCCCTTTCTGGATAGTGCTTTAGCCATTCGGCTCATCTGGCACATGTTGATGTTCAGTCTCTTCGTGACTCTTTATCACAGTTTTACGACTCTATCAAAAACTTAGAAGTAGCGCGAAGTATAGTCATTGCTCTAGAAATTCTGAATCGTCAAAAAGAATTGGCATTACTTAAGGAGAAACTCTCTCGTTCAGATGACATCCTTGTTAATTGTAATTTTATTAACCAATCTTTTCACGAAAAGCTAAAAGTTTCTGATAGGAATAAGGCAATCATTGATGATCAAATTGCTATTCTAGAGAGAGAGATTCTGCTTCTTGAGGGTAGAAAGAAGTGGAAGATTTGACTATTCGTCAAATTAAAGAAGAGCTGGAAACAAATTCTCAAGTTATTGGTATCGAGCAAGCTAAACAGATGAAGAATAAGGAAACTGCTGCCTTATTGGAATCAGAACTGGTTGATGTCCCTGATCAAGCCAGGATCATTCCTGAAGCTGAACGTATGACTACTGTGGCACAATTTCAGTTAAAAGAAGAATTACAGCGTTACATAGTAGTACTAAGCATAGTTGACGATCTATAAGGATTGTATTTTCATATAAGTTCCTTTTGCGTTGTAATACACAAATAGATTGTGTTGTTTTATTCAGAGCAAATGCATTCTCTTGATAACATAATCATTGATTTTGGGATACATGTTGATGTGATACTTTCATACTCATACTTCATTATTTTCAATATTTATATTTATGCATTGTACTGTAATCCTATGTGATGTTTCATTTTAATGGCGGAACTATTTCATTTTAAAGTTAACTTAGCTTTGCACACAGTTTAAGCTCTTGAGTAGTGGAGCAATCATAGTTTTTTAGACTCATAAGTAGTTGGAGTCGGGTCTTATGTGAATGGTCTTTCTAACTCTTATGAGTTCTCTGGACACATCGTAGCAGGGGATTTTACAAACCGTGGTCCATCAGAGGGGCCCAATGAAGCTACCAGAGTAGTGAACTCAATGGGATTTATGCGCATGGTTGGCCACAGTAACTTTCTAGAGTTCGTGGGGTGCACAAGGCCACTTTTAGTACCAAGTCCAGGGCTACCAGTCCATCGATGAGGGGGTATTTTTATTGAAACCCTGTCCTCATGAGTTAATACTGAAATCAAGTCAAAGACCTGGGGAGGTCCTATTTTACTCCCCAGTTTTTCTACATCTGTAAGTTCGAACCCATTCACAAGAGGGTATTTTCATCCTCGTCTATGAAGCTGTAGGAGAGCTTACAAATGGCATTAGTCTCATGCGTGACTGGCCGTTGAGGACTTCGGGCCTTTGAGTCTTTTTGTCACTGGCTCCGTCTATTACCCGCATGGGTATGCACATGATGTGGCTTATATGGGCTTTTCAAGGCTGCTAGCTCCACACTGCTATCCCGGATAACATATAGGCCGTACGCGTAGTTGCCCGTATAAGGCTTGTCTAGGCTACCTTAGATGATGGGCCACCATTGCTGTCATAAGATTCCGTATGCGCTTGTCCGTATATGTCGTTTTTGATAAGTAACCTGTAGTGAACAACCAATAATGACAACGATGGCTGGGACTTCAACAATATGCTTGAAAGTTCACCTTTTATTTATCATTTGTGAAGAAAGAATACAAGGCTCCGCCTTTAAAGGCTATATCACCATTTTATCTATAATTGCCCCCTTTTGATGTAGAAGCATTATCTTGATAATCTTCTAGATCAAAATTTCTCCCACTGTTAGGGATGATATTTCTTAATAAAGCGAGCATTGACCGGTATACTGATATCTCGTTCATCTTGATTTGTTACTCTGTATGCCCCATTGGAATAGACTTCAGTTATGATATATGGTCCGTCCCATCTGGGATCAAATTTGTCCCCTGTTCTCTGAGTGACTACTATTGGCCTCTTCAACATCAGGACCATATCCCCTTTCTTGAAAGATTGGTGTTTAACCTTTTTATCGAAGGCAGCAGAAATCCTGGCCTAATATAACTGCAATCATTGCTGAGCTGCAAATCTTTTTTCATCAAGTAAATCTAACTCTTTTAGTCGTATTCTTACATTCTCGTCGTCTGTAATTAATTGATGCACTGCTACCCATAGTGAAGCGACTTGTATTTCGATTAGCATGACGGCTTCTTCACTATAAATTAATGAATAAGGGGTAGGTTGTGTCGCCATACAATGAGTAGTCCTGCAGACCCATAATGTTTCCTGCAAGCTCTCATCCCAATCACACTTATTTTCATTCACCATTTTCTTCAGTATTTTTATAATCATTTTATTGAACGCCTTTGCGAGCCCATTGGCTGGCGGATAATAGGGTGTCGAGAAGGACTGGTGAATTTTGAATTTACGATATAACTTCTTCATACCCTTTTTGTTAAAAGGAGTGCCATTATCTGTGATAATTTTCTTTGGGATACCATGGCAATATATTATTGTGTGTCGAATGAAATTAACAATATCTTTCTCTTTAACATTTCGCAGTGCAATCGCTTCTGTCCATTTAGAGAAATAGTCCGTTGCTGCTAGTATATAATACTTTTCTCTAGATCACGGTGGATTTATGGGGTCAATAACATCGAGCCCCCATTTGGCAAAAGGCTAGGAAGTAACTGACTGATGAAGTTCTTTAGGGGGTACATGTATGATGTCCTCATGGATTTGACACTCATGGCATCGCTATGCATAGTCCATCTCCCAAGCAACAATGGTGGAACTATCAAAGTGAGAGGAGAAAGCTAGTATAGCCCACCTTCCTCCCACCCAATCCCACCATCTAACCATCTCGATCGTTGGAATTCACCCCTTGGAGCTCTAGATCGCATCTGTGGAAGGAGTCCAAGATCTAACAGTGGGTGTTCATAGCATTAGATCTTGATTTTTTTATTTAGGGCCCACATGTAGTGAGACCCACTTGATGTACGTATTATAATACATGGCCCACCTAGGGAGAGCTCATAGTGGTAGAGCCCCTTCCCTCCATCATTGTTTTTCTCTCTCTCCTTTCCTTTCTCTTTTATTTTGTGTATGATGGCCCATTTTGATGTATGATCCATGTCATCCAACCAAGTGGATCAAACCGGGGGCCCACCCACGTGGACCCCACCTATCCACACTTTCCATTTTTGGACAAACCTGGAAGGGGGATAATCACAAATATTGGCTTTATCCTCGTGGGCCCCACACGTGTGGACCAACCTGGAAGTTGATTGGCTGGGGCATCTCACGCCGGTAGCACCTGGCTGCTGTTTGACACTAGTAGCATGTGTGGGCTGACATGATGTATACACACATCGTCCATCTGTTCGGACGTGGGGCCCACCCACACGTACTGTACGTGTGGGATGGGACCCACCTTGATGTATAGATCTTGTATCCACACTGTCTGTCCCGGGATGGTGTGTTGTGGAACGCACCATGATGTATGGGTTTTATCCTAACCATCCATCTATGTGAACCCCACATGATGATCATGCGTCATCTACACCATCCAGATCATTGACTTTGAGGCCACATGGCATATTTGTTTTATCCCTGCTGCCCAGGATGGTGGGGCACGCTGTGATGGCATGTCCATCTAGGTCGTTCGACCAGTACGACCGGATAGTAGTGAAAACACAAATATATGCTTGATTCAAAACTCTGGTGGACCACAACACACGGCCCCCATCTTGATATATGTGTTTTTACATCCACACCGTCTGTTAGTTTTTTTTTGGACGCATGGACCCCACCTCGATGCAAGATGCATCCAGGCCATGCATCTGCGTGACCCACTTGTGATATGTATTATATCCACACCGCCCCTACACTTAGGATGGTGTGATCCACCATAATAATAATAATAAATATTATAATACTATATATAAAAAAAAGAGAGAAAATGAGATAGATATGAATTTAAAGTGGGACCCAACCTCATAAATTTCATCCACAATCCAATCCATGGACGATGGGTCCCAACCTGATGCAAGTGTATATTTATACACCGTCCATCTGTCCAGGACGGTGGGACCCACTGTAGATGTATGTTTTACATCCAAACCATCCATCTATGTGGACCACACCACCTATATAGTTATTGTTCTAACATCAGCAAGCTCCGTGGGTTTGATCTGAGGTGTGTATATCCAAACCGTCCACTCGCTTGTGAGCTCGTTTTAAGGCTTGAGACTAAAAATAAGACAGATTAGCCTATCAGGTGGACCACACTACAAATTAGGGTTGAAATCATTATCTCCACTGTTATTTATGGTATGGTGTAGATGATCTTCTGATGTGATTCATTTTTGAGTAATGCTCTAAAATGATCTGTTAAATAGATGAATGGTATAGATGGTGCAGCCCATGTGATGTGACCCACCATGAGGTATTCGTGGCCCATCCATGAGGCCCACCTTGATGTATTTGTAGCCCATCCATTAAGGCCCACCTTTATGTGATGCATATTGGACTCATATGAGAGGCCCATTATGATGTATTCAGGGCTTATGTATTGTGGCCCATTTGATGTATATGAGGCCCTTGTATTGCGGCCCATTTGATGTATATGAGACCCATATGAGTGAGGCCGATATAATGTATATGTGGCCCTTGAGTAAGGCCCATTGTGATGTATATTAGGCCCTTGTGTGAGGTCATGGGCCCACTATACGTTTGACCCTATGAAGGCCACTCCTTGGGTGCAATGTTGGTTAAATGTCTACATTGATGGACAATGATGGTTAAATGTCCACATTGTGACCTTCCCTTAGGCCCTTTGTTAGGACGATTACCGATTCCGATTGTCGAGGCCGATTCTGATTATCGAGGCCGATTCCGATTGTCGAGGCCGATTCTGATTATCGAGGCCGATTCCGATTGTCGAGGCCGATTCTGATTATCGAGTCCGATTCCAATTGTCGAGGCTGATTTCGATTGTCTAGTCCGATTTCGATTGTCGAGGCTGATTTCAATTGTAGAAGCTGATTGTATAGGCCGATTATCGATGCCGATTATCGGTGCCGATTGTCGATACTAATTATGAGTATGTGACAGCATAACATCATGATACATGCCCATATGTGTCATCTTCATATTTGTTATGAGATGTAGTTGACCATTGTATATGTCATTGGGTAGGTTGTTATGAGACTCCCTATCAGGCAGAGATTGTCTCACATGAGCGCACGGTATGCGTAGGATTGATGCATGAATGGATTGTATGACTCATACATCTTGCATTGTGTGTTGTGATTACTATATGCCCTAGCGACATCAAGGCCGTAGCCTCCACAAACATGTCGTGGATGGCCAAATGGGATACCGAAAATCTATTACTAGCATCGGGCACTATAGATGTCCCTGGGTGAAAATCCTAAACCTCCGTAGCCAGGATATGCCCCAACATTTAAACCGAGTGGATACATAAGCGTCCGAGTGCCGAATACCAGTAGGCCGCGTCTCCTACTGTGTTCTGGTAGGTTGGGAGGGGGTGTGGCCTAACCCGCCCGAGGGTAGTGGGCATAGCTATGCTGAGTTTGACTAGCTCGTAATTAGGTTTGCTATCGACGTGCTGGGTAGATATTGGCTAACTACTGGCTAGGCGAATAGTGAGGTCTCTTCCACTTGCATAGTTGCATGACCAGTGGGTGGCGATTGCATATAAAGTGTACTAGACCCCGATGATGATCCCAGAGATGTATAGTACTGATATGTGGACTTATTAAGTAGGAGTTGCATATTCAGCATTTTACTCATTCATTCATTCATTCACTATCCACTTGAGTTGGTGGTGTGCAACTAATTAATATGTGTAACCTTCTCAATGGCCAGAATTTTGGTTGGGGCGCGCAACCAACCTGAGATCAAGAGTCTACCACATTGTGTCTGGCTATCCAAATTTATGTATGGGACTGGTTTAGATAGAAGTCCCTTATAGTAGATCCCATAGCTTGCAATACTACATACTATCATCCCGACTTCACACTCTAGCTTGGTCATTTTATTCGCACCACATACTGCATCCACGACATATGAAATTTTGGGTTACAATGTTTTTGTATGTATATGGCCTAAATGATCCTGACGGTATTTGTGGACTCATCTGGATTTGTATACTACATTATTTCCTCAGTATATGATATTGGCTTATTAAGTTTTTACATCGCATAGCCTAGATAAGGCTGATGGTATTTATGGACTTACCAGCATGTTTCCGCATTACTCTAATATTATATGATTTATGGATTGCTAGTATTTCCACTTACTCTGATATTTACATGCTTGACACGTGCATCATACACACTTACAACACCCTCTAAGCTTTCTATAAGCTTATGCACGATAGATGTGTGCAGATGGCGTTAGGTCACAGTAGCATTGAGCTTAAAGCATACAGTTATCTTCTAAAGCTTTAATTTTCGATACATGTATCTCCCTTTTAGCACTACATTCAACTGTTTATATTAGTGGATATATGATGATGATGTTTCCTTATTGATTTGAGTAAACTTGTGGTTATGCTTCTTACGAGATAAATTTATGTTGGAAAAATCCTCCTTGTAGGATCCGAAGATCGAAATCTGGCGTAAGCGCGTTGCGAGCCGAGAATGGGGTATTATGGAGGCTGTCGGCACTGGATTCGGCAATCAAAAATTTTGTGAGCCCAGTTTCCAAGTTTAGGGCGTGACACCCACCACTTCCCATTGGACTTTTCACCAAGATGATATTGGCGATCCAGTCTAGATAATACATCTCCTTAATAAAACTAGCTTCGAGGAGCTTACCGACCTCTTTGCCAATGATGGCATATTGTTCTGGTTCGAATGGTCATCGTTTCTATATTACTGGTCGGTGGTTAATGTTCATCTTATGGACCATCACTTCCTGGCTGATGTTAGGCATGTTTTGGTGGGACGGTGGATTTATGGGGCCCCTATTTGGCAAAAGGCCAGGAAGTAGCTGACTGATGAAGATCTTTAGTGGGTACATGTATGATGTCCCCGTGGATTTGACACTCATGGCATCGCTTTGCATAGTCTATCGCATCTTTAAACATTGTCGGCCAATAATATCCCATCTATTGTACTCGGTGGAACAAATTCCTCCCGGCCTGATGCGCCCCACATTCCCCGGAATATGCCTCTCGCAGCACTTGACTTGCCTCTTCTTCATTTAGACATCGCAACAATATTTCATTATAAGACCTTTAGTATAATTCCTCAATACACATAACGAATCTTTTCGCTTTATGCTTAATTTGTAAATTCGCCTCTGGATCTTCTGGTAGGATATCATAGTTGAGATAGTCAATGAAAGGCTGACGCCAATCATCTATTGTCACCTCTAAGCATGATATGGGGAGTGCTTCCATTGTTTCACTGATCATTTCTACTAAAGGCAAGAATCTCCTTTCTTCTATTGTCACTTGTAGGGGGCTCCGATCTGGGCAAGATAGCGCTGCTACTAGACTGGCCAAAGCATCGGCCTTCGCATTCTCGTACCGTGGTATATGCTTGACTTCAACATTTAGGAACTGTTCCAATAAATATTCCGTCCTTCGACAGTATGGCAAAAGTTCTTATTTCTTGTTTCAAACTCAGTCGTCAACTGATTTATAACCAACTTAGAATCCCCATAAATTCATAATGTTTTTATCTTTAGCTCGCTGGCTATTTCCACCCCAATAATAAGGGCATTATATTCAACTTCGTTATTCGTGTATGCAGTGCCTAATGTGAAAGAGTAAGGCAACAAATCACCTTAGGGAGTGATGAATATCACCCCAGCACCAGCTCATGTCGCTCGGGCTACTCCATCAAAGAACATTTTCCATACGTTTAGTTTCTATCCCTGTTTGTTGTCAAATTTGTAGTGCCAAAATCACTATTATACTCTGTTATATATAACTTGTATAAGTGAAGCTCTCTCAAGGATCAACATTCATAAACAAGCTAAGCTCATAAACAAGCACTGCTCACAAGACAAGACTCTTGAATGAAAGAACTGCTCACAAGACTCAAGCTGAAAAGAAAGTACAAGGTAAGACTCAAGCTGAAATCAAGACTTAAGCTGAAACTCAAGCTGATCTCAAGACTCAAGCTGAAACTCAAGCTGAACTCAAGACTCAAGCTGAAACTCAAGCCACTTTCAAGATTAAGCTACTTCAAGGTTTAATCTTCATCGACTTCAAGGCTCATTCTTCATGGTCTCTTGTTTCAATGTCCATACTTCATGATTGAGGTTTGTTTGACCATAGGATGACCTTAGAAGTAGGTCATTTCGGATACATAAGCCGAATGTTATTTTACATGTGTTTGGTCTGTTTTTCGACTAGTCCTAGGCCTTCTTCGACTAGTCCTAGACTTGCTTCAACCAGTCTAAGAAATTCCTCGACCAGTCGTAAGTTTGTTACAAATTTCGGATAAAATCTGTTAGCCTTCGACTAGTCCAGGAATCTGTTCGACCGATCGTGAGCAGTGTCGACCGATCTTCGACGGTCGTACAATCTACGACTCGAAGTCCAGCGAACCTGCAGGACCTACGACTCGAAGGAAACCTACGACGGTCGTATGTGACCTACGACCGATCGTAGGAGAGCTACGACCGTCGTAGAACGGTCAAAGCAAATCCCACCGAATTTTTCAAATATCATTAGAGCTTCGACTAGTCGTAGAGCACTCTAGACCATCGAAGACCCGATCTTCTCACCTAAAAATAGTGCACGAATCTCGAAGAAATTATCGATTTAATTAAAGTATTCAAGCCAATCTTCGTCGAATTTCTGAGAGATAATTTCGTGCTCCATCTAAGCTAAGTGTGCTTATTTAATATTCTCTTTCCTTAGCTTTATTTAATTGATTTTGTTTCTTATATTCCAATCGATTTGATAAAGAGGAATTATTATTCCCTTTCTTTGGAATCAAAATCAATTAAGGCAAGCCCTATTTGGTTTAATTTAAAATCTATTAGAATTAAAACCATTGTAATCAAGTCTTGGACATTGAACTTGGACATTCAATCATCTACTTTGATTTGGTTCTACCGCTCTACAACGAAGGAGATTTTCGGTATTTTACATATTGTAAATTCCTTTCTATTATTTTAGTTTCTTTCAAGATTTGCCATAAAAATCTTGTTGTATTGGTTATCCGAGGAGAGCTAGGAAAACTCGTAAGTGGGGTTTTTTTAATTGTGTAAGCCCACATACAAAGACACAATTGTAAGGGTTTTGGGTGAACCTGGGAAAACCTATTTTTAGTGAACGCTAATATCCCATGTGTGAGGATATTAGGAGTGGAGTAGCTTTTTGTGTGGTTGTTGTTTAACAGTTGGTGAACACACAGGCGAACCACTATAAACCCTTGTGTTGTGGTTGATTGATTTATTCTTCTATTCTTTAATTAATTTTTGTGGGATGTATGTATGGTGGTGAATGTTGTAATTATTTCAAGCTTTGTGAGAATGTTGTAATAGCTTAGAATTTACTTTCGCTATTCCTTTATAAGCTTGTTTTTCAATTTCATTTGAAAGTTGTTCCAGCAAGGTTGCCCGCCATTTTTATGGTGTATGGCTATCCCTAGAACAATACATTTTTAATTATAAGTTATTTCAATTCAGTTTATATTTACTTTTGTATTCCTCTTCGATTTGAGACTTGATACAAAGACCTTTCTAGAAATAAGGTTGTCCTACCATAAACTCGTTTTTGGTGTAAGGTTGTCCTTAGAACAACGTTTGTATCAACCTCTCAAGATCTGAATTTTGAGGTTGTTTTACTTTCCGAATTGTTATTGAATTTGGCTATCATTTTCTTTATTATTCATTTGTTATAATTTGAATATCACCCCAGCACCAGCTCATGTCGCTCGGGCTACTCCATCAAAGAACATTTTCCATACGTTTGGCGATTCTATCATCATAACTTGATCGTCGGGAAAGTCATCGAAGATGGTTTCATAGTCTGTCAGAGGATGGGCTGCTAGAAAATCTGCCACTGCTTACCCTTTTACTGCTTTCGCCGGCGCATATGTAATCACATATTCTGACAACAACAACATCCACTTTGCTAATCTTCCTGATAACATTAGCCTTGTCATTAAAAACATGATGGGGTCCGCTCGAGATATTAAAGTTATGTCATGGGACAGACAATAATGTCTTAGCTTCTAGACTGCGAATACCAATGCTAAACATCTTTTTTCAATCAGTGTATAATTACATTCCGCACCTATCAAAGTTCGACTTAAATAATACAGTGCTGCTTCTTTCCCATTTTCGTTCACTTGTGCCAACAAAGCTCCCAATGAATTCTTAGCTGCTGAGATATACAAGATGAGAGGTCTTCCCTTTACTGGGGTTGTTAATACTGGAGGCTATTTCAACAGTTCTTTTATCGAATCCAAAGCATTCTGGCAGGACTCGTCCCATACGAATTCTGTTCCTTTCTTCATCAAATGAGAAAACAGTCGACATCTTCCTACCAAGTTTGAAATAAAGCGGTGGATATATGCTAACTTGCCTTGCAAGCTCTTCAATTCTTTCAACGTTTTCGGAGGTGTCATATCTCGAATAGCTCTAACTTTTTCTGGATCAATCTCGATACCTCTGTGTCTCGTCATGAAACCAAGGAATTTTCCTGACGATACTCCGAATGCGCATTTGGCTGGATTCATCTTTAACTGTCTTTTCCTGATCTGACGGAAGACTGAGGCTAGATGCTCACGATGTTCTTCATGATAATTTGACCTGACTACTAGATCGTCCACATAGCATTCAACATGCTTATGCATCATATCTTGGAACACATTTTGCATTGCCCTTTGATACGTTGCCCCCGCATTTTTGAGACCAAACGGCATAACTTTATAACAATATATTCCCAAGGGGGTTATGAAAGTCGTTGCCTTCTCGTCCTCAGGCACCATTCTTATCTGATTATAACCGGCGTAGCCATCCGTGAAGGACATAACAGCATATTGTGTGGTACTATCTACTAGCAGCTCAGTGATCGACGATGGGAAATCATCTTTCGGGCATGCCTTGTTTAGATCTCTGAAGTCAACACAAACCCTAATCTACCCATTCTTCTTTTTTTACTGGAACTATATTTGATATCCATTTGGGGTATTTGACCTCCCTAATGAATCCGACTTTTATTAACTTGCTTATTTCTTCCTCTATCTTGGGGACCAAATCTGGGTGAAACCGCCTCTGCGTTTGCTTGATGGGTCTTTTATCTTTAGAGATATTTAACCAGTGCATTGCTACTATTGGCTCTAGACCCGGTATTTCCACATACGTCCAAGCAAAGACATCTTTGTTTTCTTTCAGAAGGCTGACATACCAATCGACCTCTTCTTCTGATAGATTGGCACTTATGAATGTATTTCGCGGTTCTTCTTCTGTTCCCAAATTTATCTCTCTCAAATTGTTAATCATCGGCTACCCCCCGTCTTCTATCTGTTTTGAAGCTGTCTCAAGCTTACTGACTATTTCAAGGTCTGTTTCTTCTATCTGGTCGACTATTACCGTGTTCAATGAAGCCTCTGCCCCCAATCCTCGAAATTTTTCTCGCTTCTTCTGATTCACCCTGATCAGAACCTAAATTCCTCTTCGACAATTCAGGCCAACGGGTTCTTCATGATCAAAGCCCATTTTCTTCATGATTTTCTAACTCACTGGGCTATATCTTTCAAGCTCTTTGGGTATTAATTTTTCACTTCCCACACCATTATCGACTGCTTCCTCTGTCTTCACTTCCGAAGGAGTGTAAAATTCGATCGGCTCTGCATATCTTGCGTTTGCTTTAACATAAAATCTTTTTGAGATGAGAGGAAATTGCTTACTCCTTTCAACATACAAAAGTGGTATTATATAATTTAACTATAGAATTTCCAATTGTTCTGGCGAAAATAATGTTAAGGGTGGTTGTCCTAGCTGTCGTAAATGCTTCGGGACAAAATAGAATTTCTTTTTCACCTTTTCTGTTATAAGCAGTTTTGTTCCTTTTTCTTCTACTATTTCCATGCAAAAATTTTTAGGTGCCTTGTTCTCATTATTCTTCTTTTCTTCCCTGCTAGCGAACGCATCATAGTAACTCGCATCTGCATAAAAAGCTTCGGCTTCTGTATACAGTCTTACATCAGTTAATACTTTGTGCTACACCCCGTCTTTGTAGTATTTGAAACACTAGTGCAGGGTAGAAGGTATAATGTTATACTGATGCATCCACGATCTTCCCAAAAGGATATTATATGTAGTCACTGCATTTATAACGTGGTAAACAACGTTTGTAGTTAATTCTTCTATCTCCAACGTTACTGTGATCTTACCAAGTGCACGCTGTCCGTCTTGATTAAAGCCCTGTATCATCATTCCACTAGGGCATAGGTTCGAGCGTCGATAACCTAATTCATTCAGCATTGTCAATGACAATAGGTTTACAGCAAACCCATTATCGAGCATTATTTGTTTTACTTGTTTACTGCAAATATGACCCACTATCATCAACGGCCTATTATGTTCTCCATCACAAACCAAATCATCATCGGAGAAGGAGATAACTGCATACAATCTTCTTGTTTCTCATTCTCCATCTCAGTTAATAACACTCCCCTTATGCCTTCATTAGATAAGGCTTTAATCAGGCTTTCTCGGGAGTCTTCTGACAATTTCAAAGCATCATACATACTCAATCAAGCTAGAATGCCTTTCAAGTGGCTTATAATGTCATAAGCCACTTTCCCTGTCTCCTTTCCCTTTTCTTTCTCGCCCCCGTTATTATCGTTGGCATGATTCTTGACTGCTTTTGTCTTTGGTTTATCGCTCTTTGAACTCAATGGGCTAGTAATCTTCTTCCATGATCGCAAGATAGTCACTGTAACTTTCCCCATTGTTTTCTAATTGTCCACCCTTGTCCTTCTCTGATAGACTTCTCGAATGGTAAGTACATTTGTTGTTACTCTTCTGTGTCTTTCTTTCTCTTTCTCGACTATTATCTCACCCCTGTCTATCATCTTTTATATGATACACTTTAGTGTATAACAATTTTCTATCGGATGCCCTACTATGCGGTGATAATGACAGAAGTCTCTTTCCTTCATTTTAGATGCTTCTTCGGGAAGTTTTAACAGGGGCAGTTCAATTGTTCTGGCTTTTAGCAACTGATTCATCATAGGGAGTACGTCCTCTTTTTCAAATGCAAAACCCTCATAAGAATTTAATGATCGGGGTTTTTTGTCATAAAACCTTCCTTTGGGACGATTTGACTCTTCTTTCCTTTCTGTCCTCTTGCTCTTTACTTCTCTCGCGTCCCGGCTTCTCTTTTCGTGCTCAACCACATTTGTGATCAACTTCTAAGATCCTCTTCTAATCATTTCATAATTGAACGCTGGCATTTTTTGAGTCATCAGTTCTAGAGCGTGTGCTTTTGTAGCCAAGTCACGGAAGGTTCTGATGTCAGCACTGGTGAGACCAAATGCTACTCAGTTTTCATAGAGTTTAGGCACATTTTCACCTGTTCTTTCTCTTCTAGCAATTGTCTGCAAGAATCCCCCAAGGTCTTCCATCTGTCTATAAATTTTTCCACTAGCTCTCCCTCTCTCTGTCGCACCAAAGTTAATTCTATGATACTGACATCACGTTCTGATGAGAAGAAGTTTGACATGAACACGTCTTGCATCTATTCACATCTTCTGATCGACCCAGGTGTTAAGCTAGAATACCACCTAAACGCTTTATTCATCAAAGAAGACCTAAATAATCAGAGGCAATACTGGCCATCTATCGCAACCCGATGCTGGAATAGATTTCTGGTGTCCCATCTGGCCATCCATGATATGCCTGTGGAGGATGTCGGCTAACAATGTTACAACACATCCAGAAGCTGCTCCCCCTTTCTGCAAACTCCCCCTCGCTTGGTGCAGCTGCTCCCCCTAACACCTATAACACCATTCAAGCAGATATACAATTTTCCGTTCGGGGTGTTTGAACTCTTCTCCCCCTTTTTGTCAATCATTGACAAAGATATTGTCACGCCTCAAACTCGAACACCGGGCTCATAAAATTCCTGATCATCAAATCCAGTGTCGACAGCCTCCATAACACCCCATTCTCGGCTCCCAGCGCCAATACGCTAGTTTCTGATCCCGGGATCCTATAAGGAGGATTTTCAATATGAATTTGTCTCGTAAGAAGCATAACCACAAGTATACCCAAATCACAAGAATAACATCATCACCACATATCCACTAATATAATTATTCGAGTACAATGCTGAAAGGGGAAAATACAAGCAAATAACAAAATCTTCACAAGGCTCAGCTACACGATCCTGCTCCTGCTCAGTGACGATTACATCCTAACGTCACCTGTATGCATCTATCATGCATAAGCTTATAGAAAGCTTAAAGGGTGGTGTAAGTGTGTGAGCAATGCATGTGTCAAGCATGTAATTATCAGAGGAAATACTGGTAAGTCCATAAACCATACAATATCGGAGTAAGCGAAATACTGATAAGTCCATAAAAATATCATCACCCTTATCTAGAATATGCAATGAAAAGACATAGCAAGCTACTGTCATATATTGAGAAAGTAATGTAGGTCGTTATGTAATGCGAGACATAATGTGTCAAATATCGAATACCGATGATGCAATACCATATGCAATTCTAAAGAGCTACGAATACATCACCTCATCTAAGTCATATGAGTGCAGGAAACATAGCAACCAAAATGCCATATGCCGAGGATGTAATGCAATATGCAATATGTGGTGCGAATGAAATGACCAAGTCGGAATGTGAGGTCGGGATGATAGTCATGATATCGCAGGCTATGGGGCCTATCACAAAGGACTTCTATCTAAACCAACACACCTAAATTTAGATGGATAGACTCAATGTGGTAAGCTTCGATCTTAGGTTAGTTGCGCGCCCTAACCAAAATCTTGGCCATTGCGAAAGTACACATAACAATTAGTTATGCACTACCAGAGTGGATAGTTAATGAATGAATGAATAAGTATAACGTTGAGTATATAACTCCTGCTCAATCAGTCCACAAATCAGTACTGTACATCTATGGGATCATCACTGGGGTCTAATACACTCTAAACCAGATTGTTGCCCCATCGTGTGCAACAAGGTGAGTAGAAGAGAACTCACTATTCGCCTGCCAGTAGTCACCAATATCTACCCGGCATATCGATAACGGACCCATTTATGAGCTGGTCAAACTCAACCTAGATATTGCCCCCCACTTAGGCAGGTAAGGTCATACCCCCTCCCAACCGACAACGACACAGTGGGAGACGCGGCCTACTGGTTACGGCCCTCATGTGCTCATATATATCCACTCGGTCTGGACGTTGGGGCGTTTCCTAGCCAAGGAGGTTTAGGAATTTTCTCCCAGGGATATCTATTGCCCCCCATATAGTCAAATCAAACATTTTTGGTATCCCATCTAACCATCCATGACATACCTGTGGAGGCTACAGCCCTGATGTCGTTAGGGCATACATCACAGAATGCAAGAAGCATGAGTCACACAATCCATCCATGCATCAATCCTGTGCATATCGGGCGCTCGTGTGGGGCAACTCCGCCTATCAGGGAGTCCCATAATAACATGCCCAATGACAAATGTAATGGTCAACCATATCTCATAACAAACATGAAGATGATGCGTATGAGTATATATCATGATGCTATGCTGTCACATACTCATAATCGGTATCGACAACTGGCACCGATAATCGGCCTCGATATCATATACTCATAATTGGTATCGACAAGCGGCACTGATAATCGGCATCGAAAATTAGCTTCGATAATCGGCCTCGATATCACATATTCATAATCGGTATCGACAACTAGCACCAATAATCGGCATCGAAAATTAACCTCGATATCACATACTCATAATCGGTATCGACAACCGGCACCAATAATCAGCATCGAAAATTGGCCTCAATATCACATACTCATAATCGATATTGGTAACCAGCATCGATATTCGGCATCGGCCTATACAATCAGAATCGGCCTTAATAGTCACCTCGATAATCGGAATCGGCCTCGACAATTGACCTTGATAATCAGCCTAACAAGGCCTAAGGGAATGTCACAATGTGGACGTTTAACCATCATTGCCCATCGATGTGGACATTTAACCAACATCGCTCCTAAAGAATAGCCCACATAAAGCCAAACATATAGTGAGCTCGTGGCCTCATACAAGGGCCTAATATACATCACATTGGGCCATAAATACATCACATCGGGGCTCATGCAATCACAATGGGCCACATACAATCATAATGGGCCTTACACAAGGGTCTCATACATCAAGTGGGTCGCATCACATGGGCCTTATATACATCAAGTGATCTGTATCAATGGGCCCGACCAATGGGCCTTATATACATCAAGTGGGCCGCATTACATGGGCCACACATACATCACAATGGGCCTTATCAAATGGGCTGGAGATACATCACAATGGGCCGCAACCATGGGCCTCTCATTCTTCTCAAATACATCACATTGGACCATATCTCATGGGCTTCAAGTATATCACAATGGACCACAACACATTGGCCTCAATACGTGATAGGTGGGCCCCATCTCATGGGCCTCAAATATAAATAGGTGGGCCTTCCACATGGGTCATAAATACATCACATCGGGCCTAATCAATGGCCACAATTACATCACAACAGGCCCCATACAATCACAATGGATCACATACAATCTCAATTGGCCACATACAATCGCAATGGATCACATACAATCGCAATTGGCCATATGCAATCACAATGGATCACATACAATCACAATTGGCCACATACAATCATAATGGGCCACAACCCATGGGCTTTAAATATATCAACATCACATGGGCCTCATATACATCAAGTGGGTCGTATTAATAGGCCTCACCAATGGGCCTTATATACATCAAGTGGGCCGCACCAATGGGCCTTATATACATCAAGTGAGCCGCACCAATGGGCCTTACACATTGCAATGGGCCATAACCTATTTTAGAGATCATTCAAGAGCATTTTCGAAAGAATGAATCATATTAAAAGATCATATGAACCATACCACAAATAGCAGTGAAGATAATGATTTTCACCATTATAAAAATTCCAGGGCCCACCATCACATTTATTTTCCATCCAATCAGTTAGTAAGGTCACAAAGACCTGGTTGGGAGGAAAACAAATATCAATTTGATCCAAGACTGCTGTCGTCCAAAAAGGACTTCAATGGTAGGCATTCATCTCTCCACTGTTTTCTGTGGTATGGTCCACCTGATAGATCTGCCTCATTTTTAGTCTTAGGCCTAAGACGGGCTTGCCAATTGGATGGACAGTTTGGATGCAACACATACATCAAGGAGGGCCCCACATGCTAGGTGCATATGTCACCAAGGTGGGCTCCACAGAACCTGCTGCATCAACAACAGCTATAGAGCTGGTGTGCAGTACACCAGCCAATCCAATCCCTTAACAGGTGGGTCCCACGTGGGGCCCACCATAATGTTTATTTCCTATCCAATCTGTTGATATGGTCACACAGACCTAAATAAAGAAAAAAATAAATTTCATATTTATCTAAAACTTCTGGGACCCAAAGAAGCTTCAATGGTAGACGTTCAATCCACCACTGTTTCCTATAGTGTGGACCACCTAGGCTCTGTGTACGGCTGATTTTTGTGGTGCCCCACTATTTAAAGGGGCCCCATCAAATGCACGGTATTGATGTTCATCATACATCACGGTGGGGCTTACACGGCTGGGACCCACGGTCCCTGCCTTTACGTCAAGCAGCAGGACGCTGCTGTAGCATCCTCTAGATGGTAGTAGCAGCAGTGTCTGCTATATAATTTTTTTTATTTTCTTGCAGTTTTTCCTAGGTGAGGCCCATATCAGGAAGATCCAGTCCATCCGTTTGATTCCTGAGCTCGAGACAGGCCTAACAAGCCCAATGTACAATATGTTTTGAAGCACAGAAACATCGCAGTTGGCCCTAACAGTTTATCACTATTAAAATAATGAGGTTAGGATTGGTTCCGTTTTTTGGCTCAACGCCTAAAATGAGCTGGGAAATTGGATGGACAGTGTGGATTAGATACATACATCAAAGTAGGGTCTACATGAGTGGCCCACCCAAAATTTCAAGATCAAGCTGATATTTTCATCTTTCATTCAACGTACAAGCCTATGGCCTCTCTGATTTGGACGGACGGTGTGGATATATACATCCACGTAGGCCCCACCACCGTCCAAGGTCTGGACGGTGGATGGCATGGATGAAAGACATGCTTCAGGTGGGTCCACATGTGTTGGACCCATCAGCTTTAGATAAAGCTGATATTCGTGCCTTCCTTCATGCAGGCCTGTCCAGACGGCTGGACAGTCCAGCAAAGTGGGCCCCATAGAGGCCTGGCATGAGTAAAATACATACATTACAATGGGGTCTATGGATGGCCTGAATGTGTTGTACACATCAGGTGGGCCATCATTCATCATCACCAATAAAAATGAAATGAGAAGAAGGGAGAGAGAGAGAGAGAGAGAGAGAGAGAGGGAGAAAGAATGGTGTGATGGAGGGACCCCACCACTATGGGCCCCTCTAGGATCTATAACATACATCAAGATGGGTCCTATGTAAATGAAAATTAAAGATCAAAGAAAGAAAGGACGAATCCAATCATAGACAAGCACCCACCTTTGATCTCTTCTTCCTTCTTCTACCAATGGGTTCTAGAGCTCCAAGGAAAGAGTTTTAACGGTGGAAATGAAGCTTGGATGGTGGGATTGAGTGGTATGAAGGTGGGTCATACTAGCTTTTCTCCGGTCTAAGTCGGATCGACCTGAGACTTATATCATTGCAACCACACCGTCGCCGCGGTTCTGATGCCGGATATTACGCGCCAAGCCAGTACCCAGGTCAGGAGATGTGGGCCCGCGTTCAGTTCGAGGAAAAATGTCACGCATTGCAATCCCTAGAAAATCCATCACATCAATCACTTCACTTGTCAAAGTACACCCATTAATCTATCCCATCCCCAAGTACAACTACCCTCCCCAAAGTCAACTCTCCCCATCACCCATCACTCTCTCACGCATCCCCCTCTCTCTCTCTCTCTTTACATCAAATCTCCCATCTCTCTCATCGCTCTTACCTCTCATCTCTCCCAAGCAACTCACGTCCCAACCTCCATGAGAGAGAGTTTGGTGTGGCTCACCTTCCTATCTCCCATCCCCACCATCCAAAGCCCATCTCAACCGTTAAAAACATCCCCTTGGAGCTCTAGAGGCTATAGGCGGAAGAAGGAAGAGGAGATCTTGAGGTAGGTGCTTCTCTCTCTCTCTCTTTTTTGTGTGATGTGTGGCCCACTCACAGACTGTATGTGGTGTCCAAACCGTCCATCAAATGCACCCCAGGGCTATCCAAACATGGGGACCAACCCACTTTGCTACCCCTCTTAGAGGGTCCGGATGATGGGAAAACACACATACCAGGTTGATCCAAATCATGTGGGCCACATTCATGTGGGACCCACCTTGATTAAAGTGTTCACGCCATCTGTCCAATGTCCCTGGATGCTGGACATTGCTACATGGGGGAGAGTGAACAGACAGTTGGGTGCACTAACACCAACAAAGACAAATAAATAAATAAATATATATTAGCTTGGTTTAATCTTTTGGAGTGGCCTGTCCATGCAGGCCCCACCTTGAAGTATGGGTCTAATCCACGCCGTCCATTTTATTTCCCAGGCCATTTTAGACATTGAGCTGAAAAATGAACCCAATCCAATTATCTGGCGGGCCATAGTAAAGAAAACAGTGCCTTTACCGTTGAAAACCACCCTAATGTTTTTATACACCAAAATACCTCGGATATTGGGCTTGATGTGTCTGTCTTGAGTCATAGAAGCCAATGGGTGGGTCGAAATTATATGAAATGTACGCAACAGGACGCTGCTGTTGGCTGAGGACGCGCAGGCAGCGTCCTACGCTGCTGTGGACGGATGGTCAGGGTCGTGGGCCCCACTTCAGGCCCCATCATGAAGCATGTGGAGTATCTACACCATGCATTTGATGGGTCCCCTTCAGGCAGGGGAATATCCCAAAACTCAACGGTACATTAGGCTTAAGTGGTCCACACTATAAAAAGGAGTAGGGGTATTGAACGTCTGCCATTGAAACCATTTTGGGTCATTAGACCGTTTGATCAGGGTCCCGCCCTGATGTATTTGTTTACCCACACGTGTGGGGCCTGCTTTGATTTGGTGCGCTGCACCTACACCGTCCATTGGCTGGACAAGGCCCCTCAATGATGTATATGTTGTAATTCCACACTGGACGTGTGGGGACCACTAAATGCACGGCAGAATCCACCTTGTCGCATGCTTGCATTATGCAGCCACGCCGCCCATATGTTTGATGGTACGTGTGGAGGTGGACCACCTGATAATGTATTGTAAATCCAGGCTCGCCCCATCCTGGCCGTCCAGATCATGGGCCAGCCGCGATATATGCATTTTAATTCCACACCATTCATCCAATTGACATGAGACACCACCTCACATATGTGTTGTACACACGTGTGACACGTGTGACAGTGAGACCCATGTGAGGTCCTTTTCATCACACTGTTAGCATGTGTGACGGTGGGATGGCCCACCATGTGGGACCCACCTTTACATTTACAGTATGCACTTCATCCATCCGTGGAGTCCATCCCTGCCATCCATCACATGGACCCTATGTGGTTTAAATCACCACCGTCATTCCAGACACTGGACTCCATTGTATTGTATATTATAATATATTATATATAACATTGTGGGGGGTCCCACTGATGCTGACGACAAGTTTTATGGGACCCACACTGCACATGTGAGGGTGGGTACCACCTTTATGTCTGTGTTATATCTAGGTCGTTCACCGGTTTTAGATCCCAGTCGTCCATCTCTTGGATGGTGGGCCACCTAGCAAAAACGTGGCTGCTGTTTAGACGTCAACAAGTTTTGTGGGTCCCATGCATGATGTATGTGTTGTTGATCAACATCGTCCACACGCGTGGACCATGCCTTGATGTATTTGATTCCCACCATCCAGTAGCAGCGAATGGTGGGGCCTGGCTTGATGATATGTGTTATATACACCATCCACCCATGTGGGGCCAGCCATGATGTATTTGTTATCCAGCTCGTTTTTGGTGCGGTCCATGTGATGAGGCCCACCTTGATGTATTTGTGGCCATCTATAAGGCCCGCCTTGATGTATTTATGGCCCATCCATGAGGCCCACCTTGATATATTTGTAGCCTGTCCATGAGGCCCAACGTGTTGTATATAAGGCTCATGTAATGCGGCCCACTTGATGTTTATATGGCCCATGTGGTGTATTTGAGGGACCATATGCAGGGCCCACCTGTTATGTGTTTGTGGCCTTTATTGAGGCCCAATATGATGTTTTTATGGCCCACCTTGATATATTTGTGGCCCACCTTGATATATTAGTGCATCTCATTGATGCAGCCACTTGATCAACCCATTTGATTCGACCCGTTGATACGGCCCACTTGTTGTATAGGAGGCCCGTTGGTGCGGCCCATTGATACGGCCCACTTGATATATATTGACCCATTGATGTAGCCCACATAATGTACATTGGCCCATTGGTGCGGCCCATTGATGCGGCCCATCATGATGTATTTTGGCCCATGTGCGGGGCCCACCTATTTATATCTTTGGCCCATGTGATGGGGCTCACCTATTGTGTATTTATGGCCCATTAGCGAGGCCCATTGTAATGTAATTCTGACCCATATGTCGTGGCCGTTGTGATATATTTCTGACCCACATGATGTGGCCCATTGTGATATAATCGAGGCCCATGTGATGTGTATTAGGCCTTTGTGCGAGGCCATGGGCCTACTATATGTTTGACTCTATATGGGCCATTGCTTGGGAGCAATGTTGGTTGAATGTCCACATGGATGGGCAATGACGGTTAGATGTCCTCATTATGACCTTCCCTTAGGCCTTGTTAGGCCCATTTTCTTTGTGGGTCAACCTAAAAAAGTGGGTCCCACTCGCCATAGACAGATGGCTCCGTGTTACGGATTTGATATAATCACGGCCGAGAGCCGATCTTTACGTTATGGTTGATTTGTTGTCCATCTATGGACCCCACCTTGTTTATATATGCTGGTTGTCGGTGCCAATTATCGATGCTGATTGTCGGTGCTGATTATAGATGTTAATTATCGGTACCGATTATCAAGGCTGATTCCGATTGTCGAGGCCGATTCTGAGTGTCGATTTCGATTGTTGAGGCCGATTTCGATTGCCGAGGCCGATTTCGATTGCCGAGGCCGATTGTAGAGACTTATATGATGTATATGCGACTTGTAGTTGAGGCCCATTGTGATGTATTTGAGGCCTATGGGCAAGGCCCATTGTGATGTATTTGAGGCCCATGGGCAAGGCCCATTGTGATGTATTCGTGGCCTATGGGCAAGGCCCATTGTGATATGTATTAGGCCCATGATGCATGACCCATTTTGACGTATTGTTGGCCTATGGGCAAGGCCCATTGTGATATGTATTAGGCCCATGAACAGGGCCCACCTCTGGTATGTGGCCCTTGAGTAAGGCCCATTATGTTGTATATTAGGCCTTTATGTGGGGCTGTGGGCCCATTATATGTTTGGCTCTATGTGGGCCATTCCTTGGGGGCAATGTTGGTTAAATGTCCACATTGTCGTGGTTGATTGTCGATGCGTTATTGATACCGATTATGAGTATATAACAACATAAAGCATCATGATACATGCCCATACGCACCATCTGCATATTTGTTATGAGATGTGGATGACCATTACATATGTCATTAGGCGGGTTGTTATGAGACTCCCGATAGGCGGAGGTTATCTCACATGAGCACACGGTATGCGCAGGATTGATGCATGTGGATTGTATGACTCATGCATCTTGCATTGTGATTCTTGTATGCTCTAGTGACATCAGGGATGTAGCCTCTACAGGCGTATCATGGATGGCCAAATGGGACATCGAAAATCTTTTTTGCATGGGGTGCCATAGATGTCCCTGGGAGAAAGTCCTTAATCCTTCTTGGTACCAGAGGATGCCCCAACGTCTAGACCGAGTGGATATATATGAGCGCATGAGGGTCGTATATCGTAGGACCGCGTCTCCCATCGTGTCATGGTCGGTTGGGAAGGGGTGTGACCTTACCCACCGAGTGAGGGGGCAATGTTTAGGTTGAGTTTGACTAGCTTGAGGAATGAGTCCGCTATCAACGAGCCGGGCCCGATATTGGCGGGATGATAGTGAGGTCTCTTCCACTTACCCATTTGTGCACTTGGATAGGGCGGCAAGCGTAGAGTGTAATAGACCGGTGATGATCCTAGAGGGGAACTATACTGATATGTGGACTTATTAAGCGGGAGTTGCATACTCATTCATTCATGCATTCACTATCCACTCTGGGCCGGTGGTGCGCAACTATTTGTTACGTGTACCTTCGCATTGTCTAGGATTTCGGTTGGGCGCGCAACTAACTGAAATTAGGAGTTTATCACATTGAGTCCGACTATCCAAATTAGATATGGGACTAGTTTGAATAGAAGTCCATTGTGATGGACCCCATAGCCGTGATACTACGTACTACCATCCCGACTTCACACTCCAGCATGGTCATTCCATTCGTATTGCATATTGAATTACATCCACGACATATGGCAATTTGGGTTATTATGCTTCTGCAATTATATGGTCTAGGTATGGTGACGCTATTTGTGTTACTCATCGGGAATGTATATTGCATTGCATCCTCTGCATCGATATTTGGCTCTCTATGACTCCTTATTTGCATAGTTGATTTATATTGCGTATTCTAATATTGTATGACTCATGGCCTTGTCAGATTTCCATTTACTCCGTTATCGTATGATTTATGATCTTGTCGATATTCTGTTTACTATGATAATTCATCTTGTCAGTATTTCTGTTTACCTCGATAATTCATGATCTTGTCGTATTTCTACTTATTCCAACATTGTACGATTTATGGATTATCAGTATTTCCGGTATTATATGATTATGTCATTGCGTTGAATACTTGGCACTTACCTTGTGCACACACTTACACCACCCTCTAAGCTTTTTATAAGCTTATGCACAATAGATGCGTGCAGGTGATATTAGGTTGTAGTAGTGCTGAGCGTGGAGCGTGCAGTGGTCTTCTGGAGCTTGATTTTCGATTTATATATTTCTCTTTCAGCATTGTACTCAAATGATTATATTAGTGGATATATGATGATGATGTTGCCTTTGTGAATTGGGTAATCTGGTGGTTATGCTTATTACGACTTAAATGTACAAAAAAATCTTCCTTGTAGGATCCCAGGATCGGAATCTGGCGTATGGACGTTAGGAGCCGAGATTGGGGTATTACGTAGACAAGCACCCACCTTTGATCTCTTCTTCCTTCTTCTACCAATGGGTTCTAGAGCTCCAAGGAAAGAGTTTTAACGGTGGAAATGAAGCTTGGATGGTGGGATTGAGTGGTATGAAGGTGGGTCATACTAGCTTTTCTCTTGGAAAGCTTGGACGTTGGGTTCTCATGAGGTTGCTTGCTTGAAAATGGAGAAATGAGAGAGAGAGAGAGAGAGAGAGAGAGAGAGGGTGATGTAAGGAGGGAGGGATGGGTGTGTAAGAGGAGGGATGGGTTGTGTTGAATTTTGGGTGAGAGAGGGCTGGGTAGAGAGAGAGGGAGAGTTGACTTTGGGTAAGGTGGTGTAAGAAAGGGATGGGTTGGGTTGCTTGTACTTGATTGATTAATTGATTGATAGATTGATGTGATGTTTAGTAGAGATTCTTTTGAAATTCGCACGCACGGCATTTTTCTCGAAATGAACGCGGGCCCACATCTCCTGGTCTGGGTATTGCCTCGGGGCGCAAGACGCGGCATCAGAATTGCGGCGACGGCACTGTCGCTAGGGTACAAGTCTCGGGTTGAGTCGACTCTGGAATACAGGATATGATTCAGTATTACGCACAACTGCCAATTACAGATCGCGAGTCACCGAAATTCGACCAAGAGGACTGCAAAAGCCTACAGAACAGTACGGGCTAGAATACGGGTCTCACAGCAATAGTCCCCAAGGTTTCCAAAACATCACTTATGCAACATATTCAATGATGGATGTATGTTGATCGTATTAGTGCATAAAACATGGAATAGATTAAGCCAAATAGCAAATATAATTCAGGGATAAGTGACAAAAGCAAGCGGAAGACTTATAGAAATATATGTGTACAAGTGTAAATCCCTGAAGTACATATACATACCAGGTCGTTCTGATAAGTGTTACTATCAAAATTACAAGTATTCAATTACATCATTTAATTCCCAAAAAGAAATCCCAGCATCCCGCGCATCAGAACTAGGCTCACTAGAACCCATCTTAAACCTGCATAAAAGAGAAAGCAGCCTCATCATCATCCATTTCCCGCTCCGCCTCAAAAGTCGCATCAATATCTGCAACATCAGCAACTAAGACAGAGCCTGGTGGGTGTTTAACACCGCCCCAGAACGTGGGAGTGAGTGATCAACTTAGTGGAAAAATAAGGCACAGGTTAACATGTTATCAGTTCAATCAAGCAGTAATGATAAAGCAGAACAATTAAATATGTCCTAAGTACTCTTGTTAATGCAAGAATGTATGAAGAATGATGCGTGCCCTCGCGCGTACACCCTCAGCGTCTTCATCTTACGTTATGCATGACATCGCCTCAAAGTGCGCCACGCCTACAAAGCACATGCAAATGCGGTACATGAACATGATTACCAAGTTGTTATTAGTCCTTTTCATACAGCAGGATTGGGAAGCTAAGGTACCTTCCTCATATCACCATCCAAATAGTGATCCATCCTAGGGTCGTCACTCCTAGACATCTCATATGATCATATGGTTGTAGGTCGTTACAAAGGGCTCGTCACCAATCAATGCACGCCTATCATACCTTCGTTACTACAATAAGGCTCGTCACCTCAATGCGGTATCCCAGCATGCTCGAGGTCACTACAAAAGGGCTCGTCACCAATCAATGTAGGCCGACAACACGAATATAGTGTCCCATACCACCATAATCGGCTCACGAGTTTGGTTGCTCACTGGTCACTACGGGGAGGCTCGTCACCCCAGCGTAGGCCGACAGCTCGACCACGGTGTCCCATACCACCATGTCCGGCTCATGAGTCTTAGCGGATCAAGGTACCATGGTTAATAGGATTTCATTGGTAAGTTCGGTACCCTAGATTCAAGCAGTAGCGTCCATACATGGTGAACATACATCGGACAATCGGGTTACTTGACGAACTCGACTAGCACGAGCGCACGTTGGGTTGAACGACATAGAGTGCGCAAACACTCCGCGTGGCCAAACCACTGCCGACAACTCTAATACGACTCGGGTTCGTCTAATACGTCCTATGTGGCGAAAGCAACCTCAACCACGAACTTAAGGCCGATTACCGATTTCCTGGACTAATGCATAGTCCCACACACATTACACTACAATAGATATTCGTATTGAATGTAGAACAGAAATGGAGCGACAACTCAAATCATGTGGTACACAAGCACTTGAAGAATATCAACTTAACATGAATGTAAGCATAAGTAAGACTTGAATTTAAACAACAAGGAATGTAACTTACATGAAGGAAATCATACACACTAGTGGGAGAGTTGAGAATCGCTTCTCAACGCCCATACTAGGTTGAAGTATCACACTTTAGATCATTCAGGCATTTCTACAAACACTTAGAATACATAAAACAACATACACGACGTATGTTGAAATATACACATTTGGACAATTCCTTTTGCCGAGGAGTTGTCGCACATACCATTAGCATAAGTATACGACAAATAATCATGGCAATCACATGTTCATATTTTATACGCATACGGTACTTTATACATACACATAGAATACACAAATCTCAATATAACACATGCATATCAGGACCGCAACATAAACATAACATTTGGCATGTGAAATCTCATCCATAACAAGAATAAACCATTAACTGGCATTGAAAGCCTTGAAAACCATAACCTATACACTTAAAGTCCGCACCTTAAGCCAGAAAAGAACACCGAACTGATTTCAGACGATATGTCTTCGTCAACGGCGACAAGATAACCTAAGACAAGAATAGAAATGAGATACAGCAACACCAAGACTATTCTAAGCTCTAACACAGATTAGGGTTAGGTTAACTTACCCAAAGATGAACTTAGAATCGCCGGAATAACGATTCAAAGTGAAGGTTAAGGGATGAAGAAGAACAGGAAAGAATCTAAGATAATTCACCAACTTCTCTCTCATTTTCTCTCTCTTTTCCTTTCTCTTTCTTAGGTAGGGTTAGGAAATTCGTATGGAAATGAGAGCTAGGGTTTTAAGGACTATAAATAGGCCTAACATTGATGAAAATAACCCCAGGGCCAAGGTATACTTAGGGTATAACCAAAACTGGCCTCTCACGATCCAACGGAGCACTTCTGGTGGGCCTATTACCGCGAAAGGTTGGACTTAAGCTCTTTGACCATGGATCTAGGTCAAGCTGAGTTTTCGTACCAACCAGATCTTCAGATCAGCCGTGGTGGATCACACATAATTCAACAGTCACTGAATCTCGATCAGGTCCACAAGCACAAGGACATGCCTGGGCCACCTTCCCTGATCAGAGGGTGAAATTGGGTCAGAATCCAACGGTCAGATTGCTTAAAATCGTCGCGCAAGCGACACGACTCAGATTTCATAAAATCACATTTACTTTCCAACCATTCTCACACTCTGCACTCCGGACTCAATTAAATCGACACAGAACATCACATGGACTTGATTTTTGAGGTGATGGTTATAAGTGCTATAGTTTATATCCCTATCTGTTGTCAAATTTGTGATGACAAAATCTCCAGAATAATCGGATTTAGCGATGGATCCCAGATTTCAGAGTAACATAGCGCTAACTAATCTACAAGTTTTGAGTCATGCAGATCGAATTTAAAGTGATTGATGCAAATTTCACAAGCAATCGAGATTAGCACTAATTACCCCAAATAGCTACTAAGGAAAGAAATAGCACAAAATTTTCAGGGTCATTACATGGGGCCTATGGTTGGGACCCACGGTCCCTGCCTCTCTCGGAGGTTTCTGCATTCTTCCATTAGTGTTTTCTGTGCTTCTACCATTTTAGCGATTCGATCTTCTGTAGTTAGAGAAGACCCTCGGTTTGTTCCGGCCATATGAGCGGCAGCCTCTCCATTCCCTGACGAGGTAGTAGTCAATGCTGAATGGGAGTATATTAATATTATAGGAGTTGCTGAAAGAGGAGACTCATATGATCTTTGTGTATTTCTAGAGTAGTCGGCTGATCGGGAAGACGTAGAGATTGGTGATGTGGATCCTGGTGGACTTGTCAGTAAAGCCTTTCCTTTCTGCTCTCTTGTCCACCGGGAGTTCTAAACAGGCAAGGCAAGGAAATCTTATGTAGCTGAAGGAATCATCACCTGTGTAGGGTAGATTGCTGTCAGAGTAAGTTCAGGATATTTCCTGGTTGTATTTCGTGTTATCGGTCCCCTATCTCTTCTCAGTTGTGCATTCGTTCTTGTCACAGCGATATTCTGGGTCCTTGTCCTTCTCCAAGTGATGACGATCTAGTCATCTTTTTCTTCCTATGCAATTGGTGAAGCAGTTATAACTGTAGCAGCTGCACGTGGCTCCATATGCTTAGTCGACACCTCTTTCTCAACATACTCGACGACGAAACCCGTCACGGTGAAGTAGAAGACTGTATTCTTCTGAATAATTACCATTGATCGGTTGATTGGTTGGCTGGCTACAATATCTTTTCTCTCAAATCCCTTATATCACAAAATAATAAAAATTAGTAATTAAATCAAGTTATATTCTATTTTGGAGATGAAAGGGAAGATGTTCCCACTAAGAGTCGCTATTTTAGTGCCTTACCAGCGCTAAACAGTTGTGATTATCTTTCGTGCAATTCTTGAGTTAATATTTAAGTGAATATCATAAAGTAAGAGTATTCCCCATTAGAGTCGCCATTTTGTTTTGAACAAGAAACAAAGCGTTCGATTTGGGATTCTCATTCACTTAATTATAAACAAAAAAAGATAAAGAAGATAATCACATCATTTATTTACTCTGAGTTCTTTTATATCCTTTTTATCCTTTGATTCCAAAATAGAATGTTTATGAATTGTAATATAAAACAAATAGTTAACAGTGTTGTGCATAAGGGCATCATGTACTAAGACACTGTGCTAAATGTTGTGCTAGAGGTCATCGTGCGCTGGAGATCATTTTGTGCATTGGGCCTGTTGTGCGCTCGGCCTGTTGTACGTTGGGCCTGTTGTGCACTCGGCAGTGTTGTGCACTGCCTCTTGTTGTGTACCAATAGCATTGAGCTCCGCACAATGCCTATTCTGCACAACGGGCGCAAATTCTACCTCTCTCCTTTCGTAATCTTCTCCTCTTCTGTGATTGTGCAGTATCCCTTGTGCGGGTTCCTTTGTGCAGACTCCACTGTGCAGACTCCTTTGTGCGAACTCTACTGTGCGGGTTCCTTTGTACGGAGGCCACTGTGCGATTTCCTTTGTGCAGACTTCTTTGTGCGATTTCCTCTATGCACTCCTTTCTGCGCACAATGCTTCCTTCCTCACAACAATCATCTGCACACAATGCACATTTACACACAATGATCATTTGCACGCAATGACCATTTTGCACAATGATTTGCGCACAACGATCTCTTACTGTCTTTCTTTCTCTCTTTTTATGCCCCAACAAACCATGTTTTCCAAAGTGCCTTGATGAAGTTCTACTTATTAGTGCATTGATTTGTGCACCTTATTTGTCAATTACGTGAGTCCATGTGTCATGTAGTTGGTTGAGCCCCTGGAAGTTGAAGACCGAAGACATAAGAAGACATGAGCATCAAGTAGTAAAGAACATGTAAATGAGATACCTTATTGACCATAACCCTTGACTCAAAACAACTTCATAACCTCTAGATGATCCTAACCTTAATAGGTATACCTTGTTGGTCATCCCATATCCTTATAAGCTTAATTGGACCATAATAAGAAAGGCTAGAGAGGTGTGAAGTTACTGTGAAATTATATGCCCAAAATAGTAGTTTATGTGTGGTTCCCGATCCCATCGAGTGATCATTGATTGGTCTTAATCGATTGAATGTACTTAGAAATGTCCAGCAATGAAATGCATATTTTCTAGAATTTCTCAATGCAATCGAACTAGCCTTCGATCCCATCAAATGAGAGTTTCATCGATTGAAGGCATCACTTGATTGAACGAACCGGCCATTTTTTACCGTTGGAACTTGGTTTGTATATATAGGGCATTCAACATTTGGGCAATTGAAGGGGTTTTCAGTGCAAATATAGGCTAGGTATTTTTTCACTCATACATAAAGTTGTACATGAGTCAAATTGAGTTAAGCTTGGCACAGCTTAGCTTGACTTAGCCAACAGCTAACCCCAGCTCGAACTCGGCTCGGCTCGGTCCTCAACCCCAGCTGGCCATCTCGGCTCAGTTCGATCAACAGCTCAGGCTAGTTCAAGCCTATGAGACATTTTCACAAACACATATAATGTATCTTCAATCTCTCACAAAATGTAAAACAATAACAACATCTTACAAGTATTTCATCAAACACTCAGCGAGCAACAGAAAAAAAAAAAAAAAAAAAAAAAAGAAGAAGAAGATATGAGGCCAGTTCTATAATGTATAGTTTTATATATATATATATATAGTGATTTGTTTTATATCCATTCCTTCCTCACCACCAGCCGATTCTACGGAGAATGTATGCATCTGAAACAACACTTTGTTGAGTCATTTCATTAAACATTTGGCAAGCAACATCAATATGAAAATAACTAAGTCACCGAGTCGATTCGAGTTGAGGTTCGAGCAAGGTCGAGTTGAGCTCGAGTAAGCTCAAACTCAGCTCAAAATTTTTTCAAGCTCCAAAAACTAACCCGACTCTGTCTGAATCCAATTTTGAGACGAGGTGAGTCGAGCTTTTTCAAGTTGAATGAGCTACTACTCATATACAACTCTACTCATACCACACATCCTAGACCTCTATGCAAAGAGTTTCGTGCCAATCTTCTTGTGATCCTTCACTCTAATGAGCATCCCATTCTCCTATTCGAATATGTGAATGAACTCTCACTCTTCTAGTGATTAGGCACTATGCCTATAGTCAAATCCCTATCTAAAATCTCTAGAAGACCCTTCTAGGTTAATCCCCTAGAATTACAACATTATCATTAGTTATAGGAGAATCACCCATCCTCCCTTGCCTTGGTCACCTCATTGACACTTCATATGCAAGAAAAACAACCATGAGAGTTGAATCATTGGTAACACATCGACATCAACGTTCGTGGAGCAATTGAGGATCTAATTCAAGCACGAGAGAGCTTTGAAGAAGTAACTCAAGCACAACACATTAAAGGGGCTCAATTCGACTAATAAGTGTAAATTAGTGAGTCAATACTTACTTTGTGTATTATTGAGGGTAAGACTTTATAACCCAAACTCGTTAGGTTCCTGTGGATAAACTAGGCTCTTGTGTAAGGCCTAATTCATTAGACATGGGTGTGTACGCGGGAGCATCCGGCGGGAGTAAACGTAGGTCCTTGGACTAGGACCGAAGTTATTTGGTTAGCCGATTGAAAACTAACTAAAGTCTCTTACGGAAGCCTCCATTGGGAGTATACATTAGGTAGGTCCTTGTGTAAGGGTGTAAAGATTAGAGGTGAACCTGATTTAAAACCTCCGATAGTGAAATCTGATACATTCATGGGTTGAGTGTATCCGCTGGGAGTGGAGTAGGGAAACTAAACCACTATACATGCTTCGGTTTGAGATTGTTATTTGAGTATTTATTTAATTATGCTTATGTGATTGAATAATGAATTATATGTATATACAACTAGATGAATGCTAGGAGTTGATAGTTAGCACATCCCACACACATGTACACTATCTTATTTAGACTAGTTGCTTAACATGTTGCATCTTTTGTAGATTATGTGATTTGAACCTCTATTAGCTTGGAAGCCTTAAAGTTAATTGCCTTATTTTAAATTGACACATTAGTTTAAGTAAGAAATTGTGTATTAATTAGCAAAAAAATTATTTAGTCTTAAACACCCCCTCTGTAGGACATAGCAGTCATTTTATAGTTCCACCAAGCTTCCACTCATAGCCTGTGTCCCACCACCACACACAATTGCACTACTTGCGCAATCTAATCATTTCTAGAATCCTTTCAATGCTTTTTTAATCTCTGAGATCGTGGCTGAAATTGATGAATGGTTGTGTAAAATAGTTTACTCATGTTGAACCACAGCATAGCAACACATGGAAGCAGGCTAGGATATATGAATGTATCAAAATTTTCCTGCACGAATATCCAGCCAATACATTCCTCCTTGTATCGGTTTCAACCTTTTAGAGTCAGTTAGCCATTTTGGATGCGGCCACATAAGTCCAACAATCATGGACGTATGTGCCTTCACCCATCTTTTGCCCTTTGATGAGCCTGTTTATCCAGCCTTTACTTCGAAAAATCAACATCCCTTCACCCTTTTGGACAAGACAAATGTGGCATATTCTACTTTCATAGCTCTACAACACAAATCTTAAGATGAAGTTAATGAGGTAGAAATACGGCTTTTCTTTTGATGTAGATTTGTCGATTTCTGCTATGTGGGTGCTCTTCAAATAACCAAGGAATACATCCATCTAGACGAGGCGCTCGCTCAAGGACATCAGCTTACTCTCGCCCCTTTTATGATCGACCACATTTATCGCAACATGTTTGAAGCAACTAAGAAGGGTTTTTTTACTACTCTAGCAGACCTACCTGGCTTGTCCAAATGTAGTTTTATGAATATTTTGAAGAAAAATTCATCAAATCTGTTCCAGCAATTAAACAAAAAAATTCTAGATTTTCTTTGATGGAATCGAATGACAGTTTAATCCTAGCGAAGGACCTCCAATCCCATCGAAGGGCCTTTCGATCCTATTCGCATAGCCGTTAATTATTTGTTTTATAACCCTTACAACACAAATTTTATAAAATGAGCTTTTGGTTCTTGGGTATTCAAATGAGTTTTTGGTGCAATAGAAGCGTAGGTGATTCTCCACTCACATCATTCATCCTAAGTCTCTAAACCTATGAGACTTTATTTATCTTCTTGAACTTTACCACTTTAATGAGGATTCCAACCTCCTTACTGAATATGAACTCAATCTCCACCTTGTCTATAGATCAAATCAAAGCTTATTATCAAAATTATTATCTAAACCCTCTAAGATACCCATCTAAGTGAATCCCCTAGGAATTTAACTACTCATTAGTCGTAGGAGATTCCACCATCCTCCCACTACTTCGATTACTTCATTAAGGTATCATATGCAAGGCAGTTAATCGTAGGAGCTAAACCATCCACGTCAACAATCAGGGGAGCATAAGGAGAGCTTATCGAAGCACGAGAGAGAATCAATCAAGCAACTCAATCAAGGCGCATCATTGAAGCTCAATCCAACAAGTAAGGTTGTCAATTTAGAGTCCATACACTCTTTCCTGGTGTAGGATTAAGTGTAAGAGTTTATGGCCCAAACTCGAATAGGTTTTTACATCGGACTGAGGCTCTTATGTAGGGCTGAATTCATAAGACACGGGTGTGTGCGTGTTACTTTCCTTGGAGAGCCTCCGGCAAGGGTGTACGTAGGACCTTGGATTAAGACTACAATCACTGGACATGGGTACACACATGTTAGTCTCCGTTGAAATCTTTGGTGGAAGCAAAATACAAGGCCTTAGATTATGACTACTAATAGTTGTTAGTTAGCAAATAGAAAACCAACTAAAATCTCTTTCTAAAGCCACCAAAATTAGTGGAAACGTGTTCCTCCAACAAGGGAATATACGTGCATTAGGTCCTTTTTTATGGTTGTAAAGGTTATGGATGAACCTATTGAAAACTCATAAGATAATGAATACCGGTATACTAGAGGAGAGTGCTTATGCTTGTATTCGTGATTATCATTTGAACACAATTTTATTCATGCTTATGTGTTTGATTAGTTAAATCATATGAATGCTTGAATTGGATTGTACGCTAGGCACTTAAGTTGTAAACACACACAAGCTCACTATTTATATAAACTAGTTGCTTAATTGACATGTCCTTTATAATCTATGTGATTTGACCCATCTTCACTTGTAAGCCTTCGTGTTAATTTGTCTTATTAGTTTAATTGGTAAATTGTAATAATTAAGCAAAGAACTTTTTAAGTTGTCCTAGTCATCCTCCTATAAAACTTAGTCGTAATTCTAAAATCTGTCAAGCTTTCACATGTGTCACGGTAGACTATGCACACAATTTCATGTACTTACGCATACAATAATATTATCGGCCTTGGCCTTATTTTTATTTTTATTTATATTATCTTAGTATTGAATTGTACAAGCCATTATGTGCTTAATTGAAAATCTTTTCATTAAAAAGTAGAAAGAATCCATCGGAACGACAAATTATTACACAACTCGGGTTTATTCGGCACCTGGTTTCACGGGGTGTTCACTTCCGATACAGCCATCCACGATGTACTTGTGGAGGCCACGACCCTGATGTCGCTAGGGCGTACAATGATCACGACACACAAATGCGAGATGCATGAATCACACCGTCAGTCATGCAGTAATCTTAAGCGTACCACACACTCATGTGGGTAACTCCTATCAGTGAGCCCCATAAATAATCTGCCCAATGGCAAATGCTATGATCAGCCACTATTCATATCAAGCATACATATGATGCGTATGGCATGAGTCATGGAATTATACTAAGCATGTTATAAAGTGATGAACTATCCTTACAACGAAGATGGGCCTAGATGGCCTACACACAACCAGTATGGGCCTATTAATGGGCCCTAAGGAGAGTTACAATGTGGACATTTAACCAATATTGTTCTTACAATGTGGGCGTCAAACCATCATTACTCTCAAGGCATAGCCCGCCATAAACATCATTACATAAACCATAGTGGAATTACACATTGCAATGGACCTTATGTACATCCCATTGGGTCTCGACCCATGAGCCTCAAATACATCCAGATGGGCCTCATCACATAAGCCTTATATATATATATATATATATATATATATATATATATATATATATATATATATATATATATATATATATATATATATATATATATATATATATATATTTATATTTATATATATATATATATATATGATCTCCCATCCCAAAAAAAAAAAAGAATCACATTGAAGGATCATTTGGACCATACCACAAATAGCAATGGAGATAATAATTTTCACGGTTAAATAAATCACAGGGCCCACTATAAAGTTTATTTTCCACCCAATCTATTCATAAGGTCTTAAAGATGTGGATTAAGAGGGAAAACAAATTCCTTATTGATCCAGAACTTCTGTGACCCAAGTGGGTTTCAATGATAAACGTTCAATCCTCCACTATTTTCTGCAGTGTCGTCCACTTGATAAATGGCTGGACACATCACGGAGTGGCCCGCCGTGATGTATTTGAGATCCAACCAATTCATAAGTTAACATAGTGATAGATGAAGTGAAGACAAATATCAGCTTAATTGAAGACTACTATGGCCCTTAGAAGTTTGAATGGTGAATGTCACTATCCACTATTTCAATGGTGGGGTCCACTTGAACTATAGATCTGTCTCATTCTTTTCTCATGCCATAAAATTATCTTTCAAAATGGTTGGACGGTTTGGATGGAACTCATGCATCAGCGAACCCCATATAGATGGACGGCATGGATGAAGCACGTACCTCATGGTGGGGTCCACACGTGTGGTCCACCAGATGTATGGACGGTTGGATACCACATATACATCATAGCAAGGCCCATCATCCGACTATCTGGACGGTGGAATGAACACATACATCATGGTACGCAATGCCTGTTGCTTAATATTTTTTTTTTGAAAAACTATTTTCTCGAGGTTTTTCATAGGTGGGGCTCGTATCAGGAGAATCCAACCTAACCATTGCATTGTAGGACTCAAGACGGACCAAATAAGCCCAATATTCAGTGTGTTTTGGCATGTAGAAACATTAAGGTGGGTCCTAACAGATGTGAACGGTAGAAATCACTGTTTTCTATGCTATGGCCCGCCAGAAAATCGAATTGGCTTCTTTTTTCGGCTCAACGCCTAAAATGAACTAGGGAATGGGATGGACGGCGTGGATTAGACTCATACATCAAGGTGGGGCCTACATAAGCTACCCACCCAAAAGCTTGGAATCAAACTGATATTTTTATTTTTTACACAGCATGTCCAGATGTTGTTAGTACATCCCGCTGTCTGTTCACACTCCACTAACCCACGTCCAGTGTCGAAGCCGCGCGAGTGGGTTTACTTGTCAAACGTTCATCCCAATCTTTGAAAGGGTCAACATGGGAAGATCCTAGCCTTTCATCCTTTATAAACTGCAGCTCTCTTCCGAAAAATTCATTCAAAAGCCTTCATCTAACGAGGGAGAGAGAGAGAGAGAGAGAGAGAGAGAGAGAGAGAGAGAGAGAGAGAGAGAGAGAGACCCCGGCACTATGGGCCCTCCCTTCCATGCATTACAACATACATCAAGTTGGTCTCATTACATGTGGGCCCACTAATCAAAATCAACGGTGGAGATTCCTTCTCCACCAAAATGCAAGGTCTAGATGACCCTATTCATGCAAAAAAAATAAAAAAATACTCTGTTGTGCGCATGGGAGTGGTCCGGTAAGACGACTGGATTAGATTCGTGTTTGGCTCAAATTCAATAGTTGGTACGATAAATATGTAGTGCAGGTATACCAAGTCAAATGTGGCTCCAATTGAAGTGAACACCCCGTGAAACCAGGTGCCGAATAAACACTGAGAAATAAACAGGTCAAGAAAACAAGAGAGGATGGCTATTTACCATCAATTGCAATGTGTACTGCCATATTTCAAAGGTGGAGAATGTATTTCCTTCTATGGCGGTTGGATTGCTCATCACCTATGGATCCATTCCTTTGTTTTAGCTGCAATGTGTGGTCCAATTCTTGAATTGTCATTATAACCGCACGCAACTGAAGACGTGTACGCTCCGTGATTTCCGCTGCACTCTGCCCATTCCACATGGTTTACTTTCCAAAATGCTATCCTTCTATCACCATTTATTCTTCAAACATCCACGCCAGTTTTTAACAATGAAGGCAATGTTTCGTCAGTTGGTGGGGCCCACAAGATTTATGGTTGTTGTCCATCACGTGTCCTGTCAATAAGATCAGGATCATTCATCAGGTGAGCACCAACATGCACGCTGGAGACCGTTACTTTTGTAACCATCCTTTGGTAGATGAGTCGCTTACCAAAGATTTGGACGGATCGGGTTTTCGTTCACGCAAGATTCGCCCTTGGGGGACTAGAGCTGTATATGAACCCTGCAATATTCGTCCTTGGTACTATAGTTGCACGTGAACCAAGTTAACTCACTTGACTCGAAAAAGGTTACTATATTTGCACGTGAACCAAGTTAACTCACTTGACTCGAGAAAGGTTAATACGGCTCGAACAGTTCCGGATCGAACCTCATCTCAAATTGAATTTGGTCATTTTGATATTGATATTGCTCACCGAGTGTTTGATGAAATGACTCAACGAAATGTTGTTTTGGGTGGATACATTCTTTGCAGGTTGGGCAGGTGGCAAGTAAAGTATGGATATAAAACAAATCACTACCAAATAAACAAACACTATATGATAAAACTATCCATGAATCTTGATTTTGTTGTTGTCTACTGACTTTTTTATTAAATACCTGTAAATTGTTACTGTTGTTTTGCAAACCGTGAGAAATTGAATGTACACTCCATGTATTAGAGAAAATGTTACACAGCTCAAACTTGGCTCGAACTAGCCCGAGGTGCTGACTAAATCAGGCCGAACAGGCCAATCAGGCACGAGTACTGAGCTGAGCCGAATTCAAGCTAGGGTCAGCTAGTGGCCGATCCATGTCAAGTTGTGCCAAGCTCGGCCTCGTGTACAGCTCTACTTGGGACCGTTCAACGAAACTCAGGCATATATCCCCCACACGTTTTACAAGCTCACACGTGTGGGGCTTTTTATTGGCACGTTTTTCTTTGAAATTGTTGAAATTTTCTCAGTAACAGGTGGACCGCCGTATATTTTTACTTTCCTTGGATTCTTTTGTAGTTAGATTATATCCGTCCCTTTCTTTCAAATAAGATTCAAAGCTTCAACGGATGAGATGTTGACTATTTTCTATGATTACGTTTCTGATGAATAAGTGGACACTGACTTGTTGAGACGATATTTGAGTGGATGCACCACCAATCATTCGCCACCCTAATATCAACCATCCACGTGGACTATCTGATGAAAGTAATTGTTCTTTTTGGTGGGACCCACCAAGTCCATGTTGGTAAAACACAGCGCTGGATGATTTTAACCGTCCAATGAGAAAGTCAATTTAGTGGGTGCGAATTTTTATAATGGGATAATCGACCATTGGGGCCCACTTATTGAACGGTTGTGGACACCGGGGGCTGGCTCGTGGAGGCTGAGGATCGCAAAGAAACGGTTCTTGGTAGGTGCAGCGTGTAAGAAACAGATTGCACGTGTATATCTCTGTGGCACGACGTGGCCAAGCTCTATGGGGCCCACCGTGATGTATGTGTTTTATCCACGCCGTCCATCCGTTTTTACTTATCATTTTAGATGTGATCCTCAAAATAATGCGCAACCAAAGCACAAGTTAACCACACCACAGAAAAAAGTAGGGATTGAACGCCGACCGTTGAAAAATTCCTAGGACCCACCGTGCTGTTTTATTTTCCATCCAACCTATTCACAAGGTCACACAGATATAGATGAAGGGAAAACACAAATATAAGCTCGATTAAAGACTTATATGGCCCACAAGAAGGTTTCAACGGTGGTCGTTCAATCCCCACTTTTTTCTGTAGTGTAGTCCATTCCGCTTTCAATATTCATCATTTTTAGGCTCATACATTAAAATGAGGTGGCAAAATGGATGGACAGCGTGGATGAATCACATACTTAACGGTGGGCCCCACAGAGCTTGGGACACGCCGTGCCATGGAGATGTCCCTGTGGCAGGCGCTACGGGCAATCCGACTCATTTTGTTTTCGTTTGTGTTAGAAAAATCAAAGTCCGTTGTTTTGGTGGGATTCCACGATCGGACGGCAGTCAAGACGAAATGATTGAATCACTCCATAACCTCAACGCACCGCAACTTTTACGAATATAAAATGGTTGACAGAGATATGCTAAGCATTCAATCTCTGCCGTACACTTATAAGTGATCCTGACCTTTCATTTGTTGGGCCCTACCTTCTGTTAGCAGATGGTCAATCATCAGAGTTGGGGAGAATAGATGAACGGTTAGGATCTCATCCATTTATCCCGTATCTATCTAAATAGACAGTATTCCATTGTGCGTCCGCAACAAAGCACTTAGTATGCATGGCACACAATCATGCCAATCCGGACCTTCCAAAATTATGGGGCCCATTGTTTATTAGGGATAGCCGACGGTTGAAGTGATAGAATATCTTAATCGGCTGATTTTTCCGTATGATTAACCATCCATTTGATGGCTACCGATGAATGGTTAGGATCATCCAGATTTTCAAGGTCTTGGGACTTTGGATGAGGTATGGCATGACAAGATTGTGATGTAGCTCACCATATTTTAGATGATGGTGATTCATCGACTGAACTCGTGGCATACAAGTACGTCAATCCAGACCATCCAATTTGTGGAGCCCACCGCGGATATTGCATAGGTTGAAAATCCACTAACCAATTGATCCTGATCAATCAATTAGTGCTATTAAATGGACGGTAAAAAGTAAAATTTTCTACACTAGATCAAATCAGATGGCCAAGATTAATCTAATATATAATCTCGGGTTATATTACGTCGACAGTGAGGGTCATGATTTGAATGTTCCGGATTAGACACTTTTCACGCCCGTCCATGAATAGGACTGTTCATAGAGTGTGCACTCATCGGATGGTCCACAATGTGCAAATTACACAAATTTGGATAATCCTGACCGTTTGATTAGCGGACATTTCTCAATCAATGCTGACCTCTGCCCATATGTTTTCCCTGGTCCATTTAGAGATGCCTTACCGAACAGTTAAAATCATCCCATCAGTGAAATATTATTACCATACCCAATCCACAATAGCATTCATCCAATGAATAGTATGAATAATGACCGTTCATCAAGGGGACCCTGCCACCTATTATCAATGGACCAAAAATCAGGATGGCCACTTCTGTAGGGGTTCCACACTTACTTCCGAATGTGAAGAGCTATTCAGTATCCTTCTAACCACCCAATTTGTATATATACAAGTGGCCCTCCTAATTGGGACCGTCCTATTTTAATCTCACAAACATATTGAGGCCCACCTGATAAATGTATAGTCTTAGTACCCTCAAGGGAGTAATCACGTACCAAAGAATACGGCGGGGGGCGTTGGGGAGGAGCGACCGCCGTATATAAAAAGACTCCAATGAGAATGCCTTCAACGAAATCATTTTAATGTCCTATCAGAAATGGATAGAAGCATTGAATTTGATGATCTCACAGGGAGTGTTCTGTCAAAGTTTGGATGGAAGCATTGAACTTGATGATTTCACTGTGAGAGTGAACTCAATAACCAGACAGAGATGGCTTCTCGAAGATCTCCTCTCAACACCAGCCATAATAACAACCTGGTAACTAAATGAAGTTCCTCTCATAAAATGTTACCGGCCTTGGCAGGCTATTAATATTAAAAGAGATTAAAATGATTGTATTGATTTTGATTATATGTACATCGACTTTCCTTCACTTGATTAATATATTTCCTTTTATATATATTGTACATCTCTATATAAACCTCATTTGAAATAAAATTAATATATAAAAAGTGTAAGAAGAATTCTCCCATTCCTTGTTATGGCTACAGTGTTATTATGGTATTAGAATTATACATCCGGGTCTTTGATCATTGAGTCAGCTGCCATCACGGTCCATATTATCGCTACAAGTTCAAAGATCACATGTGATGTGCCCGCATCCAAGCGTAGCAATTTGTAACACCAGCTCTTGGAACCTACCTGTGGCCATCTCCGGCCCCAATCCCCACACGCAACCACCACCATGCACCGCTAACACCCTACCACCCCGCCTATCTTCAACTCTGTTGAAACCCCAATCCCGTAACTCATCTTCGGCTCTATTGAAACCCCACCACCCATAACCCACCTTCCTCTTTGTTACAACCCTCGAACCCTAATCCTGATTATCTTTGTATGCCATTATAGCCACAAAACCCATCTCCACACCACTGTCATTGCTCCCGTCACTGCTACAAGCCCCAAGTCCGTCCCTGCCCCCATCGCAGAATCATCTGCCATTGTCGCTTGTCTTCCTCTTCATCCTCTGATTTTTCCATTGCTGACATCAATCACAGAAAAATTAAATTATTAAATTCAATCTCATGGTGTTTTTATGTTTTGCATAATTGAAATGCGGATTTAAAAGACTAATTTGTATATTTCTGTTTACACCCGACCTGTCACATTTAGATCCAACCAGTAAAATACAACCACATATTGGTACATTTGTATGAATGCTAAAAAAAGGTATTCACAAAGCATGAAAGAGAGATCGTGACGATCCTAAACACATATCTGTAGAAGATGCTTTTCATGCCAAGAAGGCTACGATGCTAAGAAATGTATGCACGACTGAAACTCTAGAGTGGCAAGCAAGCATAGGCTAAGAGAACATGTAGCAAGCAAGCATATGCTACACATACACAAAACATTTAGAGAGCATGTGTAACCCAGCATAATGCGAAGGCGGTCATATCTATGACACATGGGCCGATTTAATTGGTCACATGCAATTATAAACTAAGCGGTGCACTAAGAGGAGAAAGTCATCTAGAAATATAAACACATGCCACACAGCAATGTAATAGTTAGCCCTATCTCAAAATAGAAATGTACCAAGCCAAAGCCACTAACTGATCCGAATATTGATCTTGAAAGTCAATTGACCATATACAAGGCTACCGCCTAACTCAAGTCTATAAAAGCAGCACAGAATGAAGAGCTCCGAGCCCTCACCAATCCAATTAAATAACTCTTTTTAACTCAACGCTACATATCAATCTTTCATTCCACATAGATGCTTATCTTATCTTGGCATAGCCTAGCTTAGCCTATCCACTTCTATCCAGCACCGTGCTACAGTGTACAGATCAATTAGGATAGCTTAGTTTACTTCTTCACTTCTATCCAGCACATCGCTACAACAAGTCAGATTTAGGTTTAGTTAAATATCTATGACCCATCATCGGATCCCCCAAATCTCCAAGTCCTTAGTAATTCCTTCGATCACAACCTGCTGACCAAACACCAACAATCTTATGATCATCCAAGTCCAGAAAGTTGTCAATCATCCTTGGCCGTCTTGCCCACTCAAACCGCCATTGGTAATTTATTCTACTTTAATTTACTTTCTTTCTACCGATTATATTACATCTATATCATATTAATAAAAATAGTACTTAGCATTTATTTTTATTTTTTTCTTTCTTCATGTTTATTTTGTTGATGAACACAACCAAGTTGTCATTGTTATGATAAAAGTCATTGTCATTAAAGAGAAAAGAACTTATCCAAGGGAATAACCCTTCATTCACAGATCGCCTAATTCCTTTTCAATTGATAGTTGAGTAATCACGCTAATCTTCACAGATGTAGTCCTAATTCGGCTATTTTAATGCCTGAGGTCACAAGGTATTGGGTTCGATTCGAGTCAAATACAACTTCGGCATGCCTAATGGGACTAAGATCTACTTATTACCATAAACATTTATTTTCGACCAGTCGGCTACGAACAACTTCTTCTAACAATTTCCTTCCTGCTTGGATTTATAACTCAAATGTGGATAATTTTTCCAATTTTGGAATTGTCATGGATTGGAATAGATTTATCCATATGACCATATTGCATAGAACTAACCAACTTATTCATTATTATTTGAAGTCCAACAACAACCCTAGTCAAATTATGTTTATAGGGGTTTATGCCTCCAAATTTCCTAGCCAAAGAACTAGCCAGCGGGAAGATACTTGGTGTCTTGGTGCAGGTATGATCTCCCCTTAGGTTGTTGATGGCAATTTTAATTGCATACATTCATTTGGGAAAACAGTGGAGGCGTCGATCTGAACCTAAGTCAGATTGAATAATTCAGTAATTGCCTCTCCTCTAGTGGTTTTAATGACCTAACTCTTTCGGGTAACACCTTCTCATGGTAGAATTCTAGTGTCGATTCCCAAATAATCAAGTGTAGATTAGATGGGCCTCTTGCCAACTCTACTTACATTGATCTCTCTGGGAATTATAAACTTTCTTTTATGTCTCCTGCCTTATCCAATCATGCTCTTATGTTTTTGGATCTAGATGTATCCACCTTTAATCAAAAATTGCCTTCCCAATTTTTTAATCATTGGTGTAAGATGGAGGGATTTTCAGCATTGTGGCAAATGCATGGGATGTGCAGATCAAGGGCACCCCCATATTCATTGTTGCTTTCAAACTTAAAAGGTTAAAGTTTTCCTTTAAAAATAGGGTAGCTAGTAGGCATAGACTTGCTAGTCAAATTCTTAATGCACAATTGGATCTTCAAAGACTTCTACTAGCTATGCAATCAGACCCGTCTTCATCCAATATTAAAAATGAAAAAATTGCTAAAGTAAGGTTGGAGCACCTTCAAGCTATTGAGCTTTCTATGTTAAGACAGAAGGCTAAAGAGACGGAGCTTAACATGGGTACTCGAGCTCTAAGTGATTCTATTCCTCAATCAAAAGTAAACAAGCCTCATCGAGGATTTAAAAAATTAAGGACAAGGATGACAATCCCCATGAGGACAGCAATGAGATAAAAGACATTCTTGTTGACCACTTTAAAAGCATCCGCAATTGTAACCATGGATATAGCTCTTATGCCGACTTTAGACCAATTGACAATCTTGGTAAATTGTCTCAAGATCAAAGGGATGGCCTATGTAGACCAAACTCTGCTATTGAGATTGAGGAAACTATTAAATTTGCAAATCCAAATAAAGCCCTGGGGGTGGACAATTTTAATGCCCACTTCTATAAAGTTTGTTCGCCAATTATCAGAAAAGATGTTTGCGATGTGATTATTAGCTTCTTCTTTTTTTTCAATCTTTTAAATTCTCAAGCAACTAAATAATATGTTTATATTTTACTTCCTAAGTCTAAGAATATAGATTACCCAAATGACCTAAAGGCAATATTTCTCACAAATGAGATATATAAAAAATTTTCTAAAATCATGGTCAACAGAATGAATGTTGAGGGTCAAATATTGCATATTGGACCTCATTTATTACTTGGTTTTATGAACATGATAATGCTTAATATTCTATTTTACTCATGTTTGTGTTGCAAGGTGAATTTAAGAGCTTGGATTGAAAAGGGTGCTAAAAGCATGGATTTGATGCTCAAGAATCACCAAGGCAAGGGATGGATCTTAGAAGGCAAAGATTGAAGAATTGACATGCTAAAAATTCAAAAAAACCAAGTGAGGAATGAAGAGAATCAAATATTTGAAGTGAAAAAAAAAAAGGAATCCTAAAATTGTCCTGAAAATAAATATAATCCTGAAAGTGTCCTGAAGAAGCATATTCTGAAACGCTGGGGCATTTTGTGAAATTGCACAGAGTGTAGCCTATTTTGAGAAATTACATAAATTTGAGGGGATTTTTAGAGTTTTCCAACTAGGTACGAAAGTTGGAGTTTCACAACCATAAATAAGACTCCCTAGGATGTTCCTAGGCATCTTCTAGGTTTGTGGAATGGAGCAAAAGCGTAGAAAAGCTGTCACCAAGAGTTTTTATTCCCTTTCTTCCTTAGTTGTTTTTATGCTTTTCTTAAGAGATTCTAGTTCAATCATGTCTATGGTTGGCTAAACCTCTTAGATAGGGCTAAGAAGTAAAGCTTGTAGCATGATAGGATGTTTTCTATTGTTTTGATTCATGTTTAAGTTAAACTATCTTTGATTCTAGTTTGATTATAAGAAATACTTTTAGTTTTTAATGGTTTGTTGTGACTTAAATTACAATAGATCTACGATTGCTTTGAGTATGTTCTTTTCATGTATTGAGATTGTGAAATTAGGAAATCTTGTTGTTCACGATCGTCCCATGGGCATGATTGGGTGATGGAATCCTTCTAATTTTCATTATTCTCTTATAATTGGTTGTGGGATTGATAAATTCTGTTGTTTGCCTTGTCTCATGGGCATGGTTTTGTGATAGAATCACTTCCAATTCTCACACCTCTCATCCATTGAGAATTAGGTCAAAAAAAGTTCAGATTTGATTTTACTGAGATATCTTCCAATTGGCTAAAATGGGACTCTAATTACAATTGCCTCATTGAATCAAGCATAGATCTCCCTGATCTCTACAAGTGGATCCTTAGAAACCCTAGTTTCTCACCTTTGAATTTCTTAAGTTTTTCATTAAATCTCTCTCAATTACTCTCTATACTTCCAGACTTAGGTTTTCATCTTCTTCTAGTTCTAATTTTAGTTCTAGTTGCTTTCAGAAAACACATAAGATTAGTCCCTGTGGATTAGTACATCGCAGCCCTACACTTGGGGTTGTGAACAATGAAGGAGATTATATTTCTAATTATCAACCATTCTTAATTCGTCTTCATCCCTAGTAGAAATATATGGAAAAATATTCTTCTTACTCATTATTTAATTTGCGGTCTTCACCTTCAAGAGGGTCCGACTAGAATGTGCATCAAAGTGGATATTAAGAAAGCTTTTGACTTTGGTAAATGGAAAAGCCTTTAACTCTAGTAGATGAGACTTCCTTTTAGGAGTTCTCTAAGCTCTTTTAAAAATAAAAAATAAAAAATTAGATTAGTTAGATTCATGCATGCATATCCTCCCCGACTTTCTTGGTAATAGTTAATGGAGAAGTTTGCATTTTTGTTTTAAAGTAACAGACGCATCTGCCAAGGTGACCCCTTAATTTCCTTTTCTTTTCACTATTGTTATGAAAATATCTTTCACCTCACTAAATGTTGAGAAAATAGCTTAATAAAAACTCCCTTTTCTTTGGGGTCAATTATTATTTCTTATTTTCTTTTTATTAACGCTCTAATGATCTTCTGTAGTACAAACCCCCTTATATGCCATCAATCTAAAGAGTCTTTTTCAAAACTTTAGTGACCATTTCAAACTAACTATCAAGCTAAAAGGTTATATCCCAATGAATTCTATTACTACCTGAATGTTTTTTTTTTTAAGTATCTAAAAACTAAGGCCTTACTTGCTAGATTAAATATCACTGGTGACACTAAATGTCTTTTATGCTCGTGTAGGCCGAAGAGCATTGATCATCTATTTTTTATCTTTCACTCATTAGATTTGGAGGCAGCTTCATCTAAAGTTTTTCATCCCTTTCCATGTTACCCTACCATCATTGAATCTATTGGGAATCTCATTGAGAGTTGCAAAGACCTAGGATCGAATATGATTAGCAGACTTTGTATTTTAGCTTTTATTTCGCATGTCTAGATGGAGAGAAATAATCATAACTTTAACTCTAAATTACTTCCTAATGAAATCATCCTTTGTCATATTATTTGTGATGTGAGGTCTAGGGACATGTTTATCGTAGGGCCGGCTATTTTTGCCAAAGTTAATGGCTCAATCTCAGCTACCTAGGATTTTCCCACATGTTATAATAGATTTATACTTGTTTCTCTCCATTCCCGAGATCATCCTAAGCCTGAGCCAGGTTGGACTTTAGCTTTTACTGAGATTAATGACTCTAGAATCAGCCTTCTTTGCGTCCCTTCTAGGTCTAAACCCATTTAGGGAATCATCTCAAATTTTAGCAATCAAGGGTCGAAAGACAAAATCCTTGAAATCCTTTTAATAGGGCTCTCTAAGCTTATAATTGTCTCTATTACAAGTGTTGAAGTTTATAACAAGAAGGTACTAAAGGTCGTTTACTCTTTGAATCTTCTTTATGGGAGATGTGCTTTTTTGGAGATTTGTACTCTCTTGTATTGCCTATCTTCAATGTAGACTCAGATCATTAATAAAGTGCATAAATCTCTTATTTTGGGTTTGGCTACTATAGCCACCTATATTATTATTGATAGTGAGCTTACCTGTTATATCTAATCCACCTTGGCCTAGAGTGCAAGAACCCTCTCCTCCTAACCCTTTGTGAGGGCTCGGTCGTTTCCCTAGCCCGGGATGTAACGCCTCAAATTTCAAGAGTTGAGCACGTACTCAATCCCCGATATTCCGGGAGTCACTTATGCTTTGAGAAAGCATGGATTTACTATACTTTTAACATTATATCTAAGGAATTGTATACAATATACATCCTCCAAATCCAGCCGAGCGGCGAGCCAACTACAACTGCGCATTAAATAGCTGGAAGTATGAGAATTCCTTATCCAAATCCATGTACACGTCCTCCAATGCATCCACCTTTGTAACCCCCTACATATACAACAATGTCCGGTTGGTGTTTTAAAACACCGTCCTAGAGTGGAAGTGAGTGATCAATTCAGTGGTTCCATTTATTCTAAGTTGCACATGTTATCAACTTAATTAGTGTAAGTAATGATAGCATACGTAAACAAACACTTCCTATCTAGTATTTTTAGGTGCATGAATGTTATTATGGAATGATGCATGAGCCTTGCAATCTAACACTCCCTTAACAATTGGCTCAAACACCTATTTCGCAAATGTCAATACTCTCTCATCACGCGACTATGACTCCAGTTACAAACTACCTATCCTAATGTAATGTGGCTCGTCACCAACATTACTAATAAGTGCTAATGATATGCATAATTAGACAGGTACTTATTAGGTTTTATTCATTCAACATATTAAGGAAGCTAGGGTACCACCATTATATCATGGGTCTCATCCGGATCACGAGGCTCTTAGCTTCCATAGCAACTACTCACCTATCCTTTGATCTGTTTTTAAGTTCGTCACCCCATTCAATCATACGTGACAGGTATGTTAATTTCATCATTGCTCATTGGTCACAACGGAAGGCTCGTCACCCTAGTGTAGACCAACAAATCGAACACGGTGTCCCATACCACCATGCTTGCCTCATAAGTCTTGTAGGATCGTAGCGCTAATGGTTATAAGTAGACTCATTCAATGGAAATAGTGGTATCCTAGATTCAGTCAATAAACCATGCATTAGACAGATTCTATTGACATGGGAGAACCCTGACACAAGCGGCATTGGGTGCAAAGCATCCCGTATAGTTTAGCTCTTATCGGTCGTCCGTGTTCAACCCTGGTTGATCGAACAAGCCTGGAGTGGCCGACCCAATGCAAGCCACCCCTTGACTTAAACATTTTTTCAAAGCTAATCTTACAATAATCGCAATTTAAATCGTTAGGCAGTATTTAGCAATTCGTATAATAACAAGGCGAGTCAAACATAAATATTTGTTAACCAAAGCATTATAGGTAAACATTAAGCAACCTATCAATATAATGTACAAGCTTTCAATTCAAGGATTTCATTCATTCAGCCCTTTCATCCAACATGTTAACTATAAAAAACAAGTAACAACAGGATTTGTAATTACGAAGCAAGTCTAGCAATTTTAGCACATAAAATTTTAATTAGAACATAGATCCATTAATTGAAATCCTCGAGGGTTGATAAAAAGAAACCTATAAGGAAATTATCTGCACCTTATGATGGTTTGCCCGACTTAGAGCGCTTCTAGGGTTAGGTTTTTAAGAAAAGATCATCAAAACCTAAGCAACACACATGCTGTGAGACTCGTATCCTAGCCTGTACCATTCCATAGGCTCTTACGGTCCTCCCGGTCAAATTCCGGTGACCTGCGATGCATAGACAGCATTTGCATGCGACCTTGAGTGTCATCCTGTAATTTCGAGTCGGCTTGACCTAAGACCTATGTCATTGCAACCGCATCGTTGCTGCGGTTCCAACGCCGCGTCTCGTATGACAATCCGAGATGTACATCAAAAGATGTAGGCCGCGCTTTATTTGAACCTTGATCGCATTTGTGGGACCCACCTTTGGCATGGCACGCCACCCTATGCATGCATGACATCATCATCCTCATAATTTCCTACCCACCTATGGCTAGTCTAGACCCCTAACCCCCCTCCCTTACATTCATTATGACATGCATTTATTACTCTCTCTCTCTCTCTCTCTCTCTCTCTCTATCTCTCTCTCTCTCTCTCTTTCTTTCTTATTTCCTAGCAAGAGAGAGAGCTCCCAACGTCCATTAGAGCTCTCAATTTCCAATCCTTTTGCAAGCTCTCCACCCCTAAATCCAACCCTCTAAAACCAATCTCAACCATTGAATTTTGTTCCTTTGGAGCTCTAGATCACATTGGTGGAAGAAGGAGTCTAAGATCTAAGGTGGGTGCTTCTTTCTCTCTCCCCCCTGTCTCTTTCAATATTTTGGTGTGATGATGTGGCTGTGTGGCCCACTCGAATGAACCCCATCTTGATGAATATCTTATTCAAACCATCCAAGCCATGTGGGCCCTACCCCCTGGATGATGGGAAAACGTATGTATCAGATTGATTCAAATCAAGTGGACCACATCCACATGGGACCCACCAGCCATGGTCCCCACACGTGGGACCCACCTTGATGATAAATATACCCACGCCGTCCGTCCAGCGTCCAGGGACGTTGGACGTTATTTTACCGTGAAGGAGTGGCGTGCTAGCAGTTTTTTTTTAATATATATATATATATATATATATATATATATATATATATATATATTAAGGTTTGGGATGGGCCACTCTTACAAGCCCCACCTTGGTGTATGATTTTAATCCAAGCCATCCATTCCTTTCCCTAGCTCATTTTAGGCGTTGAGCCGAAAAATGAAGATAATCCGCTTGTCAGACGGGCCATATCAGTGGAAACAGTAATTTTCACCGTTTAAATTCACTTTAATTTTTCTACACGCCTAAATATATTAGATATTAGACTCTTTTGACTTGTGTTGAGCTATGAAATCTAATGGGTGGAGTGGATCCACCTAATGTGGGCCCCACCTATGAAAAACCACGGGAATGTGGTTTTTTTTTTTAAAAAAAACAAATCCAGCATGCAGCAGCGCTGCTGCTGCGTCAGAGCGCCACAGGCGCTGTCTGCGCCCGACGACGGACGGACGGGCTGGGGCTCACAGCCCCTGTTATGGGCCCCACCATGATGCGTTTCGAACATCTATCCCATGCATTTGATGGGCCCCCATGGACCAGCCGTCCAACCCAAAAATCAGCCATATACGGGACTCAGGCGGGCCACACCATCTAAAATCATGTGGAAACATGCCTAAACATATAAAATTATTTTGTAGGGTCTACCTGAGTTTTGGATGTGATTGAAACTTGGTTTGGACCTCTAATTTTATGGGACACATATAATGGACGGAGTAGATCTGGTTAATGTGGGTCCCACCTAGGATAAAAGAAAAAAAATAAATATGCATGTATGTACCTTGACGTCCAGACTCTCTGGACGCCCGACGTTAAATAGGGAGGGCCCACTTGGCCCCAATTGTGGACCCTACCATGACGTATGTTCTACATCCATGCCGTTCATTTAATAAGTCCCCTTTTATGATGCGTTGGTTTCAAAAATCAGTCATAAAAAGTTCTCGGATGGCCCACACAATCACCTTTCCTGCGGTGGTATGCCAAGCCACATGGAATTGACTGCTGGGGCCCACATGCAGCTTGGATCCACCTGAAACTCGGTTTGGACCCTTAAATTGGCGGGACACACATAATGAATGGGTTGGATTTGTGAACTACATCATGGTGGACCCCAGGACCACATAACTGGACCAAAAGTTCGGCGGACAAATAAACATTACAGTGGCTCAGTCCACGTGACCTTATAAAGAGGTTGTATGGCAAGTAAGCATTGCAGTGGGCCCCTGGCCCATGTGGCTTTATCAAGAGATTTGATGCAAGTAAATGTTGTAGTGGGTCCCAATGTCGTGTGACCTTATCAACAGGTTATAATAATAATAATAATAAATAAATAAATAAATAAATAAATATTGTAGTGGGCCCAAGGTCTATATGACCTTATCAACAGGTTGGATGCAAATAAATATTACAGTGGCACAGGTTGGATGCAAATAAATATTACAGTGGGCCCTAGGCCCATGTGACCCTATCACCAGACCAGTTTGGATGGAAAATAAACATCATGTTGGCCCCAGTTTGGATGGACAGTATGTTAGACCCTAGGATGGGTAGAAAATAAACATTTTGGTGGGTCTTACTTAAGACCCATTTGTGTATGTATTGTGTCCACAATTGTGGACCTCCATAACGGAATATGTGACTTATCTATGCCTTCCATCCCTATGGGACTCACCACAATGCATGTGTTTCATCCAACCGTCCAACCATTTTTGGAAAATGATTTTAAGGTTTAGAATGAAAATAATACAGATTTATTTATCAAGTGGACCATAGTGCACGGTGAGGATTGAACGGCTATCTTTGAAATCTTGAGACCTTATGATTAGATTAGATGGGAAATAAATGTTATGGCGGGCCTTGAAGATTTTAGTAGTGGAAATCATTATCACCACTTATATATGAGTGTGGCCCATTTGATATACATGGGGCCCATTGGTGTGGCCCATTTGATGTATGTATGACTATGTTATGAGGCCTACTTTGATGTATGTTGTGGCCCGTTTGTCAGGCCCACTTTGCTGTATTTTTATCCACGCCATTCAGGGTAGGCACCCCATTATGATATATATCAGGGCTCATGGGTCGAGGCCCATTAGTGCTGCTTATTTGATACAACCCACTTGATGTGCACGAGGCCCATTAATGCGGCCCATTGATGCAAGGCCTATCGTGACATGTATTGGGCCTATGACGCGTGACCCATTTGATGCGTATAAGACCCATGGGAAGGGCCCACATATTAGGTATTTGAAGCCCATGAGCAGGGCCCACCTGAGGTTTATATATGGGCCCCATTAATGTGGCCCACTTATATTTGAGGCCTACGGGTTGCGGCCCATGGGTCGTGGCCCACTGTGATATATACTCGGCCCATTCGTCGTGGCCCATTGAGATGTGTTTCGACCCATTTAGTGAGGCCATTGTGAAATATTCCTACTCATGTGATGAGGCCCATCGAGATGTATTTCTGGCTCATTGATGCGGCCCACTTGTTGGATTGACGTCCATTGATGCGGCCCAATGATGTGACCCACCGTGATGTGCATATTAGGCAAATGGTGCGGCCCAATGTATCGACCCACGGTGATGTGTAGGCCCACATGTCACGTGTGTAAGGCCCACCTGTGATGACTATTTGAGGCCACCTGTTGGATATTTGGGCCCACCTTATGTTTGACTCTACATGGGCCACTACTTGAGAGCAATGTTGGTTAAATGTCCACTTTGATGGGCGATGATGATTGAATGTTCATATTATGACCTTCTCATAGGCCATGTTCGACCAATCAATGAGGCTGATTATTGATCGATTTTGATTGACGTGACTGATTTGCCGATTCTGATTATCGACTACCGATTATGATTGTTGTGGTCGATTGGCCGATTATCGATCAAGGCCAATCATCGTGGCCGATTGTGGATTCCGATTGTGATGTATATTCTGCCCGTAGGTTGAGGCCCACTATGATGTATAAAGGCCCATGGACGTGGCCCATTGTGATGTATATGTAGCCCATGTGGTGCGTATTAGCCCCATGTGACGCGGCCCATTATGATTGTACGAAGCCCATTGTGGTGTGTTTGAGGGCTAAGCTATGGAGCCATTGTGATGTATGTTAGGCCCATGTGAAAGGCCCATGTGAAAGGCCCATCGTGATATGTATTAAGCTCTTGAGTAAGGCCCATGGTGTTCTATATTTGGCCCTTGTGTGAGGTCATGGGTCCACTATATGTTAGGATCCATGAGGGTCATTCCTTGGGGGGCAATGTTGGTTAAATGTCCACATTGTCGGGGTCGATTGTCGATGCCAGTTGCTGATACCGATTATGAGTATGTGACAGCATAGCATCACGATACATGCCCATACGCATCATCTGCATGTTTGTTATGAGATGTGGTTGATCATTGCATATGTCATTGAGCATGTTGTTATGAGACTCCCTGATAGGCGGAGGTTATCTTACTTGAGCACGCAGTATGTACAGGATTGATGTATGACTGGATTGTATGACTCATGCATCTCGCATTATGATTACTGTACGCCCTAGCGACACCAGGGCCGTAGCCTCCACAGGCGTATCGTGGATGGCCAAATGGGACACCGAAAATATTTTGTTCTAGATACGGGCGCCATAGATGTCCCTGGGTGAAAATCCCTAAACCTCCGTGGCCAGGAGATGCCCCAACGTCGAGACCGAGTAGATACATGAGCGCCCGAGTGCCGAATACCAGGAGGCCGCGTCTCCCACTGTATCGTGGTCGGTTGGGAGGGGGTGTGGCCTTATCCGCCCGAGGGTAGGGGGCAATACTAGGCTGAGTTTGACCAGCTCGTGAATGGGTCCGCTATCGACATGCCAGATAGATATTGGCAGACTATTGGTCAGGCGGATAGTGAGGTTTCTTACGCTCACTTGGACTGTGCGGCTGGGAGAGCGGCAGTGCCATTTAGAGTGTACTAAACCCCGGTGATGATCCCAGAGATGAACCGTACTGATATGTGGATTTAGTGAGCAGGGGTTGCATACTCATTCATGCATTCATTCATTCACTATCTACTCGGGTTGGTGGTACACAACTAGTTGTTACGTGTGCCTTCACAATGGCCAGGATTTAGGTTGGGGCGTGCGATTAACCTGAGATCAGGAGTCTACCACATTGAGTCTGACTATCCAAATTTAGGTATGAGACTAGTTTGGATAGAAGTCTCTTGTGATGGACCCCATAGCCTGCGATACTATGTACTACCATCCCGACTTCACACTCCAGCATGGTCATTCCATTCGCACCGCATATTGCATTACATCCGCGGCATATGACACCTTGGGTTACTGTGCTTCTACATTTATATGGTCTAGATATGGCTGACGTATTTGTGAACACATAAGGAATTATATACCCCATTGCATTCTCGGCATTTGATATTTGACTCTTTATGACTCCTCGTCATATATGTTCTATATTGCGTATTCCGATATTGATTGGCTCATGGACTTGTTCGTATTTCCACTTACTCGTTATCGTATGATCTATGATCTTGTGAGTATTTCGTTTACTCGAAATTATGAGCTTGTCAGTATTTCTGCTTACTCAGATAATTCATGATCTTGCTAGTATCTTTACTTATTCCGATATTGTACGATTTATGGATTACCAGTACTTCCAGTTTGTATGATAATGGCATTGTATTGAATACTTGGCACTTACCTTGTGCACACACTTACACTACCCTCTAAGCTTTCTATAAGCTTATGCACGATAGATGCGTGCAGGTGTTTTTAGGTTGCAGCAGCGTTGAGCTTGGAGCGTGCAGTTGTATTCTGGAGCTTTGATTTCGATATATGTATTTTCCCTTTCAGCATTGTACTCAAATGATTATATTAGTAGATATGTGATGATGATGTTACCTTTGTGAATTAGGTAATCTTGTGGTTATGCTTATTATGAGTTAAATGTACAAAAAAATCCTCCTTGTAGGATCCCAGGATCGGAATCTGGCGTATGGACGCTAGGACCCGAGAATGGGATACTACGGAGGCTGTCGGCACCGGATTCGGTGATCGGGATTCCTGCGAATCCGATTTCTGGGTTTGGGGCGTGACACATACTAATGTAAGATTTATGACAATCAACCTAAAAGATCTAAACTTGGGAATTAAGACTCAAACCTTACCTACAATTGCCTTAAAGGGACTTCGATAAAGGATCTGGGGATAGCTAGCACTTAGATCGAAGAGGAGAAAGGTAAAATGATGCATATAACCCTCACACCACCAATCTCTCTCTCTCTCTCTCTCTCTCTCTCTCTCTCTCTCTCTCTCTCTCTCTCTCTCCCTAATGTCAGGGTAAATTTTCACATGGGAAGAGGGGGTGTGAAATAGTGAAGCATTTATAGTGCCAGAATGGGTTGCAAATAGCCCCAAAGGCTAAGTATTTATTATACTAACCATATGGGAGGTTGTTTTTAACCATTGGGACCCACTGGGGAGATGTATATATCAATCTAAGCCATGGGATACATGTCCCACTAGGAGATCTATGCTTGGATACAATCATCCGATGATTAGACATGCCAATTAACATGTAAGCTCTTAATTCAGTTCGATGTATACGGATGTGTATAGGATAATAATTTAAACTAGTGTACTAAGTTTAATCACCATCTACCGGTCTAAAAGTCATAACTTTAGTAAAGAGCGAAGGGTGAACATATCATTTTAGTTTAGGTTATCACCTAAGGCACTCGCGCATTTTGTGCACTAGCTTGCAGGTTAAAGTTGGTGATCATAAACGTTATCTCTCAATATTTGTGACAGAGATTAAGCCTGACAAGAAGGACGTTTTCTATAATTTTGAGTTTAGCGGATCACAAACGCATGGTCTAGACCTAATTCAATTAATTAGGGCATTTCTGAAATAAGTTAAACCTCGATATTTCTTGTGGGTGTCAACTAGTGTAGGGATTAGCTAAGTTCATGATGCTACCCATTTATGATTAGCATAAATAAGTATTTGTCTCTTATTATCCTAAATCTGTCAATTCTAGCGTAATTAGGGCACATATTACAATTTTTATATGGAATTTTACAGGACGTTACGTAGGATGTGGGCAGCTTTTTTTTGTCCTTTTAGATTTTTCGGGTTTTCTTAGGGGCCTTTCCCTGTGCTTTTCTCTTTGCATTCCTTTTGAGATTTGGCCTTGGTTAGGAATAAGAGATTTTCTCACCAGGGCCTTATTTGGGAGTTTGTATTTGGAATGCTTTGGAATCTAAATGATAGATGAAGGTGATTCTGAATCCTCGCTTGTGTTTGGGAACTTATATTGGGAATGCATAGGAGTCTGAACGCATTCAAATTATGTAATATCTTTATAGGAATTTAAATTTTGATTATTAAATCAACTTTAATATTCTAAATTAGTATACGTATGTGATATTTGATAAAATAATTGTAGTGGGTCTATTGAAATATATACTTTGGCAAAAAAATGATAAAATTCCGTTGGGTGGGCCACAAGCATAGAATTACAAACGACTGACTTACCAATTTTTTTTTAAATATTAATTTACATATCCAATGTTTGGACTGTTCAAATCATTCTATTGATTACTTAAAAATATTATTAGCATGCCACATGTAGAGTGAATTAATAGCCTAATGAACATTTTTGTTAGACATGTGGCTCTCCTGCCTTTTAAAAAAGTTTAAAAAGTGAAAAAATATATATTTCGCTTGGAATCATAGATAGAGATTTCAAAACATAACAAAATTGTCTATTTAAAATAATTGTCTCCAACCATGCTGCTAAATGACTTTTGGACTCTGAATGCACTCAAATCCATATGCCTAATAGCCCCATGGATGAACGGATTCCATGGCTTCACGTTAGGAAAGTAGATTCCATGGGTGTGTTGACATGGAAAAGTTTCGTGGCCCCACTATGATGTATGTGTTATATCCACACCATTCATTCATTTTGCACAATCATGTTAGGACATGAGCCCAAAAATGAAGCAGATCCAAACCTCAAATGGACCACACCATAGAAAGCGGTGAGGATTGAAAGCTTACCATTAAAAACATTTTCGGGGCCACTAAAGTTTTAGATCAAGTTGACATTTGTGTTTTCCCTTCATCCAAGTTTGTGTGACCTTATGAACGGCTTGGATGGAAAATAAACATCACGGTGGGTCCTGGGAAGGTTGCGATCCCCACTACTTTTTCTGGTGTGGGTCACTTGGGGTTTGGATCAACCTCATTTTTTGAGTCATGCTCTAAAATGATCTCACAAAATGGATGGACAACATGGATATAATACATACATCATGGTGAGGCCTATAGAACTTTGCCACCTCAACACATTGTACATCCATAGTAGGATCATTTTATGGTAATGGCTAAAAAGAGAAATTTCCGACTGGAAATCCCACCTTTTACCCACCGTCTTTTCCAAACGCTCCCAAACTTTACTTTCCCAAACTAAACCATTTTGTAGGAACACACTATTTTCAGACAAAAAACCCTTCATTCATAACGGATGCATCGTCGATTCTGTAGACATATGGCTACGGATTATAACCGTAGCCATTTGTATCATGAGCCATTGGGGGGCAATGGGCCACCGATGGCTACGAATCTAATGAAGCAAGAGCTATGCTACCAATAGCTATGGTTATAATCCGTAGCTATATTTCTACAGCTTGTGATGAGTGAAGGGTATTTTCATCTGAAAATAGTGTCTGTACGGAATCATTTAGTTCAGGAAAGTAAAGTTTGGGAGCATTTGGAAAAGATAGTGGGTAAAAGGTGGGGTTTACAGATAGAAATTTCATGGCTAAAAATGAGGTAGATCCAAAGCTCAAATGGACCACGAAACAAAAAGTAGTGGGGATTAAACACCTAGCATTGAAAACTTCATGACGGCCACCGAAGCTTTGAATCAAGTTGATATTTATATTTTTCCCTGTAACCTTGTGAATAAGTTGGATGGAAAATAAAAATCATGATGGGCCTTAGGAAGGTTTCAACGGTGGTGTGATCTAGTTGAGCTTTATGTGGTGTGATCCAGTTGAGCTTTGGATCTACCTCATTTTTGGGCTTATATAATAAAATGATCTCACCTATTGAATTTACAGTTTCGATATAACACATACCACCGATTTTGGTGGTGTGTGCACACCATGCAAATTACAGGTGGGATGCATGGTAATTATTGGGAATGGGTTAGGCCAGGCCCTAGGCTCACCCAAGATGGTGCGCCACTTATCATGAGGCCCACCTTGATGAATATTCATGCCGTTCATTTATTTTTTCATATTATTTTATGTCATTATCTCAAAAATAAATCAGATCTAACTATTAGGTGCACCATACAATAGGAAACAATGGTGATTGACTATTAATGAGCCACAAAAGTTATGAATCAAGGTGATATGGTTATTGATGAGCCACAAAAGTTATGAATCAAGCTAATATTTTTCCTTTCATCCATGCTTATGAGACCTTATAAACATATAAGATGGAAAATAAATACTACCGAAACATTAAGGTGTGTCCTAAGAAGTTTTTAATGGTATGTCATTCAATCACCACTGTTTTTAATGGTATGCCTTCAATCACCACTGTTTCAGATGGTATGGTCTTCTACCTTATTTTTTAAAATAATACCTGTGGATACACATTACACCGAAATCGTTTAACTGAAACGATTACGAGTTTGGTTCAGAAATGGCTTGAAGCCGTTTCTGATTTGAAACGGTATTCAACTGTACTTGAGCCGTTTTGGATTTGAAATGGTATTCAACGGTATACGTATTATTTTCACTGTTTTGTTGGTGTGTCCCAATTGAGTGTTGGATCTTCTTATTTGTTATTATTATGTTTTATTGTTTTATTTTAAAACAGATAAACGGAAGGGATTTGATAAGTAACATCTAAGTGGACCCCACAAGGCCTAAGAGGCACATTGATTTATATCTGCCGCAGACCACTAATTTATTTTCAGCCCTTTCTTACGCCAAAAGCTCCCAAACCCTGTTTCGTCCATTTTCGTCTCCCTCTCTCGATCTCCCTCTCCCTCTCTACTCCCCTTTTCTTCGATCTCACCTCTCTCTCTCTGTCTCTCTCTCTCTCTCTCATATGGAGATCGGCGTTGGCCAGATCTGAACCGTTTTCACTCTCTCCCTCTCAAGTTTTAATGGCAATCGAATGTCTATAATTGTGGAAGAACCCAATCAATCCCCACCATTTCTAATCCTCTTGGATCAAGATCTCTTCCAATCTCAATGGCTTCCGCGTTTGCCCTGTCTCCTCCTTCAAACGCTCTCGAGATCCGAGACCAGTACGACGAGAAAGAGGATTTTGCTGACAGCAAATGCGCTTTCGTTACGGTAGCTCTTTGCCCTTGCCTTGTGATTCTCATCATTGTCATCATTGTTGTGTCAATCGTCCTTATGGTAAAGCTCCGCATCTTCTGCCACATCCCTATCCACAGTCTCTGCAGTCTCATTTCTAAGAAGAAATGCCATGCCTAAATGATTCTAGTGCTTTTTTCTAGGGTTTGGATTGGCAGTACATGTTTGTTGTTTAGGGTTTTTCTTGATGCTTTCAGGTTCTAGGCTTTTGAGTGGCGTGTAGAGAAGATTGGGTTCTTGAATACTAGGGCATTTTCTAGGGTTTTGGATTGGAGATGTTGAAAGGACGATGATATCGAAGACTACAGTTTTTTCTAGGGTTTTCATTATTGTGGCTCACCTGAGTGAGAAATGCTCTATTTTTACGCTACAATATCTAAACAGTGCACCCACCTATTTGAAAGTTCAAATATCTCACACATGTTGCATATTGGAATTGTGCCTGAGTGTGGATGGGCAGGGGCTCCTACATGAGTGTGCAATTAGCAAATCCCTAATCGATGATATCATATCCAAATTCCTTTATGTGAAAAAATTATGCTTTGATTTTAAGAGTTGGTTTTAGGCAAAGAAATCTAAAGACTTGAAGCATAAAGGATGATGAAACACAAAAGAGTATTCATTAACTCAGTAATTCCATTTTTAATAATTAGGGGAAAATTACAAAAGGGATTTGTGAGGGTAGGAAATTGTCTAGCTCTCATAAGTTATCTTTGGAATGCTTGAGGAGGTTTATTTTTTGAGATGGATGGATTTATAGTAGAGTTTGAAGATGGAATCACTTTAGTAGGCTGATTTCATACAATGATTGAAGGTCATCTTTAACTTCTTGAGTATGTGTACATGTGGATGCACATGGACGTTGTTTGCAACAGCTAACTGCTGTTACTTTTGTCAGATTGATGCTGGAAAGCCTGTTGAAGAGGTCTTCGAAGCTGTCAAAAGCATTTTCTCTTCAGTTGTAAATAACGTAAGGCACCTCTTGGCAATTCAGTGTTGTTAATCATTACTTGTGTGATAAATGCAAAAGAGAAAAAGAGATACACATGGATGCTATTTGTGACAACCAACTGCACAATGTATGTTGAGTTATATAGATAACATATGGATGAGTTAGCCTATCTCGGGTTTTAGATCGGTTGGATGCCCTCATATCCACTAATTTTGTTGCTGTATTCTGATTAACATATCATGGCCCCATGTCGTTATATCATGTAGTTGATGGGCCAATAGAGTGCCTAGCAGCATGGCAGATTGGATATTCATGATATTTGAATCACTCCTTTATGGATAGGCTATATCCCAAAAGACAAGAGGATTGTTATATTTTAATCTCTTAGCTGCATGTCGGCTTGCATTTGTTTAGTTCCTTGTTGACATTGTTATCTTGATCTAACTGGATTGTTTACCTGTCTTGCATAACCTTGTTTTACCTATTTTGAATTCTTACTTGTTATCAATGAGTTGGAAGAATATAGAGTTGCCATTGTGTGTAAATGGTAATTTAATTCAGTTTTAACTGTCATGGATCCCGGCACCCATTCACCAGGTTCCGATCCTGGGATACTACAAGGAGGATTTATAATCATCAGTCTGGTTTATAACGAGCATAATCAAAGCATAACCCACAACTAATAACCACAAGAACACCACCACAAAATCCACTATGATCAAAAACTTTTGAGTACAATGCGACTGAAAGGGAAAATACAATGTAACAAAAGAAACAAAACTCCAGAAGCTCGGCTGCACGCTCCAACTACGGCGAGACTATGGCTGCGACTGCGTCCTGGCGTCACCTGCACGCATCAATCGTGCATAAGCTTATAGAAAGCTTAGAGGGTGGTGTAAGTATGTGCGCAATATAAGCGTGCTCAAAATGCAAGGTCAGAGTAATGCGGAATCATGGTGATGAGTACATGAATGCAATCAGCCGTACCAAGGCTATGCGGTGCAAGATATGAATGTTATCGGCCATAATACGGCCATGCGATGCGAGATGCAACTCAAGCATGCCAATCCTCATCATGTATCAGTACAGTTCTCATTCTGGATAATCACCGGGGTTCAATACACTCCAAATGGCACTGTCGCTCTCCTAGCCGCACAGTCCAAGTGAGCGTAAGAAACCTCACTATCCGCCTGGCCAATAGTCTGCCAATACCTATCCGGCACGTCGATAGCGGACCCATTCGCGAGCTGGTCAAACTCAGCCTAGTATTGCCCCCTACCCTCGGGCGAGTAAGGCCACACTCCTTTCCAACCGACCACGACACAGTGGGAGACGCGGCCTCCTGGTATTCGGCCCTCGTGCGCTCATATATCCACTCGGTCTCGACGTTGGAGTCATCCTCTGGTACCATCGGGTTTAGGGATTTTCACCCAGGGACATCTATGGCGCCCGTATGCTAGAACCAAACATTTTCGGTATCCAACCCAGCCATCCATGATGTGTCTGTGGAGGCTATGGCCCTGATGTCGCTAGGGCATATAGTAACTACAATCACACAAATGCAAGTGCATGAGTCACATTATCAGTCATGCAACAGTCTTGTATGTACCATGCACTTATATGGGGCAACTCCGCCTATCAGGGAGCCCATAAACAGTCTGCCCAAAGGCATATGCTATGATCGGTCACTCCTCACATCAGGCATACATATGATGCGAATGATCATGAATCATGGATCTATACTAATCATGTTATGTAGTGATGGGCTCTCATCAAAATGAAGATGGGCCCTAGACGGCCTATATACTACAGGTATGGCCTATTAATGGGCCTTAGGGAGAATCATAATGCGGACATTTAACCGACATTATCCTCACAATGTGGACATCAACCAACATTGCTCCCAAGGGATGGCCTTCCAAGAATCACACATTTCAATGGGCCTTTGTACATCTTATTGGGCCTCGACCCATGGGCCTCTAATACATCAAATGGGCCCCATACATGGGTCTCGTATATACATATCAAGGTGGGCCTCAATGACGGGCCACAATTGTATCAACATGGGCCTAGTCAGATGGGCCTTGCATACATCACAGTGGGCCTCATGATATGGGCCTTAATACAAATCAAGGTGGGCCTCAACAAGGACCACCAATACATGAAGATGGGCCTCCACAATGGGCCTTAATTTATCTCCAAATGGTTGGATTGGATGAAACACATGCATCATGATGGAGCCCACACTAATGGAGAGTGTGATTTACAATACATACATAAGCGGGGCCCACCATAATGCTTGTTTTCCACCGCCTAGGGCCCAATATGATGTTTATTTTCCAACCACTGTTCATAAGGTCATGTGGACCGAGTTGGGGCCCACCAAAATATTTATTTATCATCCAATCTATTCATAAGGTCACGTGGACGTTGGATAGGGCCCACTGCTATTTATTTTCCGTCTAAAATAGGCCCCCATTGCAATGTTTGTTTTCCATACAACTTGTTGATAGGTCGTGTGAACCAGGGGCCCACTGAAATGCCTAGGTGCACCCAACCCGTTCACAGGGCCATGCAGCCAGGGAGGGGCCCACTGTAATCTTTATTTTTTTCATCTAACCTGTTGAGTGGGTCACGTGGGCAAGGAGCCCACTGTAATGTTTATTTAACGTCCAACCTGTTGATAAGGTCATTGGACCTTGGGGCGGATGTGGGGCCCACCGAAATGTGGTTCACAAATCCAGCCCATTCATTGTGTGTGTCCCACAATTTTAAGGGTCCAAATCAAGTTTCATTTGCATCCAAAACTCGGTAGGCCCCACCAACGATTTTATATGTTTTAGGCATGTCTTCACATGATTTTAGATGGTATGGCCCGCCTGAGTTCCGTTTACGGCTAATTTTTGAGATGGAGGGGTGGTACGTGGGGACCCACCGAATGCATGGCTTTGATGTCCGAAACACATCACGTGGGGCCCACAGCTGGGGCCGTGAGCCCCAGCCCGGTCGTCCGTCAACAGGCAGCGTGCTGCTGCTCGTTGACGTTAGCTCTTTTTTTTTTTTTTTGAAAATTGGTTTTTCTACGGTTTTTCCCAGGCGGGGCCCGCTTCAGTAAGATCCACACCAGCCATTGGATTCCTTGGTCCAAGACCGACCCAAGGAGTCCAATATTCGCCCTATTTTCGGCAAATGGAAGGGTCACGGTGGATTTTAAGGGTAATACCACTAATTCCCATGGTATGGCCCGCCAGAAAATGGGATCAGCCTCATTCTTCAGTTCAACATCTAAAATGGTCTGAGGAGGAGGATGGACGGCTTGGATTCTGTCTACACATCAAGGTAGGGCTTGCATGAGAGGCCCCCCATTATATTATTATTATTTTTTTTTTTTAGTAAGCACCCATGCCATTAACACTTTTCTTGCCAACGTCCAGCGTCCCTGGACGCTGGACGACATCCGAATATATATATTTTTGGGGTGGGTCCCACGTAGATGTGGCCCACCAACATTTATACATATAATATGTATATAATATTATATATATATATATATATAATACATATTATATTATATATATTATATATATTATATAAAATATAACATATATTTATATATATAAAGCATTTGGCCCACCTAAACGGTGGATGGTGTGGATCATCACCTACAATAGGATGGGTCACACCGTCTAATGTAGATGGACGGTTAGATGTAGCACATATTGGTGGGATCCACACCATTACAAAGGAAGAGAGAGAGATAGAAAGAGGGATATACGGTGGGATAGAGGGACTCCCGCCACTATGGGCCCTCCATTGATACATCACATACATTAAAATGGGTCCCACCAACAAGTGAGCCCTAAAATTTAAAATAATGACAAATCACCCACCTTTAAGCCCTCCTTGCTCCCTTGGCTTCAAATGCACCTTGCCTATGCCTTGGATGGTGGATGATGGGAGATTAATGGTGTGGATGAGAGATGGGAGGGTGTAGATGGAAAATGGAAGGTGGGCCACACTTGAGAGGGAGGGAGAGAAGTGTTGGACGTGAGAGGCTTGGTTGCTTGGAGAGATTTGAGAAAATGAGAGAGAAAATGAGAGGATGGGTGTAATTAATGAAGCATGGGTTGGTTTGAAAAGTGAGTAAAAGAGGGATGGGTGAAGAGAGAGAGAGTTGACTTTGAGGAGAAAGAAAGAGGGATGGTTTGTTGTACTTGAGGTATGGATACATTTAATGGTTGATTGATGGGACTAATTGTAGAGATTCCCTCGAAATTCGTCATTATATCATGTAGTTGATGGGCCAATAGAGTGCCTAGCAGCATGGCAGATTGGATATTCATGATATTTGAATCACTCCTTTATGGATAGGCTATATCCCAAAAGACAAGAGGATTGTTATATTTTAATCTCTTAGCTGCATGTCGGCTTGCATTTGTTTAGTTCCTTGTTGACATTGTTATCTTGATCTAACTGGATTGTTTACCTGTCTTGCATAACCTTGTTTTACCTATTTTGAATTCTTACTTGTTATCAATGAGTTGGAAGAATATAGAGTTGCCATTGTGTGTAAATGGTAATTTAATTCAGTTTTAACTGTCATGGGTGTTGTTTTAAACTGTATTCTGGTTTTTCCTTGGAACTTGTACTGTTTTCTACTAACAATGCATCTTTCATGTTATATTTTCATTTCATTCTTCTTTACTTCTTTTTTTTTTTTTTTGTGATGGGAAGGTTTTTTTAAGGTAAAAACGTCCTTTGCAAAATGTGAACTGATTAGGTGAAATAAATAACAAGCACATGGATTTGGCATCTGGGTACCCGCAAGTAGGCCATTACAGCATCTGTCAAAGTAGGCCATTACAGCATCTGTCATCTGGATAATGAATAGATAGGAAGGCAAGATAGAAGTCATTAGTAACAACCAAAAAGTCATCTAGCTCTTAAAAAAAGTAAATTACTTGGTTGCCTCATCCAAACACTGGCTATAAAATTCTACTACAACACTTACTTCTTGGCATTCGTTCAAATATTAATAAAATTGACATTATTTTAGCATTCTTTTTATATATTCATCGACCATTATTTCTTTGAGAAATATTAATTGCAATTAATGATGAAAGAAAAGTTTTGAAGCCGTAAGGCAAAAAGAATCCATCCTAAAGGACTCACTCTTATCTATTCGCAAATCGCTTGATCATTTATTACAACTGGTTAGCTTGAGTCAAGTATGACTTTAATACACCCACACTTCTTAATTGTACACGTAAATTTAATACAGGCCCTTGATCACACATGTGGCCTTATGTTTGATTGAATTGTGTGAACATAATGTACAAAATTATATGTGCACTCATGTGCTTACTCATGTCTGAAAATTTTTAGATAATCATACTAAGATATCACAGTGACTCTTCTTTTATATGAAAACAGGTGCATGAATATCTCTAAATAATTTGATTATGGTTATGAATAATCAGATACATAGTATAGTACAAACATAGTTTAAAAGCAATTATGAATTCTGTTATAAAAATCATTTATAATGCATCAGACGGAGGATGATTATCAGTCCCAACCCAAGCCCGATAATCAGGTGGTTTATGATGTCAATGGATTGGGTTGGGCCTGAAATAAAAGGTGATTAATAAGATGCCAAGCTCATGACTTTTGGGTCTATTACTAAACGGGTTGACCCATTTAGCCAAGGGCGATCCAGATCAGTGGGTAACATGTTGGAAATCAAGTGTGGTAAAATTGAGAGAGACTTGGCTGCGACCCTGAACCAGCAATGTTGGTGAGAACCTGACCGTAGGGGCCCACCTTAATGTATGTACTTTATATCCACATCGTTAATCTGTTTTACAGGTTATTTCAGGCCATGGTCCCAAAACCGAAGCAGATATAAATTCAGGTGGACCACACCACAAGAAACGGTCAGATATTTTTTTATCCTACAATCAAATTTGGTGTGTTATATGGTTCAGGGAGGGTTTGTGGATGCTTGTTCTTACTTCTTGGCACCATCCGAAAGAAAAGAAAAGGATTTAAGTGAAAAGAAGCAAGAGCTATCAACAGGTCGGGTTCAGGTTGGGTCCTATAGTACTTGTTCCTAACTTAACTGGTTAACATCTTACTGGGTCTTAGTCACTTTCATGCCCGAGTCTCATTCTTGAGGACCTAGACCCAGATCCAATCAGGTTCCGTTGTCCATTGGGTACCCAATGGTTCTTTAAATCTTTTCAGCTATTTAGAGAACTGTAATTCACTTCTTGTAGTTTTGTCAACTTCGATAACACCTGATACACAAAGTCCATTGGCATATTCGCACTACCATCTACTATATTTAGGATCATCTACAGAATTTGGATATGAATTTTTCTTGATTTATTTTCTAGTTGGGTTTTGTTGAATTATTCTCTAACTATGGGAAAATTGTAGGTCTGCAAAGGTGTGGAAAGAGCTGCAGACTAAAGTGGATAAATTACCTGAGGCCTGATCTTAAGAGAGGCACATTCTCGCAGCAAGAAGAGAACCAGATAATTGAACTTCATACAGTTCTAGGCAATAGGCAACACCTTCGTACGAGCAGCCAGCTGAGCCATTGAAGAGAGAGACCTTTGTATGAACAAACAGCTTAGCCATTAAAGAGAGAGACCTTTGTATGAGCAACCAGCTTAGCCATTGAAGAGAAAGAGTGAGCCTTTGCTTTACATGTAGCTTGTGTTTGCAAAAGAGCAAGGAGTGTAGCTATAGTGGGTTCCTAGCACTCAAGACAGGAATTGTTGGATTATAGTTGCTTGGAAATGTTGTATTGAAATTGAAAATTGGAAATGGAATTGGAATTGAAATTGAAATGTGTACTAAAAAAGAAGGAAAAGATTATTATGTGTGTGAATCATTCTATTGTCATTTTCCTTTATTTGTATAATTATTTGGCATATAATACAGGTAGATTACAGTTCTCTAAATTTTTCCTAAAATTCTGTCATAAAATCTTACCGTTGGCAACATTAAGAAGCGTTTAAAACCGTTTCTAAAATTTTGTGCCTAAAATGTGACCGTTGGCACTAGAACAGTTTAAAACCATTCCTAAAATTCCATTTCTAAAAATTGAAACGGTACCCAAAATGGTTCTGAACTGTTCCTGATTTTCTGTGACACCACATTTAGGAACGGTTTTAAATGACAATTTTGGTCTAGTAACGAAAGGGTGTGGATTAGGTACTACCCTGCGCATGTTCAGAGTAGCTCGGGATAGGCAGAGGATCCAAGGGCTACGGATGGGCCTTTGTTATATGTGACTTTTATCCATATTGTTCATCTATTTTTTTCGTATCATTTTAGAATATTAAACCGTTCCTAAATGACAATTTTGGTCTAGTAACGGAAGGGTGTGGATTAGGTACTACCTTGTGCATGTTCAGAGTAGCTCGGGGTAGGCAGAGGCTCCAAGGGCTACTGATGAGCCTTTGTTATATGTGACTTTTATCCATAATGTTCATCTATTTTTTTTTTGTATCATTTTCGAATATTGAACCAAAAATAAGGCAAAACGAAGCTCAAGTGGATCACACCATGGAAAGCAATGGTGCTAAGGACACCCACCATTGACACCTTTTTAGGGTCCGCTATGTCGTTTATTTTCCATCCAACCTATTGGAATGGTCGTGTACACGAGATCGAGATATTACATCGAAAGCTTCGTGCAGTACAAATGAGCGAAAAATGACATGGTGAACTTAATAAAAGGGAACTCGATGATCTCCTAAAAAAGAAGCTGTCCAAGCCGTAGCCGTTATGAAGTGAAAACACAAATATCATCTTGGTCCAAAACTTTTCTGGTCCTTGATAAATTTTAAACGGTAGTAATTTAACCCCCACCGTGTGGTTCATTTGAGCCTTTGATCTTCATTATTTTTGGGATAAAAATCTAAAATGATGTGGAAAAATAAATGGGCGGTGCGGATAAAATTCATTCATCACGGAGGCTCCTGCTAGGAGCCTCTGCCTGTCCCGAGCCCGTGAGCAGTACCTAATCCGCGCCCGGAGTTGATAACATGTACGGTACAAGTGGCGTATGTTTTAAGGGGCGCGGATTGCGCACTGACAGCGTCAGGGGCTCGGACTAGCTACGTACAGGTTGAGCAGCGAGACTCGCTACTGAAGTGACGTCACCAAGTTCCGTGAGCCCCACCATGATGTATGTTTTGTATCCACACCTTCAATCCGTTTAGAGAGATCATTTTAAGGCAATATCCAAAAAGAATGATTTAAATCCAAAGCTCCAGTGGACCCAGCACATAAAACAGTGGGGACAGTGACGCTTACCATTAAAAACTTCTAACGCCCACAAAAGTTTTAGATCAAGCTGGTATTTGTATTTTCCCTTATTTCATGTCTTTTTTAACTTTTGAACAGGTTGGATTTCAAATAAACATTATGGTGGGCCTTAGGATAGTTTCAATTGTGGGAATCACTCTCCCCACTGTTTTCTGTGATGGGGTCCACTATAAATTTTTATCTACCTCATTCTTTGGCTCATGCCCTAAAATGATATTTCAAAATGGATGGACGGTGTGGATTCAGAACTTGGTGACGTCACTACGGTAACCAACTGGCTACTGAACGGGTCAAATTTGCATCCACTATACATGCAAAGCAAAAGATCAGCATGATATATATATATATATATATATATATATATATATATATATATATATATATATATGTGTGTGTGTGTGTCTGTGTGTGGGAAAAGGTACTATGCGCTCCACCTCACAATTAGCTCCCATGAGGTCGAGCTGTGTGGGCCCCACTGTGATGTGTGTCGACCATCAACACCGTGCATTTGATGGGTACCCTCTAAATTATGGGATATACCAAAAATCATCCGTATTTGGAGCTCAGGTGGGCCATACCATCTAAAATCATGTGAAAAACCGTTAAAATATATAAAAGCACTTGATGGGCCCCACCTGAATTTTGAATGCTGTTGAAACTTGGTATGAACCCTCATGCAAGTGGGACACACATAATGGATGGTCTGGATTTGCAAACCACATCTTGATGGGCCCAAATTACTGATTATGAATGTTTTAATGGTGCACGGCCCCTCCCCACTTCTGTATGTGGTGTGGCCCACAAAAGTCACCGATTGACTTGATTTTTGAGACCTAGGCCCAAGATGGAATGGTGCATCTGACTGATGGGTTAGATGTTCGAACGCATCACGGTGGGGCCCACACAGCTCGACCTCATGGGACCGACTGGTGGGGGTCGAGTACATAGTACCTTTTCCCATATATAATATGTGTGTGTGTGTGTATTTTATCCGATCCGTCCATCTGTTTTTTGAGATCATCATAGAGAAATAGCCCAAAATTTAGGGATATAAAAATCTCGAGTAGACCACACCACAAGAAATCAGTGACGATTGAATGCCCACCATTAAAAACTTCCTGGGGCTCACTGAAATGTTCCTTCTTCATCCAACCTTTTGATTATGTCACGCACATCTGAATGAAGAGAAAACATAAATATCAGATTAATCCAAAACTTTTGTGGCCCTTAAGAAGTTTAATGGTGAGCGTTCAATCAGACCACTTTCCTTTGGTGTGGTTCATATGAGAATTGGATCTACCTCATTTTTTAGATCATGCAACAAAATAATCTGAAAAAATGGATGGATAGCGTGGATGGGACACATATCAATGTGGGGTCCACAGAGCACTGTCAGTAGCCACCTTGCTACTGACACTGTAAGCAGACAATCCGCGTCCCGTTTTAAGGCGTATTAACAAGCTAGACTTCTGGTCTGTCTACTAAGTAATTAGGCATCATTTTTAAAAAGAAAATTAAGCCTCTCTCAGTAGTAGGTCTTTCTTACGGACGAAAATACTCATGCTCATTTTTGTTCTTGCTCTTTCAGGTTTATTAAAAAACTTAATTTTTATCTGCCTTAATTAAATAATTAGGTAGCCTTTTTTTAGACTTGTTTTAGGCCTTTCACAGCAGCAGGTCATTTTTACATACGAATATGGCCCTGTACTTTCTAGTTCCTCTTCTTTTTCTTCCTTTTTTTTTCTGAAAGAAAAAAGGGTAAAGTAAAATAAATCAGAACTTTTTTTCAATATCTTCTCTTTTTTCTTTCGAAAATAAAAATATCAAGGAAATAAAACAACTTATCTTCTTTGGTTGTACTTTGTTTTCTTCTTTCTCTTTTTTCTTTTAAAAAAGATAAATAAATCAGAAAAAAAAAAAATACACCTTTAATATTTTCTTCTTTATATATATATATATATATATATATATATATATATATATATATATATATATATATATATATCAAATAAGCAAAACAACTTACCTTTATCTTTTTGTTCTTCCTCCTTTTTGTGAAAAAAAAGACAACGTAAATAAGAAAATTATTGAATAAACAATTTTTAGAAAAAAGCATTATTAACCTTCTTAAAAAATAAAAAAATAAATAAAATAAAAAGAGAGAGAAAATATAAAGAGAATGAAAATAAAATATTAAACAAATAAAATAACTTACCTTTTAATTTTCTTTTCGTTTTTCTTTTCTTTCATCTATTAAGTGAGACCCACAAACCAGGCCCCTAATAGTCACTAGAGAATAGAACCATGACTCTAACACAATAAAGAATTGAGACGCTAACACTCAATAGAGAACCGAGCCTCTAACCATCAATAAAGAACAAAGACTTTATTACTCAACGGATAATTGAAATCCTAATATCAAGAGAAAACTGAGACCCTAACATCAATAGAGAACTAAGACCTTAACACTTAGAGAACTGAGACCCTAACACCAATAGAGAACTGAAACCCTAAAACTCAATGGATAACTAAGACCTTGCCCTTATAAGGGTAATTGCGAACTGCGACCCTAAGTCAACAGAGAACTGAGACATTGTTTATCACGCTCCGAAATACGATACCCAAGTTGGCCATGCCCGACTCTGAATCTCAGGACTATGAGAGTAATTAATCAAAATAAATTGCATTTCACATAATTTACATCCATTCCAATACATATTCAAAGTCAAACTAAAGAGAAATAAATGTCATAAATGTTTTGTTTACATTTGATTCATCTTGTTTGATTGAATTTGGGTTTACTTGTGTGCAATTCCCCAACAAGTGATATTAGAGATAACATTAAGATTTCGAGTTCTAATATAAAATATGTCAACGAAAGGGTTTAACGTGAAGTACAAAATGAAGAAGTTCACCAATAGAAATAACTTTAAACTATGGAAGGTTAAGAAGAGAAGCCTTCTAGTTTAGCAAGGATTGCAACAAGCTCTCCTTAACAAGGAGAAACGCCCTGCGTCTATGAGTGATGAAGAGAGGGATGAACTTGATGAGAGGGCTACAACATCGATCCAATTGTGTCCACTGGACAACGTTCTTTACAATGTCCTAGATTAAAAGACCATCATAAGGGTATGGATTAAACTTGACAATTTGTATATGAAGAAATTCCTAGGTAGTCGTTTGTATCTTAAGAAACAATTATACAATCTACAATCTTAAGATGACAAAGGAATCTGATATCAATGAACATACAAGGACATTCAACAAATTTCTCTATAAACTGATGAATACAGAGGTTATGATTGGAGAAGAAGATTAAGCCTTAATTCTATTAAATTTTCTTCCACCGTCTTACAAGAATGTTGTAGACACTTTGATTCATGGTAAGGATACCATCGATGTTGAAATTGTCATCTCAACGCTTTATGAGAAGTAGTTGAGAAGGAAAGATGGTGGCAAGGATACCTCTATAAATGCGTTGGTTGCCAATAGAAGAAATTCTGAATGGAAGAAAGGAAATTCTCAGTCTAGATCCAAATTGAAAGGGAATGGCAAGATGATGCGTTGGAATTGTGGAATGGCATTACATATAAAGAAGGATTGTCGGAATCCTAAGGTGCAGAAGGGAGAGAAGTCTGATAATACACTAAAAGAAGCCAACACAGTTGAATCCAGTAAGGAAGTTGATGGTGGTGATGTTCTAACCGTATTCAAATCCAGGTAGCTGAACAACAAGTAGGTTTTGGATTGCGGGCCTCATACCAAATGACTTTTTAGTGAGATTGGTTCACGAGCTATAATGAATGTGATAGTGGACAGGTGTTTATAAGCAACGACATTTCTTATAAGGTTATTAGTGTTAGTTCGGTGCGCATCAAGATGTTTGATGGGGTGGAGAGTATTCTGACAGAGGTAAGATACGTTTCAAACCTCGTGAAGAACTTAATCTCTCTTGGGGCATTAAAGGCACTTGCGTACAAGTTCACATGTTTTGATCAGGTCCTTAAAGTTTCTAAAGGGGCATTCATAGTAATTAAAGCGTTGTGGAATAGCAACATTTACAAGTTAATCTAGAATACCATATCAGGTAGAGTTGCAGTGTATATAGCAGTCTACATCAGCACATTTCTGGTATGCGTGTTTAGGCCACATAAGTAAGCATGGTATCAAGGTACTTTATAATCATTTTCTAATTCCTATATTTAAAAGCATTGATTTTTATATGTATGAGCATTATATATATGGTAAACAATCATGGCTAACTTTTAAGATTGGAAAGCATGTTTATAGGGGTATACTAGAGTATGTGCATTCATATATATACGGGTCGTCACCTATTGTTTCTACTAGAGATCATCATTTTTTGTCTCACTCATAAATGACTACTCCAGGAAAGTATGAGTTTACTTTCTAAAAAATAAATCCGATGTGTTCGCTATATTGAAAGTGTGGAAGGCAATGATTGAAATGCAGATAGGGCAGAAAAGGCTCTAAGACAGACAATGAAGGTGAATTTACTTTAAATGTATTCAACCAATCTTGTAAAGATGGGAGGATTATAAGGCACAATACAATAAGGCATACACCTGAACAAAATGAATCAAACTTTCTAGGAGAGAACCCGAAGCATGTTGAGTAATGCTTGATTGGGCAAGGAGCTATGGACTAGGGCTGTGAATACGACATATTACCTGATGAATCAATCCTCATCTACGCCGATAGACTGTAAGATTCCAGAAGAAGTGTGGAGTGTTCGTGATATCAACTACTCACAGTTGCGGATTTTTAATTGCAATGCTTACTCTCATGTATCGTCAGTTAAGAGAGATAAGTTAGACCAAATGGTAAAGAAGTGTACTTTTGTGGCATATGCTGATGGAGTGAAGGGATACGGTCTATATAACTAGTTCACTCAAAAAATCATAATTAGTCCAGATGTCAGTTTTGATAAAGATTCCTTATTCGGCAAGGATAAACACAAGGAACCAAAGAAATCAGCAGTCATTGATGTCAAGATCAAAAAAGTTGATAAACAGGCAAAGCCTAATCCGCAGGTGAAGATATAAGAGCAGGTGGAGCAGCCATCTCTTAGAAGTAATCCACCAAGAGATCACAAATTACCGACCATATATGGAGAAGTGGATAGATTTCATGCATGATGAGAAGTGGATGGTGGTCATGCATGATAAGATGGACTCTCTCTGTACAAGAATGAGACATGAGAGCTAGTAAAGCTTCCAGTAGAACGTAAAGTGATCGATTGTAAGTGGATTTACAAGAATAATCATGATATAAACAAGGAGAAATCAATCATGAAAGGGTATATGCAAAAGGAGGGTATCTACTTCAGCGAGATTTTTTCCCTTGTGGTTAAGAAGGTATTTGTCATATTTGTGTTGGCGCTAGTTGCCTAATACAACGTGGAATCGGAATAAATGAATGTGAAGACTACTTTCCTACATGGGTATTTGGAAGAACATATTTACATGAAGCAATTAGAAGGGTTCAAAGTAAAAGAGATTAAGAATAAAGTTTACAAGTTGAGGAGGTCGTTATACGACCTAAAACAGTCACCTAAACAGTGGTACAAAAGGTTTGATACTTTCATGTTTGGTAAGCGATTTCTTAAATGTGAAAATGATTATTATGTTGAATGATGGATGGCTCATCGTACTAGTATTGTACATAGATGACATGCTTATTGTCAGCTATAACATGTCTAGGATCGATACGTTGAAGACTCAGTTGTCAAAGACATTCGAAATGAAAGATCTAGGGATTGCAAAGAAGATTCTCAGCATAAATATTATAAAAATAGACAAAGTAGGAGATTATGTTTATCACAAGTAGAATACATTGAGAATGTATTGATAAAGTTTATTATAAACAAGGCAAAACCAGTTAGCACACCCCATGCTGCTGACTTTAGACTTTGTTAGCACACCCCATGCTGCTCACTTTAGGCTTTCTTCTGAATTATGTCCTACTACAGATAAAGAAAAGCAAGTAATGTCCTATGTGCCCTATTCGAGCATCGTTGACAATTTGATCTATGGTATGGTCTCTGCGAGACCAAATATTTCATATGCAGTGAGTGCTATGAGTAAATACATTGCTAACCCCAACAAGTAACACTAAGAAGCAGTGAAATGGCCACTTCGATATATACAAGGTACGGTAGACTAGGTCTTAATGTTTGAAAAGTTAGAGGACAAATTGGTAGGCTATGTAGATGTTGATTACGTAGGAAATATGAATAATAGAAGGTCGACTTTGACTACTCGTTTGTGTAAGTGGGTGGGGCGATCAATTGGATGTCGAACCTTTAGCTTATAATTGCTCTTTCCACAATCGATGTTGAGTTTGTAGCAGTGACAGAGACATTCAAATAAAGTGTTTGGTTGAGAGGAATGATAAATCAGATTGAGCTTCAATAGGAGGTTGTGCTGATTAATTGTGACAGCGAAAGTACGATTAAATTGGCAAAGAACTCTATTTACCACTCAACTAAACATATTAGTGTTTGTCATCATTTTATCTAACAAGTCCTTAAGGAAAGCAGTATGACTCTAGAGAATATCCATACAAGCATGAACCTGGATAATAAGCTTATAAAGGTGATTCCTATAAAGAAGTTCAAGTTTTATGTAACTTCTCTGGGCTTGGTAAAGGCTTAATAAAGATGAAGTGTGCATGAGAAGTAATGATGGAAGGCAATTAAAGATGGTGATGACATGATAGAGCAATGGAGCATGAAGATTGAATCCACGGTGGAAATTATTGTCAGATGTCTTCAATCTAACTTAGATCAAGAGTCTATCGATGCCATCGACAGACAACTCAATGCCATTGAGAAAATCTAAAAAATCCTAATTTCTTGCTAAATAGTTTTGGAGTTACTACTTGATGCCATTAAAGGTGACTTTGATGTCATCGACTAGTCTTCAATAATTGTCAATGCCATTGAAGGTCCCATCGATGGGGTGTACAGAACTGCGTAAATGCGTAATTTATTTCTAATTTCGATTGTGATAGTATATATATATCCACCATAATCAAGATTAAGGTATTTTAAAGTGAATGCTAAGACGTTCCTAATGTATTATAGAGAAAAGATAGGATTTTGAGAATGGATTTTGAGGTTTTTGGAATGGTAAGTCCATCCATCTCTTATAATTTCGGTTTGATTGAATTCAGATTTGCTTCCACACGATCCCCTAACAGAAGTTCTTTATACGATGGGTTTGCAACGGATTCTAGTTACTACATGGTAGCTTGCATCAGTTTGAATGTTTTTGCTTAATCATGGATTAGGTGGGCCTCACATGGGGTAGATTTTGATCTCGTTCGAATCCATAATAGAGATTTGTGAGCAAGTTGGTCAACAACGAAGATGTAGATCTCTAGTGATAGATTTATAGTCTTGATGAATCTCTTTGTTCCGATTGCACTAGACGGTTCAAATGTTGTATATAAAACTTGGAGACGTAAGATTTCGAAGGTCCAGATGGATTCACTTAGTGAGTTCGTGATTCGCAACTTTTGACTGTAACACATAACTAGAGAAGTAAACAGATGGATGTGAGCATAGGACTTGATAGAGCTTGATCTTCTTATGGCTGTATGGAGCACGAAAGCTTCTAGGATTCAAAATCTAGAGTTTGAACGGCTGAGCTAGGATGAAGTTAATTTGCATAGATTGACAAGTGCAGCATTACCACAGGTGAAAAGTAAGGAGTTACATTTTTTTACTGATTGGCTCTTGGGTGTGTAGAGGTGTTAGAGGATCAAGGATCGTCGAATGGAGATTGTCGGACAATTGAGATTCGAGGAAGGAGGGTTTGCTTAGGGATCGTGGCATTGTCGTAAGTGCGGAGAGAGAAAAGAGTTACGTTTGAGCGGGATTCTGTAAATGCAGGTTTCTTACAGAAAATAGCAAATAGGTGGGGTCCACTACAAAGTTTATGAGGGATACAATCCATCCATCTACTTTCCTGGATTGCAATGGGTTTAAAAGTAAAAGATGAAGCAGGTTAGAAACTCTGGTGGGCCGCACAGCTTGCAACGATGGAGGAGACTTTGGCCGACAAGTTTCTCCAAGGTGAATCTGATGAACAGTTCATTGGAATAGTGGGTCCTAGCATGATGGATGGTTGAGATTGTAGGGTGGTGCAGTCGTGCGGTTTCAAGCAGAATGAAAAGGGGGAAGAAGAGAGAGGTTGGGGTTGGTTGGGTGCAGTCAGCACTGGCTAACCAAGCTTTTTTCTTTTCTTTTTCTTTATGGCTGGTGGAGATATGTGGACCGCACTAAGATGACTATGTGAAATCGATGTTGTCCATTTGTTGTGTCTGATCATTTTACATTATGGGTTTAAAGATGAGGGAGATTCAAAGCTTAGGTGGGCCACACGACTAGAAATGATAATGGGGAATTGCCTACCATTAAAACCTTCATAAGGTCTGTTGCGATGCATGACTATAATGTATGGGCGGTCAGAAAGCAAGTATGGATGGTTTGGATTATAGGATGGATGACCAGGGATGGTTAGATCGAGTTGGGTTAACGATCTAGATTATAGAGATGCAACGTCTACTATGTAATTTGATGGGTAATTCTTGAGTTGTTTAGATGAGTTACATGTTTGGATTGGACTAGATGGTTCGTTATACTTATACGAGAGTGGTGATCAAGATCAACGGTTTGGAGGATGGGATATGAATGGACGTGATTATTTGAAGTTTGGTTTACGGTTATAAGGTGATCTGATGGTGAAGTAGACAGTCAGATTGTAATACCCAGTCCATTCTGTACCAGTTTATATGCATATATGTATGATGATCGACACCCTTAGCTAGACCTAGATTAGCCGTTCATAGTACACACCCAACTGACTGAGACCTCAAGACCTTGAAACCTATCTCATATCGACCGCCCCATCGCCGCGATCATGGAGGTACCACCCGTGCGTCGATAAGATACTCCGTTAGTGAGATACGCCGTGAAGAATAATAAGTGTATCGTGTGCGCATGGCACCATGTATTTTATTCCACACATGTGCACAACACATGTCATGCACACATGTACATGCCACACATGGGTGAGATAATCTCTACCCATGTGTGTGATGTCACATACCCATACCTCTTCTCTCTCATGTGCATGAAAAGTCAACTTTTCTCCATGTCATACACTATGCATGACATCACCACACCATGCCATCCCATGCTCCTTTAATCCACTATTAATTACAAGGCATGAATTAAGTACCATAATCCTAGCCTAAACTAATATTAATCACATTAGCTTAACCAAAATTTTATCCATTTCTTTATAAATACCCCTCCATCCCTTAGCATTTCACCATTTTTCCATAAGAGAGAGAGAGAGGAGTGATCTTGGTAGGCCATCAACTCCATCAATCCCATACCTTCCATCCATCTCAACCATCAATTCCATCCCTTCCATCCATCTCAACCATCCATCTAATTCATCAAGGTGAGTACACCCACTCCACTCTTGGTTTGTTTATTTTTTTTTAATTATTTGTATGATTATTAGTGGAAATGATTTGAGAATAATGATGTGATCAATGGTGTGGATACATAAGAGAGTACATATAAATAATAATAATTAATACTTGTGATAATATGATGATAAGGATGTGATTAATGGTACGGATGCATGGAAAAATAATAATAATAATAATAATAAATAATTTATTATAGGCTTTATGTGGGACCCAATGATAGTGGGCCCCACCAGAATTTTGTAGCCATCCAAACTGTTCAAGTATGGCAATTTGGTTAGCCACACGCTCACACATGCACACGTGCATACACACCACAGGAAAAAAAAAAAGAAGGCAGGCGTCCCGCCGTTTGAAAGAAAAAGAAGGGAAGAGGTGTGGGTCCACAATGGGCCCCACCCATGATATATGTTTTAAATCCACACCGTCCATTCAAATTTTCAGATTATTTTAGGTGTTGAGCCAAAAAAAGAAGCTAATCCAGTTCTCTGGTAGGCCACACCATCAAAAATCATGTGAAGACATGCTAAAACATATAAAAGTACTTGCTGGGGCCCAATTGAAATTTTTATGCATTTGAAACTTGGATTGAACGCTCCACCACGTGGGACACACACAACAGATGGACTGGATCGTCCTGTTGTGGGCCCCAAATATGGAAAAAAAAAACACAAAAAAAAAACTTCAACACAGCAGTCGTGACGTTTTTGCTGTCAGCGTCTGCTGCTGACGCTACAAGAAAGTGGCCCCCACCTTGATGTATGTCGAACATCAGCACCGTGCATTTTATAGGTCCCCTTTAAAAATGGGTCACCCCCAAATTTCAGCCGTACACGAAACTCAAGTGGCCCACACCATCAAAAAAAAAACTAAATATAAATATATGAAGTTGAATAAATTAGCAATTTTTATGGTTCTGATCATAAGGTATATGTTATATCCAAACCATCCACCCATTTGGTGAGCTTGTCTTAAGGCTTGAAAAAAAAAAGGAAAAAAATAAAAAAATAAAAATAGAAAGATCTAACTATCAAGTGGGCCACACTACAAAAGCAACCAGGATTGAATGTCTACCCTTGGAACCCTTTTGGGTCATAGAAGTTTTAGACCAATATGAAATTTGCTTTTCCCCTTAATTCAAGACTTGTGACCTTATGAACAGATTGGGTGGAAAATCAACGTTAAGGTGGGCCCTGTGAATTGTTTAACGGTGAAATCATTATCTCCACTACTATTTGTGGTGAGGTCCAAATAATCTTTGGATATGATTCATTTTGATTGGATAATGCTCTAAAATGATATCTAAAAATAAGTGAATTATGTATATATAATAAATATATCACTTTGAAGCCCATGTAACTTTGATCTCCTTGAACCTTTCATACAACTCAGAACTCGAGTATATAGAATTACTTCTGGGGTCCACCTGAAATTTTGATGCAAATGAAACTTGGACTGAAGCCTCAACCAGGTGGGACCCACATAATAGATGGACTGGATTTATGAACCACATCTCTGTGGGCCCAACAAATGATTATGAATATTTAATGGAGGGTAAACCTCTCAACTTGTGTGTGGTATGGCCCACTTTAATGTAGGAGTTATGCCACTTAATCCACCATGCTTATGACATGAAATATATTTAAGATCCTCACCGTTTATATATTTTATCAACCCTTTTGACGATATGTTACTAAGACTCAGGCCCATCCAATGATTAGATAGTCATACATTATGAAATAATGTAAATTGAACTCTCATCACTAAAAAGTTATTATGGCCATCCTGATGATGTATTAGATATCCAACCCATCTAATCCATGTACCGGGTCCCCTTTAGGGCATTGTCCAAAAGATCAGTCAATCCAACCTGAATTGGACCATACAATACAAGGCTGCGAGAATAAGGACCTAACTATTGAATCCAACCTAAGGCCACCATAGTGTATATATTCAATTCATATGGACCATCCACTTCCTCATATCATTTTAGGATTTGGACTAGAATCAAGGTAGACCTAAGTCTTAAGTGGGTCACACACGACTTAACCTCATGGGAAAGCCCCATGAGCTCCATCACATAGATCTCATTGTAATTCCATTGATGTGTGGGCCCAAGAATGTTAACGCCCACTTTGAGTGAACGCCATGTGGACCCATCAGTGGTAGCCTTGTTTGGGCCAACCATTGGGCTTCTTCGACAAGAGTTTATAATCTCCATGTGTTGAACATATGACGAACTAATATTATAATTCTTGAAGTAATGATGATTAATCCCTTAAATGGGCTGATTGTGGACAGCCCTTGATCACTTGGCACTTTGGTTAGAGTGCGGCCCTAAGTAATAAGATCATGTGACTTATGTTTAAACCCTTAATCATGTTTAATTATAACAAATATGTAGACTCTAGTGGTGTGAGGGTGTGATATACCTGTTTGGTCCATTAATTATGTAGGTATTTGATGTATATATAACCATCTCATCATAGGCAATGGTGGGGGTATGTAGTATATGTAGTCATCTAATTGTATGAATGTGAAATACGTACAAGGCCACCTAACCGTATGAAATCAAGTGGTATTGATGGCCATTCAACAACGTAGGTTTATGCTTATCGATATAGATACCGCCACTTGAATCATATATAACCAAGTTGTATACTAAACCAAATGTAATATAGGGTTATGTTACTCAAGCTAATGCTATCAAGGTCCTGGACTTTATATGCTATGATCTATAAACCGTAATTGGTACGATGAAATGTGACTCTTGGCCGTTAATCATGCAACACCAAATATGAGTCATTAACTATGTGATGTGTGATATAAGACTTATCATAATTGGTGTAGCCCTATGTTCGTGGCCTATGGGCAAGGCCCATTGAGATATATTTTCAGCCCATGTGATGTGGTCCATAGTGATGTGTATTAGGCCTAGGTATGTGGCCTACCTGTAAAATAGATTTGAGGTCACTTGCAATGTATTCGAGGCCCAATGTGATGTATTTGAGACCCATGGTTGTGGCTCATTGAGATGTACTTTAAGCCCATGGGTTGTGGCTCATTGTGATATATTTGAGGTGCATGTGTAGGGCCCACTTATTGTGTAGTTGAAGCCCATGGGTCGTGAAGCCTGATGTGGTGTATTCATGGCCCATGTGACGAGTCTCATTGCGATGTGTAAGGCCCATATCATATGGCCCAATGTGATGTATATGCGGCCCGTGAGTGAGGCCCAATGCGATGAATGTGCGGCCCTTGTGTGAGACCCAAAGCGATGTATCTGAGGATCGATGTGATGTGTGATTTCACCATGATGTATGTATTGATGTTTATGTGGGCCATTCCTTAGGGGCAATGTTAGTTAAATGTCCACATTGTCGAAGCCGATTGTTGAGGCCGGTTATTGATACTGATTATGAGTATGTGACAGCATAGCATCATTATACATGCCCATACGCATCATCTGCATATTTGTTATGAGATGTGGTTGACCATTGCATATGTCGTTGGGCAGATTATTATGAGACTCCTCGATAGGCGGAGGATATCTCACATGAGTGCACGGTATGCGCAGGATTGATGCATGATTGTATTGTATGACTCATCCATCTTGCATTGTGTGCCCTAGTGACATGAAGGCCATAGCCTCCACAGGCATATCGTGGATGGCCAAATGAAACACCAAAAATGTTTGGTTCTAGCATACGGGCGCCATAGATGTCCCTGGGTGAAAATCTCTAAACCTCCGTGGCCAGGAGACGCCCCAACGTCAAGACCGAGTAGATATATGAGCGCATGAGGGTCGTATAGCAGTAGGCCGCGTCTTCCACTGTATCATGGTCGGTTAGGAAGGGGTGTGACCTTACCCGCCTGAGTGAGGGGGCAATGTTTAGGTTGAGTTTGACCAGCTTGAGGAATGGGTCCGCTATTGACGAGCCGGGCCCGATATTGGCAGGCGGATAGTGAGGTCTCTTCCACTTACCCAGTTGTGCGCTCGGATAGGGGCGGCAAGCTAGTGTAGAGTGTAATAAACCCCGGTGATGATCCCAGAGATGAACTGTACTGATATGTGGACTTATTGAGCAGGAGTTGCATACTCATTCATTCATTCATTCACGATCCACTCGGGCTGGTGGTGCGCAACCATTTGTTACGTGTACCTTCACAATGGCCAGGATTTCGGTTGGGGCGCGCGACTAACCTGAGATCAGGAGTTTACCATATTGAGTCTGACTATCCAAATTAGGTATGGGACTAGTTTGGATAGAAGTCCTTTGTGATAGACCCCATAGTCTGCGATACTACGTACTATCATCCCGACTTCACTCCAGCATAATCATTTCATTCGCACCACATATTGCATTGCATTAGTAACATTTAGCATTTTAAGTTACTATGTTTCAGTATTTAGATACGGCTGACGGTATTCGTGAACTCATCCGGAACTGTATATTGCATTGCATTCTCGACATTTGATATTTGACTCTTTATAACTCTTCATTGGCATAACTTATTTATATTGTGTACTCTGATATTGTATGACTCATGGACTTGTCAGTATTTTCGATATTGTATAATTATGGCATGACAATATGATGATGATGATGTGATTACGGATGCATGTAATATGGTTATGGCTGTAGTATGATTTCCTTGTAGCATATTTATCTTACTTGCATGTAGGACACACTGCACACACGTCTGTACTCACTAGGCTTTTTGCCTAAGCCTTCTATTTTCTATTTTTTTCAGGGCTGGAGTAGCTTGGAAGACTTTGCTTTCTCGATGCATTGCATTTATTTTTCAATTTGGCAATGTTGACATTGTGTACCTTTGGAAGGCATCATACTTGTAACAATCAGGATTTCTATTGTAGAGTGTTGCTTGGTAATTTGATCATGGATCTTTATGCTCAGGTATTATTATGTTTTAAAAAAAAAATCAGTCAAAAATCTTCCTTGTGGTGCGCCGAACTCGAGACTTGGTGTATGGAAGTCGAGTGCCGAATTCGGGGCATCACGAAAGCTGTCCGTCCCTAGATTTGGGGCGTGACACAGATGCCTAACTCTCGAGGCGAATAGTGTTTTGAAGATCACTACAAGGTGTTTACGAGTCTAGCTATGTGTATGAGGTCACACAAGTCACACAAGTCTTAAGTGTTATTTCGTGAAAAACACAGCCTCTATTCAGGATGCACATAAGAATAAACTCTTGTATACAATACAAGCGTGAAAAATTTTGGGGTATCACATTCTATCCTCCCAAACAAAAAATTTATCCCTGAAATTTACTACACTAACACCTATGCTCGAATCGCATGGTGCATCTGCGAACTGTTCGCACTTCCTGTGGTTGCATTGCTCCTTCAAGTGGCAGCTTGTGTACTTTATTATTGATGCTTTCTTTTTCGATGATGCTAAGATATGTCCTTAAACTAATAGATGAGATAGTGGCCTTAGGTTATTGTTGCTAAAGCAAAGTCTATTGGGGTCTTGTTTGTTGTGAGCGTGGTGAAGGTTGTAATGATGTTGATAAGACAGTTATTGAATTTGTAGGAGCAGCCGTTACTGTAGCTGCGATGGTTGTTGTGAAGGTATTTTGACGTTGTCAATTCGAGTGACTTGATATGGTTATGGAGAAGCCTGGTGTTGTAGTTGAGTTTTCGAATATTACGGCTGTGATTTCAATTGTTGTGTATGAGATTCCAAATGTTGTGGTTGCTAGTATGGCCGATCATTGTTGTCCTCTGACTCTTGACTTGGTCTATTACGCGATGGTTGGTGTGATCTTGCTCCCTATTCTGGTTTCTTTCCTTGTTTGCTTTCATCGCCTCCTAAAGTTCTCATAGATTTTCCCTCGGTATGATTATAGGATCAAATGGTAAAATTCTTTATTCTCCTTCATGACAAGTAAGGCTTCCACATCTAACCTAAGTTGACTAATCTATTAAGGGGCTACTATCATTAAATTTATCTAACAAAACAAGTGGAAGTCTCTCGACTACATTGCAAGAATCTCGGTGTCTGGTTATGGAGTATTTTCTCCTGGTGGTATTGGGTCCTCGTTTGTAATATAATAACATCACATTCCTATATTGCATCATTCTGTGGTGACGTTGAATCAGCATGCCCTAAGATGGTCTTCATGTTGCTAAGGTGTATCCACATAAAGTTGAATCGTATTATTAGGGGATGGTGTCATGGTGTTGATGTGTCCCTGAGAATGTGGTAGTGGCGCTTGTTGTTCTAGTTTCAGCTGCTGATACTAGGGAGATTTAACATGTTAAGGTGGCGGCCAAGGTGTCCTGTGAATGGTCCTTGCTGTTGTGGCATCAGGTAAGTGATCAAACCTAAGGCTAACAACCCAAAGTATAAGGTTGTGATGTAATAATAACTCGGTAAGATTGAGGTCAAATCCACAAGAAAATTAGTGAGAATATATTAAATCGAAGAAAAATGGTTGGTCGAGGTTTTTAATCCAATGGAATAGATGTAACGCCCTAAAAATCGGGGGTCGAGCACAAACTCGACTCCCGAGTTCCAACGCATCACTTATGCAACATAGATAATGATGATTAAATGTTGTCCATATTAGTGCATTAAACATGAATGAGATTATACCAAAACAGCATATCATACTCCAGAGACAAGTGAATTTTGCAAGCGGAAGACTATATTAGATGTATAAGATATATGAACTGTAGTAAGTCTCCGAAGTATGATTAGGTTACTAGGTTAAACATGTACATGTATACTCCCAAAATGTACAAAAAGAATATACATATGTGCTCCAAAATACAATCATAACGAGTGTAATGATATCTAGTCAGCATCCCTATAAGCCCCGTCAATCAGAACACGATCTACATAAACACGCCTGATAGCTGCATATAGGAGAAAACCTCCTCATCATCCCCAAATTCTGGCTCCGCCTCGCAGGCTACGCCATCATTTAAACCTACAACAAGGTCTGGTTGGTGTGTACGACATCATCCCGTAACGTGAGAGTGAGTGATCAACTCAGTGGAACAATAAAGCAAAGGTTAACATGTTATCAATTCAGCCAAGCAATAATGATAAAACAATACAATCGAACATCCCTAAGTACTCTGATTAATGTAGGAATGGTATGTATAAATGATGCATGCCCTTGCCTGCACTCCCTCAGTGATCTTCATCTAACGGTCACGCATGTCAGTCACTTCCTCGTGCTCTCTACGCATCGCCAAACGGCACATGTAATGCGGTGCATGAGTATGATTACCAAGTTCTTATTGGTCCTTTTCATACAGCAGGATTGGGAAGCTAAGGTACCTCCCTTATATCAATTCTCAAATGATGATCCATTTTAGGGTTGTCAGTCCTAGTAAATCTCATACGATGTTATGGTTCTAGGTCGCTACAAAAGGCTCATCACCTTATCAGTGTAGGCCTAGTTTGTACTCTGGTTGCTATGGAAAGACTCGTCGCCTCAACGCAGTCTCAGAGTACACTCGAGGTCACTACCACCCACACCCTACCAACTGGCAGTCTATTTTCAAAGGCTCATCACCAACCCGACTGTAGACCACAGCCAGGCTGTGCAAGGGTAGGCCGACAGCTCAAAAACAGTGTCCAAACCACCGTATTCGGCTCACGAGTTTGGATTGCTCATTGGTCACTACAGGGAGGCTCGTCACCCCAGCGTAGGTCGACAGCTCGACCATGGTGTCCCATACCACCATGCTCAGCTCATGAGTCTTAACGGATCAAGGTACCAAGGTTAAAGGGGTTTCCACTAGTAAGTTTGGTACCATAGGTTCAATCAGTAGCCTCTATACATGGTGAACATACATCAGGTTACTTGACGAGCTCAACTAGCACAAGAGCACATCGAATTGATCGACATGAATTGCACGAGCACTCGGTGTGGCCTAACCACTGTCGACAACCAAAGTACGGCTCGGGCTCATCGAACACGTCCTGTGGGCAAAAACAGCCTCAGCCACAAAATCAGAACTTGTTACCGATTGCCTGGACTATTTCATAGTCCCAACCACACTCAGTACCAACAAGAGTTCATGTGAGATAATCAAGCAGTAAGTAATTCAAATCCTACAACCATTTAAGCATTTTATGAAATACAATATAAACATGAATTCACACATATGCATTTCATAAGTAATCAGACAATATAATATAAAGTACATAGAGGGATTTATGCACATAGTTAAGGTAGTTGAGAACCTTATCTCAACGCCCATATACAATACAATTCACCAATTACTTACTCATACAGACAATTTATCAAACACTTATACTACACCTATCGACATACATGACATATGTTGATTTTTAACATATACTTGGACAAATCCTTCTAACAAGGAGTTGTCACATACACCATCATCATGCACATACATCCCATAGCCACGGTAGGCACAAATCATGATTTCATATTCATTCAGTCATTTCAACAAACACTTAAACTACACCCTTCAACATACATGACGTACATCGGTCATAACATGTATTTAGGCAGATCCTTTTGCCAAGGAGTTGTTACAAATGCAACTATCTCCTATCCATGATAGATAATCATGGCAAACATGAATCCCAATTCTACACGCATTCAATCATTTCAACAAATACCTAAAATACACTATAGTCAATATAGTTCATATATATCTAAAACACGAAACAAACGACGCATTTGGCATGTGATATAGCACCCACGTCAGTAATAAATCATTAACCGACATTGAAAGACTTGAAAACCATAACCTATACGTTTATAGTCCGCACCTTTCGCTGGTAAACACGTAACGAACTCAGTTTAAATACTAAGCCTTTGTTTACGGCACAACGGCAACCTATCGCATGAAACAGGTTAGCTATTTCACCATTTACTCTACCTGAATCCCTAAAATAGAATATGTTTAGGATTTCTTACCCAAAAATGGAATCAGAATCGCCAGTATAGCGATACAGATAAGTCGATTCAGCACGTGGAGCGATGGGCTCGGATACTAGGAACTCTCTCCCACTTTCTCTCTCACTTTCTCTCTCTTTCCTTCTCTCTTTGCTCTCTTCCCTCTCCTAGGGTTGCAAAATCGTATGGAATGAGAGAGAGAGAAGGTTTAAGGCCCTTATATAGGCCCAGAACTGATAGGAATGGCCCTAGGGCCAAGGTATACTTAGGTTATATCCAAATGGCGTCTGTTTCAGCCCAACAGAGCACTTCTAGTGGCCCCTTTTCTACGTGCGGTTGGACTTAATCTCTCTGACATTGGATCTAGGTCAGGCTAAGTTTTCGTTCCGATCGGGTTTGCAGATCGACCGTGGCGGACCAGTTTCAGTTTAACGGTCACGGTCACTCGATCGGGGTCACAAGTACACCGACATATGTGGGACATTTCTCCTAATCCGAGGGTGTATTTGGGTCAGATTCTGATGATTTGAATCCTTATATTTGGCGTGCAAGCGACACGACTCAGATTACTTAAATTTAGATTTTATTTTTAAATATTTTCACATTTCTCACACACTTCACTCCAGGCTCAAGTTGTGCATTTCTAGACACAATTAAGACTTGATTTTTGAGGAGGTTATCAAGTCCAGTAATGTAGTCATAACTGTATAGTTTCGTGGTCACTGGACACTCGACGTGCGGTCCAGGTCCGATACGAAGTTTCAAGGTGCTCCCGAGAGCAACTGGGTTTAGAGATTGATCCTAAGTTTTATGATATTATAGCAGTATCGATTCTACTCGTTTTGAGTCATGCAGTTTGTATTTAAAGTGATTAGGGCCCATTTCATAGAGAATCTAGTTTAGCGCTAAATTAATTCTCGTTTAGTTTCTAAAGGATTTGGTCCTATTTGATTTCTGCCTGAGGTGATACTTGGGCATTTGTATCTTGTATAGAAAGTGATCCAATCTATTAATACTTAACTAAATTACACCCTAATTACAACAGAATAAGGTCCTAGGGCAGTTCTACGTCCAAGGACGTCCATTGCCAAGTTGGGAAAAAATCCGGGATGTTACAATCTACCCCCCTTAAAAACCAATTTCGTCCCCGAAATTGCCTAAGAGGAAAAATAACGATTTGATTATTTCATTTGCCTAAGTTTTATTTATTTCAAGTTTATATACGTGGTAGGGTGTACATTGCCCATGCTAGTCTGGTACATTTTAGTCTCTACACCCCCTTAAAAACTTATTTCTTTATCTCTTACTTATATCCTGATGGTTTGCTACAATGGATTTCTTTCCCTATTTGAAGTCTTGACGATGATTCCCATCTATTTAGAGTAAGATATTTGTTTTCAATAGTTGAGCAACACGGAGAGACAGTTGTAATGGGCTTGATCCCGTTACATCGATCATCTACCTGACCAGGGTAGAAGGCTCATGTATCCCTTCCTAATCCCGATGGATCCTGGTCTTCTGCTCGGTTAAAGCAGTGAGTCCATTGGTAGTCGCCCAGGATTGAGAATTGGGTCAAGTCGCGAATGTTTCGCAGTTTTATATTTCAGTAACTCCGTAGTCTGATCACTCTAAAAGCTTAGGGAATGCCCATCACTGAAGGGTTCAAATTTCCTATTTCTAAGGTTGCCCTTTAGGTCTTGGTCTAAGAGAGTCCTCGTTTTAATCTATGTCCGAGGAAGGGGTAAATCAATATCGTAATAGATCATCCTAAGGAGGTTTCTAATAGTATAGAATTGGCTAAGGTTTCTATTAACATTTGCGGATGCACTAACTTTGTTTATTGTGACTTAACTTGTAACTATTGTTAAGTCTATTCTTTAATACGAAAGTTTAGCTCCTATTTAGTGATTATTTAGTGACCTATCCTTTCGTCTAACCTGGATCAATTTCCTTCGATCCTGGGCCAGTGGGGCAAGGGCCAACCACGCTTCTGCTGCGCTACTTTGATTAAATGGAAGCATTAACTGACCTAACTAGATTGGGCTCATAATGTTCTACCCCCCTTAAAAATTATTTTCACCCTCAAGGCTCAAGGATCTATGTCCTGATTTGTATATCGGAACAAGGTGTAATTTAGGACCTATCCTTGACATGAAATGGGATACAATCTCCTAATACATTGGTCTTCCTTCCATCCATGATGAATGCTATGGTATTGGTACCTATGGTTATAAAAAGAAGCTAAAATGATGGGTGTTGTGGTTGATTCCAGGGGCGGGTGTGAGTTTGTGGCAAGATGTCTAATTCTACCCAAGAAGGAACTTTTGTTATGGTCCTGACTTACCCTCTTTAATCATGTCTAGTTTAATACCGTAAGATAATCTATACATTGGTAGTAAATAAGGAAGTTGGACAGAACAGGTTAATGGGCAGACTATCCTTCTAAGTTCATATGTAGGCCAGAATGGTCTGTGATTCGGGATCTAATTCCTAACTGTTTGTTGCCCATTTAAGAAATTTCTTGGGCCTAAAAGGAAAAAATCTTTATTGGCTATATATTCTTAACACCTCTCAAAGACGAAGTATGAAACTTGTGGTTGTAAGTGGTTAGGCCAACACGGAAGGAAAGTTGTGTAGTGGGTCTAAATCGGATACATGGACCTTCTGCCTAGCTATGACAGAAAGTTTGTCGTACTAGTTCTTAATACTAGTTGATCCTAACTTTCTGCTTGATCAGAGCATTGAGTTCATGGGCAACTACCAAGATTGAAAATTCGATTTAAACCGCAACTACTTCGCTTATATATAGCTCCTCTACTCCGTGTTCCCGAGTGTATCAAGTCCTTGAGAAGGCAATTCTAAGGGGTGTGTTGATTTGACCTAACGTTCAATCCGATGAGTTATTCTCAGAGTGTGATTAGTTTCAAATCAAAGCAAGCTTCCTAAGAGTTATTAAAGAAGCTTATAAGTGTTAAGGCAATTCAACGAAGGAACGAGGTCTCACTCTAACTTAATCATGACACTAAGTCTATATTTCCATTACCTGAGCATAATCAGTCTTTTACATTCCTTAGTATAACCAGTATCCTAGTCTTAACTTGGGAGTAGTTGTACTCCAATAGTTATAATCCAAAGTCTATGTTCATACGCTAGATGAGTTCGTACTATTTCTAATACAAGAAGATGTTTTATCGCTTAGGGTCAAAAGTCGTCTGGTTGAAATTGAGTTGCCCGAACTTGAATTTAACAGCACTAGAGTACTACACATATATCCATACTATCTAAGGAGGTCCTAAGGTTCAGGTTATTACATCAGTAGATTTCCTATACTGTCGGATTTTTCAAAATCTAGGAGTACCAACACTTAATGTCTTCCTAGGGTAATTCTATGTCCTTTTTCTAGTACTTTTAATTTACATATTATTTTAATTATTTTTCTAATAGTTCTTCATCAAGTTTAGTTTGTCTCCGTCAAGTTTCATCAGATTTCGTCTTGTAGAACAATTCTTAAAATTCGAGAAGCAGCAGCTGTCCACGCTAATCTGTTTGGAATAGTTGTCACAACGACCTGTATTTAACTATCTTAACTATTTTATTATATTTTTCACTTATTTTTATATGAAACTAGACTTATCAAGCTTTAATCTGGCTTATGAATCACCTAAATCAGAGTTATAACAAGGGAGATATGATTTTTCCAAGTTAAATGAAAGTCGTAGAAATTTGTGAAAAACGGACCCCCCGGCCCGATGCGGCCCGACCGGGCCCGCTGTACGGACAAGCCCTCGCCGAACTGATGAGGTCCTCACTGGTCTCTGGACCTTCTGGCGAGGGGTCACTGGGGGGGCGAGGTCCTCCCCTCCCCCAGGGGTGCCGGATACATGCGGGACCCACCTCGGGTCCCCCCGATTTGTGTCATTTGGCCCCCGTGTCCGTGTGAGGCGTTTTTGGGTCCAATTTACAAACTGGAATGAGTTTATTTGATGTGCAATATATGATTTTGGGATAGGAGACACTAATATATCCAGCTAACTTATTTATTTTGTTATATTCCAAAAAGTTAAGGATCAAAAACCCATTTTATCCATTTATTTACTATTTATGGTAAGTTTTAGTTTCGATATTGTTCTTCATCATTTATACCCTAGGATTGGTGTGTATTATGAATGTGCTTAGAAAAATTTGAAGGATAGGATGGTGAAAAGTGAGATTTCGAAGGAAAAAGGTTAAAAAGGGACTTTACGCTTTGGGATTGAGTTCTAGAAAGTTAATAAGGTGTTATGATCGATCCATTGTCTATGGACATCTATTTTTAGGTTTAGAATTTGCCAACTAACGATTCAAAATCGTCAACTGACGGCCTAGAGGCGACTTAGGTCGATTCAGGTGATCAAAGATACGTTATGGACTAAATTACAGTATTCAATCTCGCCTGTCGGCGAAACCTGAGATTCTAATGTGGTTTCTAAATTCCATCGCCCCCTTCCTAAATCAGAGTGCGTCATGTTACCATAACTCAGGTCCAGTTTAATCCAAATCATGCTCTGATACCATCTTGTAATGCCCTGAAAATCAGGGGTCGAGCACAAACTCGACTCCCGAGTTTTAACGCATCACTTATGCAACATAGATAATGATGATTAAATGTTGTCCATATTAGTACATTAAACATGAATGAGATTATACCAAAACAGCATATTATACTCTAGAGACGAGTGAATTTTGTAAGCGGAAGACTATATTAGATGTATAAGATATATGAACTGTAGTAAGTTTCCGAAGTATGATCAGGTTACTAGGTTAAACATGTACATGTATACTCCCAAAATATACAAAAAGAATATACCTGTATGCTCCAAAATATAATCATAAGGAGTGTAATGATATGTAGTCAGCATCCCTGTAAGCCCCGTCGATCAGAACACGGTCTACATAGACACGCCTATTAGGTGTATATAGGAGAAACCCTCCTCATCATCCTCAAATTCTAGCTCCGCCTGGCAGGCTACGCCATCATCTGAACCTACAACAGGGTCTGGTTGGTGTGTACAACACCGTCCCGTAATGTAGGATTGAGTGATCAACTTAGTGGAACAATAAAGCAAAGGTTAACATGTTATCAATTCAGTCAAGCAGTAATGATAAAACAATACAATCAAACATCCCTAAGTACTCTGATTAATGTAGGAATGGTATGTATAAATGATGCATGCTCTCGCCCGCACTCCCTCAACGATCTTCATTTAACGGTCGCACATGTCAGTCACTTCCTCGTGCTCTCTACACATCGCCAAACGGCACATGCAATGCGGTGCATGAGTATGATTACCAAGTTCTTATTAGTCATTTTCATACAGCAGGATTGGGAAGCTAAGGTACCTCCCTTATATCAATTCTCAAATAATGATCCATTCTAGGGTCGTCAGTCCTAGTAAATCTCATACGATGTTACGGTTCTAGGTCGCTACAAAGGGCTCGTCACCTTATCAGTGTAGGCCTAGTTTGTACTCTGGTTGCTATGGAAAGACTTGTCGCCTCAACGCAGTCTCAGAGTACACTCGAGGTCACTACCACCCACACCCTACCAAGTGACAGTCTATTTTTAAAGGCTCGTCACCAACCCGACTGGGGACCACAGCCAAACTGCGCAAGGTTAGGCCAAGAGCTCGAATACAGTGTCCCATACCACTGTATTTAGCTCACAAGTTTGTGTTGCTCACTGGTCACAACGGGGAGGCTCGTTACCCCAGCGTAGGCCGACAGCTCGACCACGATATCCCATACCACCGTGCCCGGCTCATGAGTCTTAGCGGATCGAGGTACCAAGGTTAAAGGGGTTTCCACTGGTAAGTTTGGTACCTTAGGTTCAAGCAATAGCGTCCATACATGGTAAACATACATCGGGTCAATCAAGTTACTTGACGAGCTCGACTAGCACGAGCGCACATCGAATTGATCGACATGAAGTGCACGAGCACTCGGTGTGGCCTAACCACTGTCGACAACCAAAGTACGGCTCGGGCTCATCGAACACATCCTGTGGGCGAAAATAACATCAACCACCAAATAAGAACCTGTTACTGATTGCCTGGACTATTTCATAGTCCCAACCACGCTCAGTACCAATAAGAGTTCATGTGAGATAATCAAGCAGTAAGTAATTCAAATCCTACAACCATTTAAGCATTTTATGAAATACAATATAAACATGAATTCACACATATGCATTTCATAAGTAATCAGACAATATAATATAAAGTACATAGAGGGATTTATGCACATAGTTAAGATAGTTGAGAACCTTATCTCAACACCCATATACAATACAATTCACCAATTACTTACTTATACTGACAATTTATCAAACACTTATACTACACCTATCGACATACATGACATATGTTGATTTTTAACATATACTTGGACAAATCCTTCTGATAAGGAGTTGTCACATACACCATCATTATGCACATACATCTCGTAGCCACGGTAGGCACAAATCATGATTTCATATTCATTCAGTCATTTCAACAAACACTTAAACTACACCCTTCAACATACATGACGTACATCGATCATAACATGTATTTGGGTGGATCCTTTCGCCAAGGAGTTGTTACAAATGCAACTATCCCCTATCCATGACAGATAATCATGGCAAACACGAATCTCAATTCTACACGCATTCAATTATTTCAACAAATACCTAAAATACACTATAGTCAATATAGTTCATATATATCTGAAACGCGAAACAAACGACGCATTTGGCATGTGAAATAGCACCCATGTCAATAATAAATCATTAACCGACATTAAAAGGCTTAAAAACCATAATCTATACGTTTATAGTCCGCACCTTTCGCCGGTAAACGCGTAATGAACTCAGTTTAAACACTAAGTCTTTGTTTACAGCACAACGGTAACCTATAACATGAAACAGGTCAGCTATTTCACCATTTACTCTACCTGAATCTCTAAAACAGATTAGGGTTAGGATTTCTTACCTGAAAATGGAATTAGAATCGCCAGTATAGCGATACAGTTAGGTCGATTCAGCACATGGAGCGATGGGCTCGGATACCAGGAACTCTCCCACTTTCTCTCTCACTTTCTCTCTCTTTCCTTTGCTCTTTGCTCTCTTCCCTCTCCTAGGGTTGTAAAATCGTATGGAATGAGAGAGAGAGAGAGGGTTTAAGGCCCTTATATAGGCCCAGAACTGATGGGAATGGCCCCTAGGCCGTGGTATACTTAGGTTATATCCAAAGGGTGTCTGTTTCAGCCCAACGGAGCACTTCTACTGGCCCATTTTCTACGTGCGGTCGGACTTAATCTCTCTGACATTGGATCTAGGTCAGGCTGAGTTTTCGTTCCGATCGGGTTTGCAGATTGACCGTGGCGGACCAGTTTCAGTTTAACGGTCACGGTCAATCGATCGGGGTCACAAGTACACCGACATGTGTGGGACATTTCTCCTGATCCGAGGGTATATTTAGGTCAGATTCTGACAGTCTGAATACTTATATTTGGCGCGCAAGCGACACGACTCAGATTACTTAAATTCAAATTTTATTTCTAAATATTTTCACGTTTCTCACACACTTCGCTCCAGGCTCAAGTTGTGCATCTCTAAACACAATTAAGACTAGATTTCCGAGGAGGTTGTCAAGTCCAGTAATGTGGTCATAACTGTATAGTTTCGCGATCATCGGACAGTCGACGAGCGGTCCAGGTCCAATAAGTTTCAAGTTACTCCCGAGAGCAACTAGGTTTAGAGATTGATCCTAAGTTTTAGGGTATTGTGGCGGTATCGATTCTACTTATTTTGGGTCATGCAGTTTGTATTTAAAGTGATTAAGGCCCATTGCACAGAGAATCTAGTTTAGTGCTAAATTAATTCTCGTTTAGTTTCTAAAGGATTTGGTCCTATTTGATTTCTGCCTGAGGTGGTACTTGGGCCTTTGTAGTTTGTATAGAAAGTGATCCAAGCTATTAATACTTAACTAAATTACACCCTAATTACAACAGAATAAGGTCCTAGGGCAGTTCTACGTCCAAGGACGTCCATTGCCAAGTTGAGAAAAAATTCGGGATGTTACAATAGAGTTGTGAAAATAATGATAAAAATGATTAAGGATCCAAGAATCTCTAATCAATAGACTTTGAATTCAATTCATCTTCTCAAGTTGATAACTCAACTAGAACTGGATTCTAATTCGTTCTAATCAAAAGATAACACATTAACATCAACCAAAAACATCCAACATATATTGGAATCAAAATAGGCTTGATCTCTCATGAATATGTATGTAATCACATTGCATGAAATTAATGTCATCTAATGTACTTGGAAGCGACAATAGATCAAACAACTTTACAGATCGATTCCTTTCCCAATCTAAGAACTCAATAACATCCAATCATAATTCAACATAAAAAATCTTAACTTTCATTAAAGAAAAGAATTAAATATCAAATATCCATCAAAAGGTTTATCCCTTAACCTTAGCTAAGAAACTAGTCAATCGTAGACATAATTAAACTAAAATTAAAAAAGAAAAATATAAAACTATCTAGAACCAAAGGATTGGAGCAGGAGGACTCTTTGGATGCTCCACAACTCCTTGCTCTACCCTTTCTACCCCAATTTGTGCTTAAGAAGCTTAAAACATCTCATTAAATAGGAAAATTTTGCACCATCTTGAAACTAACTTTAATTTCCACACTTTTGTTACGCTTCAGTTGCAATCGACGATAAGCTCCGATCTCACACAATGAACTCTTGGTTGCAACCGAATTTCCTTGATTTGTATCCGAAGTCTCTGTCTTTCTTAGGTTGCACCGAACCTCCCACCAAACTTGACTTTGGTCGGACCGAATGTCAAGCCAAATTATCTCTAAAAATTATCATTTGTTGTTGAACTATTCTATGCATATTTGGTCGAACCGAACCGACCTTAGGTGGAACCGAACAGTCCGTTTATTTTGTCATAGCTCTTTGTGATTCATCTAGTCTTTTCTTACTCCTTTACACTTAGTTTTCTTGAATCTTTGGTACTTGAATTCTTTATTAATTACCACTAAATTTCTAAATCTTCTTGTGGTCATTTTTTTAGCATTAATTCTTTTCTTTAATCATTTTTTTCATCTTAACTCTAAAATTACCTTACATAGAAAAACATACATAATTAGATCGATTAAGTGCATTTGTGTTCATAATACCAATGCATAACAAGAAGGAAATATACAATATTTCATACTCAACAAACCCCCATCCAACATGTTGCTAGTCCCAAGCAAAACATGCAAAACACTAATCTCCATTATTTAAAATGTAAACCTTTCTCAGAAAATAGCATACTATGCAACCCTATACATATATAAGTATGAATCAAAGATACAAGAATAAAATATGTTGGTCTAGAACCTAATATCACTAGTAAACCATCAAACTAAGTTCCTTTTCAACAATTAATTACTAAAATACATTCAAACATCAAGTTCCTAGTATGATCAGTGAATTTCTAGCTTGTAATCCATAAAAGTTAACTTTTCTCCAAAATGATAACTATGAGAATTACCTCAAAGTAGACAAATCAACACAAGTTACTAATTTCGAAGTCATCTCCTTTTCATTTATTTTTTCAGCTTTTTGATTTTTCATTGATGACTTTCGCACTATCATTTTTTCTTTCTTTTTTCATTGTTTTCTCATTTAGGCACTTGCAATAGGTAGCTATTTTCGATTCCTACTATTTCTTAGTTGGTTCTTTTTCTTCTTTTTATATCAAAGGTAGATGAGGATCTCCAAACTTGGTTCCTAACACTTTTAAGTAAGCATTAAGTCAAACAGTTAAGAATTCAAGTTAACTTTATAGAATATTAGTTAGACGTGAATTGTTAACTGGGCTCAATTAATGTTTAAATTTTCTGTTAATTAATTCATTAGAAGAACTTTATTAAAAAAATCTATTAATCAACTAAACTCTAGACTTTAAAAAATTATTTTATATCTTATCATCATACTCAAATACATTCAGACATGCACAATATTACTTTTCAAAAAGAGTTTTGAAATAGAAAATTGAAAATTTTGAAAAAAAAATTGCTTAAAAAATAAGAAAATCCTAATTAGTTCCATCTAATCTCACCCCCAATCTAAAATCTACATTTTCCTCAATGTGAAAGATAAGCAGTGCATCATAAAATAAGACAATGAAAATAAAAGAGGAACAAGTAAGAGAAATAGTAATAGTACCTAAGGAATATCAATGGAATGGCATGACCTCTTCACCATCTAAAAGGATTAGTACTAAATAAAAATAAGTGAAAACAAACCTAAATATCATAACCTAATCCTAAGAAATTAATAAATGAATAGATGAACCTCCATTAGACTAGAATGTCAATCCTGATAGACAAGATCATTTACAGGGATTGACATATCCTCTGAATTGAATTTATGAACAAATAGTTTAAGGCGATGACCATTTACTTTAAAAATGTTACCATTCATTGGATTATCTATCTCGACAGCCCCATGAAGATAAATCGTTCTGATTTTAAAGGGACCGGTCCAACGAGATCTCAATTTACCGAGAAAGAGATAAAGTCTCAATTTATATAAAAAGACTTTCTGATTTGGTTTTAAAAATTTGAAAAATGTTCTTATCATCGAATACTTTCATCCTGTCCTAGTATATCTGAGAGTTCTCGTAAGCATCATTTTCAATTTCTTCAAGTTCATTCAATTGTAACTTGCGTAGCTAGCCGACTTTGTCAAGATTAAAGTTGAAATTCTTTATAGCCAATATGTTTTATGTTCCAACCCTACAAGCAAGTGACAAGCTTTCTCATAGACAAGTATAAAGGGCAACATACCAATAAGAGTTGTGTACGTTGTACGGTAGGTCCACAATGCATCGGTCAATCAAAGTGACCAATCCTTGCAATCTGAGTCAACTATTTTCTAAAGAATTTGTTTAATCTCCCTATTTGATATCTCAGCTTGAACACTTGTCTGAGAGTGATAGTGGGTGCTCACTTTGTGCGAAATACTGTATTTCTTCATTAATGAGTCAAAAAGTCTGTTGTAAAAGTGAGATCATCCATCACTTATAATGACTCGAGGTGTTACGAACTAGGATAAAATAATTTCTTTTAAAAACTTAATGACCATGGAATGGTCATTATTCTGGGACGGAATTGCCTCGATCCATTTGGAAACATAATTAAAAACGAGTAAAATATATAGATTTCCAAAGGATTGAAGGAATGGTACCATGAAATCGATGCTCCAGCAATCAAATGCTTCAATGATGAAAATAGGGTTCAACAGCATCATATTTCTATAGGATAATCCTCCCAATTTTTCACAACGCTCGCATGCTTTGCAAAGTTCGTATATATCTTTGAACATAGTGGACCAATAAAAGTCACTACGTAATTTTTGTTGTGATTTTTTTAGTGGAAAAATGGCCACCACATGCATGAGAATGGAAAAAGGAGATCACACTTTGTTGTTCATTATCAGGCACACATCTCCTAATGATTTAATCTGGGCAATACTTAAGAAGATACGGATCAACTCAGAAGAACTTATGTACATCAGCAAAGAATTTCTTCTTATCTTATGCAATTCAGTGTGTAGGAATTGTAGCTGTGGGAAGATAATTAGCAATATCAGTGTACCAAGGTAATTGGTAGAGTTTAAAAAGTTGTTTATCAGGGAACATGTCATTAATAGGTGTCATCTCCATGTATCAAATAGGACAAGCCAAGAGAGATGGTCAACCAATACATTCTCTACTCATTTCTTATTTCAGATTTCAAGTTCAAACTCTTGGAGTAGAAGGATCCATCTTAACAAACGCGGCTTAGCATCTTTCTTAGAAAGAAGGTACCTCGACACCGCATCGTCAGTAAATATGATGATCTTGGATCCTATCAAGTAAGACCTAAACTTGTCCAAAGCGAACGCTATGGCTAGGAGTTCCTTTTCTATAATAGAGTATTTCATTTAGGCAAAATTTAGAGTTCTACTCACATAGTATATAACATAGGGTTTCTTCTCTTTTCTCTGGCCTAACACCACCCCAATTACATACTCACTCGCATCGCACATAATTTCAAAAGGTAAGTTCCAATTAGGTGGTTGAATGATAGGAGCGCTAGTCAGCATACCTTTGAGCTTCATGAAAGCTTTTTGGCATTCCTCACTCCACTCAAAGGGAGTTTCCTTTTAAAGAAGGAAACACAAAGGACGATAGATGAGACTGAAGTCCTTTATGAACCTTCGGTAGAATCTAACTTATTATTCACAACTCCGAGTTCAGGGTCGCGATGCAGTAATAACTCGTTGAAACTGAGGTCGAATCCACAGGTAATGGGGAACACAGTTTAAGACTAATCTAAATCTAACTTGATTGGTTGGATTTTAATCTAGTAATGGGAAGGGAAAAATAAATAATAAACATAAAACACTAAGGAGCCATGTTGAGGGTTAAATATTGCATATTAGACCCCAGTTATTACCTAATTTTACGAACATGATACTATTTAATACTCTATTTTAATCGTGTTTGTGTTGCAAGGTGAAATTAGGAGCGTGGACTGAAAAAGGGTACTAAAAGTGTGGATTTGATGCTCTGAAGTCACCAAGGCAAGGGACGGACCCCAAAGGACAGAGATCGAATAATTTACATGACAGAGATTCGAGAAAATCATGCCACTCACATTAAACGGGCTTGAAAATCATCCAGAATGCAAGATCACATGGTTCTCACCATCCATTTGGTTCGAAACTTTATATCTGTCCTGAGGATCATAAATTAACCATACATGTCAAATTTCATTCATTGGATCCTTGTGATAGTGGCCCACTGGATAGATCAGCCCCTAAAATCCTTATTCGGGGCACGCCCGATATCTGGATATGCTTCAAATTCAGTCTAAACCCCTCAAATTAGATGATAAAGTGAATGGACGAAGCGGATTTACCATGAACATCACAGTGGACCCCATGTACACTGATGCATGTGCACAGCCGGTGCATACGTACAACGTACCGGATCAAGAATCCAATCAAAGGGTCTTTGACCCGATGTCTCTATTATAAAAAAAAAGGAACCCTGTTTAGGCCAATGTCCGCACGGACGATCCCCAGTGGGCCACTATGATCTTCCCATTGGACGATCTGAACTGTCCAACACGCTCATAGGTGGGGAATGACCCTCTTCTAGGTGTCATTTTTGGCTCATACACGTGTACGTACGTGTATTGTCAGAAAACGTAGGATGAACAGTGAGTTGGTTTAATACAGTAGACCGCACCAAAACTCGATAAAAACCACTCCTTGACTGGTTTTTCATCAAGAATCCAATGAGTGGGTCAGATTTCTAATAAAACATCAATGTGGTCCCCACCAAGCATCACAGCGCAGTTAGGTGCGAAAGAAACCGACCGGACGCCGTCCGATTTTACCGGCCACTATGTGACCAGGGTGTTGATCGGATGGGTGATCCAGACTGTCCAATGTGTCCATAAGGAGGCCAAGACCCTATCCAAGACGTCAGAATCGACAGATGGGTTTATATCGTGCCACAAATCTGCTCCAAACGCAAGACGTTCTGCCTTTCACTGCGCATGCAAACTTTGCTGTGAAATAGAGTCGGTCGGAGTCCAAACCGACTCCTAGCCACCGTCCTCCCTTCTTAGTCTATAAAAAGGAGAAGAACACGAGAGGGAGAGCATCTTGGGCACCCGTGGAGGCTATGCACATGGGAAGAAAGAGCAAGGCGGGAGGGAGAGAGAGAGAGAGAGAGAGAGAGAGAGAGAGAGATGTGGAGACGGCTGGAGTTCTTCTATCCTTTTCATCTTTAGTTTTTATCCTTTTCTCCTTTATGTTTTTAAGAGCTTTTAGCATGTATATGACAGGCTAAACCTCTTAGTTAGGGCTAAGAGGTGAAGCTTGTAGTGTGATGGATGGGTTTCTACAGCTTTAATTCATGTTAAACTCTCTTTGATTAGAGTTTAATTAATGTGAATTCTTTCAGTTTTAATGGTTTGTTGTGACTTAAATTATAATGGATCTGCGATAGCTTTGAGCGTGTTCTTAGCATTATAGGGATTATGACTTTGGGAACCTTGTTGTTCACCATCATCTCCTTGGCATGGTTGGATGACGGAACCCTTCCTAATGTTCATAATTCCCATGGATGGATTGTAGATTGGTTAACTTCTGTTGTTTGCTTTGTCTCATGGGCATAGTTTTGTGATGGAATTAAGCCGAATTCACATACCTTTCATCTCTTTGAAATCTAGATCAAAGGAATTTCAGATTGAGCTTTAGTGATATATCTTCCAACTGGATGAAGATGGGACTCAAAGTCCATTTTTTTATATATATATTTTTTTGAGTTAGCTTATTAGTACACACCCATGCATGTCAGTACACACACTCCGCATTAGCCACCCCCACTAAGGATCGATACCAAGACCTCAAGTGTTGAAACGAGGTATCTCGTCTCAGTCTGCCAGTTGAGCTATGGATCTGGATGTGACTCGAAGTCCAATTGATTTCATGAATCAAGCGTAGATCTCCCTGATCTCTACAAGTGGATCCTTGGCAACCTAGTTTCCCACCTTTATTTTTATTAGTTTTTAATTAATCTTTTCACAATTATTCTCTTAATTTTCTCTGATTTAAATTACATCTTTGCCTAGTTCTAGTTCAAGTTACTTTCAGATTACGTTCAAGGTTCAGTCCCTATGGATTTGACCTCGGTCTTACCGAGATTATTACTACATCATAACCCTATACTTAGGGTGTGAACAAGTTTTTGGCGCCGTTGCCGAGGACTAACGGTTATGTTTTTCTAAGATTAACTAGTTTTAGAATTAGGTTAAGATTAGAGTTTTTTAACTTTAGGATTAGGTTTTATTTTTCTAATTTTAATTCTATGATTTGTTTTAATTTTAGAAACTAACATTACTTTCTAATTTTAGGGTTTAGAAACTTTCCTTTTTAGGAACTAGTTTATTTTTAGAAACTTTCTAATTTTAGGTCTTCTTTTTAGAAACTAACTCATCTTTCTATTTTTTTTAGAACTTTTTAACTTTAGAATTTTTTTATTTTTAGAAACTAATTTGTTGTGTTTTCTTTTGCAGGATTCTAACATAAAAGCTTCCTAGCTGGTAACTTCTTTCTAATTCTTTCTCTTCTTATTTCTAGATCTCTTATTGTTGTAGGATTTTCCTTTATTCTTAGGATTAGATTTATAGTTAGGGTTTCACCATGGAAGAGTGGGTACGTCATTATGGTGAGATGGATAAGAGATATTGGGGAGGAACGTATAATGATTATGATATAATTCAACTTATATCTCAAAATTTTTCTCAAACCATCATCGAGAACCGACTTGAATATTATGTTCCATTGGTTAATAAGTCTTTATGCGATCATAATTATAAGAATGAGGACTATTATCAACCATCATATTCTCCCACATATGATCCGTTTGACTATAACCAATGGGAATATCAAAATTGGAAAGATGAACCAACAACATGTTATGATGATTATTCTCTTAGATAACCTACCTTTGAAATCCAACCAGAAATGATCCAAGAGGATTCATTTTCAGTGTAACATGGACTGTCTTACGGAAATTAGAAAAACGTTGGAAGCACTTAATTCAAGTGATAATTCTCTTGGGTCCTCTACCTTTAAAATTCAACCAGAAACAATCCAAGAGAATTCAATCCAAAAATTCTTCCAAACTCTAAAGCTCAGCCAGCATAATACACTCCAAAGACTGCAAGAACTTAAAAAAGATATTCAACAGTTGAGTTCACGTGAGGCGATTGTGAAAAACTTTAGAATTTGGAATGAGGAGTTGAATTCCGTTAATGAGCATACAATTCAATTTCCTAATGAGTCGATCTCAATGACAGTTCAAAAGAATGAGCAAGAGACGTGGGTGTCTTTTAAATATAATGATGATGACACACTTCACTCACATAACATACTTGATTCCAATGATGAGGGAGAGGTTAGTTTATTCGAACCTCAACCCAATTTAGAAATACAATGTGAGGAAAGCGATCACATCCCATGTGTGCACTATACGGAATTAGATGATGATGCGTATTGGGATGACGATCATGAATGTTCAACCCAAATTTCCTTGGAATTAATATCAAGTATGGTCCAGGTCAGTGATCAAGAAGTACACGAAGTGATCGGTCATCAGGATCTACTCCACTCATCTGACATGCCTGATTTAAAAGTGGAGGATGAACCCCTTACAACTGACCCTTCTAACTCTTGTGAGACATGTTTGGACCACTTTCCTGAATTGAATAATGATATGATTTAGGAGAGAGACGAGTCGCTCAATATGACTTTGGAATTTAAAACCATCCAGTTGAGGCCACTATCTGAGCTGTACACTTTTGACGATTCAATACCTCTACTGAGTAGTTTCAATAAACAGAGTGTTCACATTAATGCTTCCCTTGTTGATTTTCAATCTATCTGTGCAGGGCAAGAGCAAGAGAGCATGCGTCTATCCATTTTCAGAGATGATGGAATCCTTAGGCAGATCATCACGAGCTTCAATATAAAAAATAAGTCACTCTCAGCTGAATTTTCTAACTCTCTGGATGATTGCTTGGCGCACTTTGTAGATTCAAATGATCCTATGATAAAAGATGTCACGCCCCGAACTCGAAAACCGGGCTCACAAAATTCCCGATCGCCGAATCCGGCGCCGACAGCCTCCGTAGAACCCCATTTTCGGATCCCGGCACCCATTCACCAGGTTCTGATCCTGGGATACTACAAGGAGGATTTCAAGTCATCAGTCTGAATCATAATGAGCATAACAAAAGCATAACCCACAAACAATAACCACAAGAACACCACCACAAAATCCACTAAGATCAAAAACTTTTTAAGTACAATGCGAAAGAAAAGGAAAATACAATGTAACAAAAGAAACAGAACTCCAGAAGCTCGGCTGCACGCTCCAACTACAACGAGACTATGGCTGCGACTGCGTCCTGACGTCACCTGCACGCATCAATCGTGCATAAGCTTATGGAAAGCTTAGAGGGTGGTGTAAGTGTGTGCGCAATATAGACGTGCTCAAAATGTAAGGTCAGAGTGATGCGAAATCATGATGATGAGCACATGAATGCAATCAGCCGTACCAAGGCTATGCGGTGCAAGATATGAATGCTATCGGCCATAACACGGCCATGCGATGCAAGATGCAACTCAAGCATGCCAATCCTCAACATGTATCAGTACAGTTCTCATTCTGGATAATCACCGGGGTTCAATACACTCCAAATGGCACTGTCGCTCTCCTAGTCGCACAGTCCAAATGAGCGTAAGAAACCTCACTATCCGCCTGACCAATAGTCTGCCAATACCTATCCGGCACGTCGATAGCGGACCCATTCACGAGCTGGTCAAACTCAGCCTAGTATTGCCCCCTACCCTCGGGCGAGTAAGGCCACACTCCTTTCCAACCGACCACGACACAGTGGGAGACGCGGCCTCTGGTATTCGGCCCTCATGCGTTCGTATATCCACTCGGTCTCGGCGTTGGAGTCATCCTCCGGTACCATCGGGTTTAGGGATTTTCACCGGGGACATCTATGGTGCCCGTATGCTAGAATCAAATATTTCGGTCTCAATCCGCCATCCACGATGTATGCGGGCTATGGCCCCGATGTCGCTAGGGCACATAGTAACTATAATCACACAAATGCAAGTGCATGAGTCACATTATCAGTCATGCAACATCAGTATGTACCATGCACTTATATGGGGCAACTCCGCCTATCGGGGAGCCCATAAACATCGCCCAAAGGCATATGCTATGATCGGTCACTCCTCATGTCGGGCATACATATGATGCGAATGATCATGAACCATGGATCTATACTAAACATGCATATAGGGATGGGCTCTGCGTATCACGGAAATGGGCCTAGACGGCCTGCAGAGTATAAATATGAACCTATCAGTGGCCTTAAGGAGTATGACAATGCGGACATTTAACCAACATTGTCCTTACAATGTGGACGTCAAACCAACATTGTTCCCAAGGCTTAGCCCGCCATAAAGCACCATTACACAAACCATAGGAAATCACACATTGCAATGGACTAATATACATCTTATTGGGCCTCGACCCATAGTTCTCAGATACATTAAATGGGCCATCTCCTATGGGCCTTATATAAATCAAGTGGGCCGCATTAGTGGGCCTTATGTACATTGCAATGGGTCATACTCCATGAGCCTTTGAAAACATCACAATGGGTCTCGTAACATGGCCCTTATATATATCAGAGTGGGCCTCATCATCGGGCCACCAATACGTCGAATGGGCCTAACCTCATGGGCCTTATATATATATCAAGGTGGGCCTCAATAATGGCCACAAATACACATCCAGGTGGGCCTCAACAACGGTCATATGGTTGAACAACTTGGATGTAACACTTGCATCATGGTGGGGCCCATATAGGCCCACCATCAAATATATATATATATATATATATATATATATATATTATATATAATATTATTATATGTAGACATATACAATATTATATATAATAATAATATAATACAATATTATATATATATACACATATATATGTATATACATATATAGATATGTATGCCCACACACACACATTCACACACGTGCACACACACCCACATGCATACACACGTGCGAACGAACACGTGGACCCAGAAAGGGTTTCAATGGTAGAGTTCAATTCACACTGTTTCTTGTGATGTGGGCCGCCCGAGCGCTGGATTAACCTGATTTTCGAGGGGGGTCCATGTCAAATAGTGGCCCACCAAATGGACGGTGTGGATACGAAATATACATCATGGTGGGGCCCACGGATGGAGCCGTGGGTCCCTGCCTCTTGGCCGCCCGTCACGGCAGCAGCAGCAGCGCTGCTGCTGCTGTTTTAATAAATTTTTATTTTATTTTATTTTTTTTTTTGTTTTGGGGCCCACCGAGATGTGATTCACAATCCAGCCCGTTCATTAGGTGTGTCCCATAATTTTAAGGGTCCAAATCAAGTTTCACTTGCATCCAAAACTCAGGTAGGCCCCACCAAGTGCTTTTATATGTTTAGACATGTCTTCATATGATTTCAGATGGTGTGGCCCACCTAAGTTCCATTTACTGCTAATTTTCGGGGTGGACGTGTAGACTAAGGGGACCCGTCAAATGCACGGTGTTGATGTCCGAAACGCATCACGTGGGGCCCATAGCTGGGGCCGTGAGCCCCAGCCCGGTCGCCCGTCCGTCACCCGCCGTACGGCGTGGCAGCAGCAGCGTCAGCGCTGCTGCCTCCCTCTTTGTTGTTTTTTTTTTTTTTTGAAAATTTTATTTTTTTTAAGGATTTTCATAGACGGGGCCCACATCCGCAAAATCCACTCCAGCCATGGGTCCCTATGGCTTGATACAAGCCCATAGAGTCCAATATCGGGCTATTTTTGATATGCAGGAGCCTTAGGGAGTAAACCGAAGGTAGGAACACTGTTTCCTATGGTACGGCCCGCCAGAAAATGGGATCAACTTCATTTTTCGGCTCAACGCCTAAAATGAGTTGAGGAACAATATGGACGGTTTGGATCTTACATATACATCAAAGTGGGGCCTGCATGAGTGGCCCACCACTCCCTTTCCTTTTTTTTTTTTTTTTTTTAAAAGGTCCGTTGTTGCAGCGTCCAGCGTCCAGGGACGCTGGACGGTCTGTATATATTCATAAAAATGTGGTGGGTCCCACGTGAATGTGGCCCACCAATATATATATATATACAGATATATTTAATATTTATCTAATATTGTATATATATATAAGTACTTATTATATTATATATCATATACATAAGTATATAAAATATAACATACATATATATATATATACCTATAAAAGATGCATCGGGCCCATCCCAACAATAGAGGGTGCGGATCATCACCTATAATAGAGTGGGCCACACCGTTTGATGTAGATGGACGGAGGAGATGTGACCTATTGGTGGGATCCACACCATTACAAAGAAAGAATGAGAGAGATAAAGAGAGATACACGGTGAGATAGAGGAACCCCGCCACTATGGGCCCTCTAGATTAAATCACATACATCCAAATGGGTCCCACCAACAAGTGGGCCCTAAAATTTAAATTAATGGAAAAACACCCACCTTATCTTCCTTCTCCTAGCTCCCTTGGACACCTTAGCTCCTTACCTTCACTTTTAATGGAGATTGATGAAGGATGAATGGTTGAGATTGGAGATGAGAGGGTGGGCCACACTTGAAGTTGAGAGGGAGTGTTGGATGAGTGAAATTTCTCATGGGATTAGGAAAATTTGCTAGAGAATGAGAGGGAGAGATAGAAATAATGGATGGAGGGATGGGTGGAGTGGTGGTTGTAAGAAAGGAGTGATGAGAGGTATGGTTTAGTTTGAAATTGGTGGAGAAGAGGGATGGTTGAGGTTGAAAATGAGAAAAGAGGAATGGTGAGGTGGAAAGATGGTGGACTTTTGGAAAAAGAGGGAATGGGTGAGGTACTTTGAGGTATGGTTGCATTTATGGTTAATTAGTGGAACTAATTGTGTAGAGATTCCCTCGAAATCCGCAACGCGCGGTGTTTCTTCGGAATAAACGCTGATCGGCATCTTCTTACCTGGGTATCGGTTCGGTGCGCAAGTCACGGCGTTGGAACCGCGGCGACGACGCGATCACCAAGACATAAGTTTCGGATCGAGCCGACGTCGATGTGCGGGACCTGGCTTAAGATCGTGCGCAAACACCAAATACGGTGCGAAGGTTGCCAGAATTTGACCGGAAGGACCGCGGAAGCTAACAGAATGGTACGGATTAGGACACGGGTCTTACAGCTCTCCCCACCAACTAAAAATTTCGTCCTCGAAATTTAAACAATCATCACAAGAAAACATAAATCATAATAGAAGAGGAAGTAAGGCATCGCCATATAAATATCAGAGACAGCATATACAATCAATCATCAAAAAGATGAGGACAGCGCTCTCGAATCTCAGCCTCGCGCTCCCAAGATGCCTCATCCACAGAATGGTGACCCCACTGAACCTTCACCAAGGGGATGACCTTGGTCCGGAGGACCTGCTCCTTCCGATCAAGGATACGAACTGGCTGCTCGATGTAAGAAGCGTCCTCACGAACCTCCAACGGCTGCCAGTCAATAACAGGAACTATGTCTGACCCACACTTCCTCAACATAGAGACGTGAAAAACGTTGTGGACGCCAGACAACTGAGATGGTAAGGCAAGCCGATAGGCCACAGCGCCAATGCGCTCAGTGATCTCGAAAGGTCCTATGAATCTCGGGGCAAGCTTGCCCTTCGCTCCAAATCGAACTACGCCCTTCATTGGCGAGACCTTGAGATACACATGGTCCCCTACATCAAACTCTAAGGGACGACGCCGGCGATCAGCAACACTCTTCTGCCGGCTCTGAGCTGTGCGCATCCTCTGCCTAATGATATCAATAACCTTCGATGTCTCCTGCACAAGCTCGGGACCTAGGAGACGCCGCTCTCAACCTCGGTCCAACAACTCGGAGATCTGCACGGTCGCCGTATAATGCCTCAAAAGGAGCCATACCAATGGTCGCCGATAGCTATTGTTGTATGCGAACTCGGCCAATCGCAGATGCTCATCCCGGCCTACCACCGAAGTCAATCACGCAGTTCGAAGCATATCCTCAAGGATCTGGTTGACCCTTTCGGTCGGCCATTGGTCTGCGGATGATACGCGGTGCTGAGCTGCAAATCGGTGCCCATAGCTCTCAAAACTCCTCCAAAATCGAGACGTAAACCTCGGGTCTCGGTCGAAAATGATCGGACTGGAACGTCGTGCGTCCTCACAATCTCCTCAATGAATAACCTCGCAAGCCGGTCAAGGGCCAAGTCGCACGAATCGCAAGAAAATGTGCCGACTTCGTCGACGGTCCACGACAACCCGAGATAGCGTCATGACCGCACCGAGTCCTCGGCAAACCCATAATGAAATCGTAGATACGTGCTCCCACTTCCACGTCGGAATGCTCAACGGCCGCAATAGACCAGGGGGTCTCGATGATCGGCCTTGACACGCCGGCATGTGTCACATTCGGCCACAAAGCTGGCGATCTGGCGCTTCCCCGCCCAAAAATACCGCCTCCTCATATCACGGTACATCTTCGTCGAGCCAGGGATGGATGGAAAACCGCGATCGATGTGCCTCGGTCATAAGATCTCTGCGCAACTCAGGGAATATCCGGGACACACAATCGGCCTCTAAAGCGAAGTCCACCATCGGCACCAATCTGCCAATCTGTCTTGACTCTCAGATGCTGCCTTTGCCTGATAACTCTGCATTGACTCATCTACCTGTGAGCCTCGATCACCCTTGCGACAAGAGAGGGTTGAATCGGCAGGCTCGATAACTGCACGATAGAAGACTGCAGACCAAAGTCAAAGTCGTATTCTTGCTATATCCTCGAGCATCTTCCACTCCTGAATCATCATATGTGCCACCATGCCTCGTGGTGACGGCTAAGGGCATCCGCCACCACATTCGCCTTGCACAGGTGGTACTGGAGGTCGAAATCATAATCCTTCAAAAGCTCCATCCAGTGCTTGTCTCATGTTCAGCTCGGTGAGAAAATAGATACTTCAAGCTCTTGTGGTCGGGAGAAGAGCTCGAACCTAACCCCATAAAGATAGTGTCTCCACACCTTCGATGCGAAGACGACTGCGCCAACTCCAAATCGTGCGTGGGGTAGTTCAGCTCATGAACCTTACTGGCGAGACGCAAATGCTACAGGTCTACCGTGTTGCATCAAGACAACACCCAATCCAATACGCGAAGCATCGGTAAATACCACGAATCCATCACTCCCGAGGAAGAGTGAGGACAGGAGCGGGCGTCAGACGGTCCTTCGGCTCCATAAATGCTCGCTCACGGGCGTCACTCCAAATAAACTCTGCGCCCTTCCGAGTCAACCTGGTCAACGGCCGCAATACGGGAGAAGCCCTCAATGAAACGTCGATAATATCCCGCTAAACCAAGGAAAGTGCAGATCTCGGACGTAGTCGTGGGCTGGCCCCACTGACGCCTGCCTCAACCTTCGAGGGGTCCACTGCGACACCCTCCCTCGTCACCACGTGACCGAGGAATCTCACCTCCTCCTGCGAGAACTCACACTTCTCCAGCTTCGCATATAGTTGGTGGGCACGGAGGGTGCAACGAAATTCCAGATTCTGCATATGGTCCTCACGGGTCCTCGAATATATCGAATGTTGTCGATGAACACCACAACAAACGATCGAGATATGGACGAAAGACCTCGTTCATCAATCGCATGAAGACCGCGGGTGCATTGGTCAATCCAAAGGACATGACCCGAAACTCAAAATGACCATAACGCGTCCCGAAAGCTACTTTGGGATGTCCTCCTCTCGGACACGAATCGATGATAACCAGAACGCAGGTCAATCTACGAAAAGAGCACCTGCAGCTGATCAAATAAATTGTCTATCCTTGGGAGCGGGTACTTGTTCTTAATCGTGACCCGGTTGAGCTCGCGGTAATCTACGCGAGCCTCAACGAGCCATCCTTCTTCCTAACGAAGAGTACCGGCGCTCCCAATGGCAACTGCTCGGACGAATAAATCCCAACTCACGCAACTCGTCCAGCTGCTGTGGCTCACGCAACTCCATCGGTGCCATACGGTGTACGGGCCTTCGAGATAGGCGCGGTACCGGCACAAGATCGATCCGGAACTCGATATGACGGCGAGGAGGCAATCCGAGAATCTCCTGGAACACGTCAAGTCGCAAACAACCGGAAACCGATCAATACAAAAGGCAATAGGCACCTCCACTGCGAAGCACATCAAGCAAGATAACGGCTCTCCTCGGGGCTCGGCGATGAACTCTGGAACTGCGGCAAGCCTGGTATGCAGAATCTATCCTCGCGAAGCAGTCCAAGATAGCGAGGTACTCGGCAAGCCAATCCATGCCCAAGATAACGTCGAAATCTGTCATCGGCAACACAAATAAGTCAGCGGGCAAAAAGATATCACCGACAAGAACCGGATAAGATAGACAGAAACGGCCCAATACTGTAGTCCTCCCCAAGGGCGTCGATACGGTCAATCCCTCACTAGTAGACTCTGTCAGCAATCCAGTCGATCGGCAGAAACCCTGGGACATGAATGAGTGAGAAGCGCCAGAATCAAATAATACTCGAGCGATGCATGAAGAGACGGGAAGTATACCCTCGACAACTCCTCCGGATGACTGCGGGTCCTGCTGAGCCGCGTAGAACCTAACTTGAGCTGGCTGGGGAGGTGCCTCCTCTCTGAGGTCCCTGGTGGTGCTGCTGCCTCTGCGGCGGCCTATATCTTGCCTCTGCTCTGCTGGGGTCTCGGCGGCCGAGGTGGCTGTGTCTCCTGGTGAGTCATTCTTGTCTTTGGAGGGCCGCCGAGGTCATTCTTGTCCTTGGTGGCCTGTGGTGCTCTCGACGGATGTAGGTGAGGCTGCTGTGATCCTCTCGACCGCTGCAGATGAGGGCGAGGGCACTCGGACAAGCGATGCCCTGTCCCACCACATCCAAAACAAGTCCTCGCAAACGGCCGGGGTGGCGCTGGAGCGTGCTGGCTGCCTGGTGCTCTAGCAGTGGGTGGCTCCTATACCTCTGTGGTCGTCGCTGCTGGAGCTATTGGAAGGGGTCTGCCTCTTCTGACCCTTCCTCTGATTCTGCCTGCGCGCCAGCCCACTCCGTCTCGTAGATCTGAGCCCTCCCACTACAACCTGAAAGGTCGGAAGCTCGTGCCCAATCACACGGCCTCGAAGACCGAAACGTAGGCCGCTCTCGAAGCGGCGGGCCTTCCGCCTCATCATCAATCATATATGGCGCAAACCTCGACAGCACCACGAACGAGCCGCGTACTATGCCACGGTCATGTCTCCCCGCACCAAAGTCTCGAACTCTAGTGTCCTCTGGCGTCGAAGTGGTCAGGGAAGTTCTGCTCCTCGAATCGGTCTACAAAATCATCCCATGTCCGGACATAGTCGGGTCCTGCGACGCGGGTAATCGAGGTCCACCGGTGCTCGGCCTCGCCCGAAAAAGAAACACCGCCAACCGAACTCGCCGCTCGGTCGTACATGACATGGTATCAAAAATCTTCTCCACATCGGAGCGCCACCTCTCATCTTATCGGATCTCGCTCGCCCTGGAATCGTGGAGGATCAAACTGTCCGAAACTCACGAAGTAAGGCACTCGCGCGCTCCTGCCTGCCTGGGCCGGTGAAACAACCGAGTGCCTGCTCGCCACGAGTGCGGCCGTCACGGCTGCGGCATCTGCTGCAATGCGAGAAGCACTCACGGATACGGTCGGATCCGCACCGGTATCTGGTGGAGGTGCAGCTCCTCAGGATGGGCAGTATGAACCTCTGGTAGAGGAGCGACATCCTCGGAGCGGTAGGAATCTCTGGTGGTGGAGCGGGTCGTAGGTGGTAGTGCGGGAGTCGCAGGTGGTGGAGTGAAGTATCCGATGATGGTGCGAGTCGATCGGGTCACTCTCTGGCGCGCCATCCTACCGGAAAGAGCGAAGGTGCCTATCAACTTAAAGGCTCGCGAAGGCACGCACGTTAAGGGTCTCAGTAATAAAAGATCGCTAGGCTATCCGAACTTAGGACTTAATCATTCATAGCGAGACATGTAATGTTGTTCTTGGTTATTCCCGAATTATGCTCTGATACAACCATGTCACGCCCGAACTCGGAAACCGGGCTCACAAAATTCCCGATCGCCGAATCCGGCAGCGAACCTCCGTAGAACCCCATTTTCGGATCCGGCACCCATTCACCGGTTCCGATCCCGGGATACTACAAGGAGGATTTCAAGTCATCGATCTGAATCATAATGAGCATAACAAAAGCATAACCCACAAACAATAACCACAAGAACACCACCACAAAATCCACTAAGATCAAAAACTTTTTAAGTACAATGCGAAAGAAAAGGAAAATACAATGTAACAAAAGAAACAGAACTCCAGAAGCTCGGCTGCACGCTCCAACTACAACGAGACTATGGCTGCGACTGCGTCCTGACGTCACCTACACGCATCAATCATGCATAAGCTTATAGAAAGCTTAGAGGGCGGTGTAAGTGTGTGGCAATATAAGCGTGCTTAGAATGCAAGGTCAGGGTAATATGGAATCATGGTGATGAGTACATGAATGCAATCAGCCGTATTAAGGCTATGCGGTGCAAGATATGAATGCTATCGGCCATAACACGGCCAAGCGATGCGAGATGTAACTCAAGCATGCCAATCCTCATCATATATCAGTATAGTTCTCATTCTGGATAATCATCGGGGTTTAGTACACTCCAAGTGGCACTGCCGCTCTCCTAGCCGCACAGTCCAAATGAGCCTAAGAAACCTCACTATCTGCCTAGCCAATAGTCTACCAATACATATCTGGCATGTCGATAGCGGACCCATTCATAAGTTGATCAAACTCAGTTTAGTATTGCCTCCTACCCTTGGGCGAATAAGGCCACACCCCTTTCTAACTGACTACAACACAGTGGGAGACGTAGCCTCCTGGTATTCGGCCCTCGTGCGCTCATATAACCACTCGGTCTCGACGTTGAAGTCATCCTCTGATACCATCGGGTTTGGAGATTTTTACCCAAGGACATCTATGGTACCCCAATGCTTAGTAACAACATTTTTGGTATCCAATCCAGCCACCCACAATGTGTCAGTGGAGGCTATGGCCCTGATGTCGCTAGGGCACATAGTAACTATAATCACACAAATGCAAGTGCATGAGTCACATTATCAGTCATGCAACAATCTGTATGTACCATGCACTTATATGGGGCAACTCCGCCTATCAGGGAGCCCATAAACAGTCTGCCCAAAGGCATATGCTATGATCGGTCACTCCTCATGTCAGGCATACATATGATGCGAATGATCATGAACCATGGATCTATACTAAACATGCATATAGGGATGGGCTCTGCGTATCACGGAAATGGGCCGACAGCCTGCAGAGTATAAATATGAACCTATCAGTGGCCTTAAGGAGTATGACAATGCGGACATTTAACCAACATTGTCCTTACAATGTGGACGTCAAACCAACATTGTTCCCAAGGCTTAGCCCGCCATAAAGCACCATTACACAAACCATAGGAAATCACACATTGCAATGGACTAATATACATCTCATTGGGCCTCGACCCATAGTTCTCCAGATACATTAAATGGGCCATCTCCTATGGGCCTTATATAAATCAAGTGGGCCGCATTAGTGGGCCTTATGTACATTGCAATGGGTCATACTCCATGAGCCTTTGAAAACATCACAATGGGTCTCGTAACATGGCCCTTATATATATCAGAGTGGGCCTCATCATCGGGCCACCAATACGTCGAATGGGCCTAACCTCATGGGCCTTATATATATCAAGGTGGGCCTCCCCAATGGCCACAAATACACATCCGGTGGGCCTCAACAACGGCCATATGGTTGAACAACTTGGATGTAACACTTGCATCATGGTGGGGCCCATATAGGCCCACCATCAAATATATATATATATATATATATATATATATATATATATATATATATATATATATATTATATATAATATTATTATATGTAGACATATACAATATTATATATAATAATAATATAATACAATATTATATATATATACACATATATATGTATATACATATATAGATATGTATGCCCACACACACACATTCACACACGTGCACACACACCCACATGCATACACACGTGCGAACGAACACGTGGACCCAGAAAGGGTTTCAATGGTAGAGTTCAATTCACACTGTTTCTTGTGATGTGGGCCGCCCGAGCGCTGGATTAACCTGATTTTCGAGGGGGGTCCATGTCAAATAGTGGCCCACCAAATGGACGGTGTGGATACGAAATATACATCATGGTGGGGCCCACGGATGGAGCCGTGGGTCCCTGCCTCTTGGCCGTCGCCCGTACGGCTGCTGCTGTTTTAATAAATTTTTATTTTTATTTTTTTTTTTTTTTTTTGTTTTGGGGCCCACCGAGATGTGATTCACAATCCAGCCCGTTCATTAGGTGTGTCCCATAATTTTAAGGGTCCAAATCAAGTTTCACTTGCATCCAAAACTCAGTAGGCCCCACCAAGTGCTTTTATATGTTTAGACATGTCTTCATATGATTTCGGATGGTGTGGCCCACCTAAGTTCCATTTCTGCTAATTTTCGGGGTGGACGTGTAGACTAAGGGGACCCGTCATGCACGGTGTTGATGTCCGAAACGCATCACGTGGGGCCCATAGTGGGCCGTGAGCCCCCGCCGCCGTCCGTCACCCGCCGTCGGCGTGGCGGCAGCGCAGCTGCGCTGCCTCCTCTCTTTTGTTTTTTTTTTTTTTTTGAAAATTTTATTTTTTTTAAGGATTTTCATAGACGGGGCCCACATCCGCAAAATCCACTCCAGCCATGGGTCCCTATGGCTTGATACAAGCCCATAGAGTCCAATATCGGGCTATTTTTGATATGCAGGAGCCTTAGGGAGTAAACTGAAGGTAGGAACCTATGGTACGGCCCGCCAGAAAATGGGATCAACTTCATTTTTCGGCTCAACGCCTAAAATGAGTTGAGGAACAATATGGACGGTTTGGATCTTACATATACATCAAAGTGGGGCCTGCATGAGTGGCCCACCACTCCCTTTCCTTTTTTTTTTTTTTTTTAAAAGGTCCGTTGTTGCAGCGTCCAGCGTCCAGGGACGCTGGACGGTCTGTATATATTCATAAAAATGTGGTGGGTCCCACGTGAATGTGGCCCACCAATATATATATATATATACAGATATATTTAATATTTATCTAATATTGTATATATATATAAGTACTTATTATATTATATATCATATACATAAGTATATAAAATATAACATACATATATATATATATACCTATAAAAGATGCATCGGGCCCATCCCAACAATAGAGGGTGCGGATCATCACCTATAATAGAGTGGGCCACACCGTTTGATGTAGATGGACGGAGGAGATGTGACCTATTGGTGGGATCCACACCATTACAAAGAAAGAATGAGAGAGATAAAGAGAGATACACGGTGAGATAGAGGAACCCCGCCACTATGGGCCCTCTAGATTAAATCACATACATCCAAATGGGTCCCACCAACAAGTGGGCCCTAAAATTTAAATTAATGGAAAAACACCCACCTTATCTTCCTTCTCCTAGCTCCCTTGGACACCTTAGCTCCTTACCTTCACTTTTAATGGAGATTGATGAAGGATGAATGGTTGAGATTGGAGATGGAGGGTGGGCCACACTTGAAGTTGAGAGGGAGTGTTGGATGAGTGAAATTTCTCATGGGATTAGGAAAATTTGCTAGAGAATGAGAGGGAGAGATAGAAATAATGGATGGAGGGATGGGTGGAGTGGTGGTTGTAAGAAAGGAGTGATGAGAGGTATGGTTTAGTTTGAAATTGGTGGAGAAGAGGGATGGTTGAGGTTGAAAATGAGAAAAGAGGAATGGTGAGGTGGAAAGATGGTGGACTTTTGGAAAAAGAGGGAATGGGTGAGGTACTTTGAGGTATGGTTGCATTTATGGTTAATTAGTGGAACTAATTGTGTAGAGATTCCCTCGAAATCCGCAACGCGCGGTGTTTCTTCGGAATAAACGCTGATCGGCATCTTCTTACCTGGGTATCGGTTCGGTGCGCAAGTCACGGCGTTGGAACCGCGGCGACGACGCGATCACCAAGACATAAGTTTCGGATCGAGCCGACGTCGGTGTGCGGGACCTGGCTTAAGATCGTGCGCAAACACCAAATACGGTGCGAAGGTTGCCAGAATTTGACCGGAAGGACCGCGGAAGCTAACAGAATGGTACGGATTAGGACACGGGTCTTACAAAAGACATAGTGAATGCCTTACAAGACAATATTTCGGTAGTTGTCACAGACCGAGAAAACCTTTATTCTGAAGCCTCTCCTTCCCCAGATCTTTAATGTTTACCATTAAAGGAGGAGAAGCTGACAATGAAACCGAAGTTTGGAACTTCGGAATGTGTTGAGACTACATCATTTCCTGAAAATTTTTCTAAATTTTATCTACCTGTAGTCTCTGATTCACTATGGGAAACTAACTTTGAAACTTTTTCCCACACAGGTGAATCATATATACTTTGGATACCTCAGGCAAATCAGCGACAAATTTTTACTGAGGTACATAAGTTTCTTTGGACATTCATACTCCAGGGCATCCAAGTGTATTGTAAAAAGGGCTTTTGGATGATCTTGTTGAGGAACTTACTGAGAAATTTATCAAGATACTGGCCGGAAGAGGAACCATGCGGCATAATTGAGTAGTTTTTCCTCTGCTTTCATAGGACTAGGTTAGTTTGCTTTCTACGATGTTTTAGAATAGTTTGCTTTTGTTGGTTTCACTCTTGTGTTGCCCGCTTTCATGCTGAGATCTTTGTGGAAAAGCCTCTTGATTCTTTCGTCCAGATATTATCTTTCCTTCACTTCTCCTTTACTTTCGTTGTCCCATGTGCATTGCATGTTTATTTCCTTTTACATTAAGGATAATGTAAATTTTAGGTTGGTGGTGGGAGATTAGGTTACTTAATTAATACTTTCTTAGTCTTGAGCAAAAATTCTGTGGAAAATTTTTCAAATTTTTTTAGAAATTCTTGTGAATTCGAAGTGATTTTAACGGTCATCTTTGATTTAGAATTATAAAATACGCAATGTTGGTAATTTATGACTTTTGGATTCAACAATCTGTTATATTTCATAGTTTAAGTTCAAATTATTATTCCATAATTAGAAGTTGTAAACATTGATTGAGTCATGATTTCACATGTCACATCTCGTTTACACATGAAGGTTTCAGTTCGATATTAAAGGATTAACTTGGTAATCACTAAGCATGAAAGGAACCGGCCTGGAAAATTTGCCCATCATGATTATTTTTAAAAAAAAAGCTAGCTAAAAAATAGTTGTCGTCGGAAAGGGTTGGGCGAATGGTCTTCACCATGGGTTTGCTCCCTATAGGTGAGGATTCAATTCCCCTCATTGGCTTTACCCTTAAAAGGTTGACATATCTTGAAAGTTATCGATGGAAAAATTAAAAGCTGGAAGAATGAAAGTTATCGGCAAGTTTTGGTTTAGGTTTTGGTTATCCTGAATACCCTTTTTTTTATTATCAATGTTATCATGAAATTAACAATTGGATCTCTTAATGATAATAAGCCGAGATTACACTATACACCCATGAAACTCAATGTTTAGAATTTTTTTTCTTTTTTCTAATTGATGGATTAATACCTTGAACTCGACTATGAAGTTTACCGTGCACTTAAGTCTAGGAGAAAATAATGCCCAACATTTATGAATTTTAGAATTCTTGTATCTAAATTGTATTTCATAAATCACTCGAGTTTATAGAAATTGTCCTGTAGTTCTCAATTTTTCTAGTTGGGGGTTGTATTGAGGGTCAAATATCGCATATTAGACCCTAGTTATTACTTGTTTTTACGAACATGATACTATTTAATATCCTATTTTAATCATGTGTTGTGTTGCAAGGTGAAATTAGGAACATGGACTGAAAAAGGGTACTAAAAGCGTGAATTTGATGCTATGAAGCCACCAAGCAAGGGACGAACCCCAATGGATAAAGATCGAATAATTTACATGTCAGAGATCTGAGAAAATCATGGCACTTACATTAAACGGGCCCGAAAATCATCCAGAATGCAATATCACAGGCTTCCCACCATCCATTCAGCTTGAAACTTTATATCTGGCCTGAGGACCATAAATTAACCGTACACATTGAATTTCATCCATTGAATCCTTGTGAAAGTGGACCAACGGATAGATTAACCCCTAAAATCTTGATTTGGGGCCCGCCTGATATCTGGATATGCTTCAAATTTGGTCTCAACCCCACAAATTAGATGATAAAGCAAATGGACGGAGCGGATTTACTATGAACATCATAGTGGATCCCATGTACACCGGTGCATACCTGCAACGTACCGGTTCAAGAATCCAGTCAAAGGGTCTTTAACCCGATGTCTCTGTTTAAAAATAAAAAAAAATAAATAAAAAAAAAAAAAAGGAACCCTGTTTACACCAGTGTCCTCACGGATGATCACCAGTGGGCCACTATGATCGTCCCATTGGACGATATGAACTGTCCAACATGCTTAGAGATGGGGCATGACCCTCACCTAGGTGCCCTTTTTGGTCCATACATGTGTACGCATGTGGGTCGTAAGAAAACGTAGGATGAATGATGAGTTAGTTTAATACAGTAGACCGCACCAAAACCTGATAAAAACCACTCCTTCCTGATTGGTTTTTCATCAGGAATCCAATGAACAGGTCGGATTTCTCAGAAAATAGCAATATGGGCCCCACCGAGCATCACAGCGCAGTTACGTGCATAAGAAACGACCGGACGCCGTCCGATTTTACGGGCCAATGTGTGACCAGGGCGTTGATCGTATGGGTGATCCAGACCGTCCAATGTGTCCATAGGGAGGCTAAGACCCATACCAAATGTCAGAATCGATAGATGGGTTGATATCGCACCGCAAATCTGCTCCAAACGCAAGACATTTGGCCTTTCGCTGCGCATGCGAACTCTACTGTGAAACAAAGTCGGTCCGACTCCAAACCGACTCCCAGCCACCGTCCTCCCTACTTAGTCTATAAAAAGGAGAAGAACATGAGAGGGAGACCATCTTGGGCAGCCGTGGAGACCATGCACGTGGGAAGAAAGAGCAAGGTGAGAGAGAGAGAGAGAGCAAGACGTGGAGACAGCTGGAGTTCTTCTATCCTTTTCCTCTTTAGTTTTTATTCTTCCCTCCTTTATGTTTTTAAGAGCTTTTAACATGTCTAGGACAGGCTAAACCTCTTAGCTAGGGCTAAGAAGTGAAGCTTGTAGTGTGATGGATGGGTTTCTACGGCTTTGATTCATGTTGAACTCTCTTTGATTATAGTTTGATTAACGGGAATACTTTCAGTTTTTAATGATTTATTGTGACTTAAATTACAATGGATCTGTGATAGCTTTGAGCATGTTCTTAGCATTATAGGGATTATGACTTTGGGAACCTTGTTGTTCACCATCGTCTCTTGGGCATGGTTGGATGACGAAACCCTTCCTAATGTTCATAATTCCCTTGGATGGATTGTGGATTGGTTAACTTCTGTTGTTTGCTTTGTCTCATGGGCATGGTTTTGTGATAGAATTAAGCCGAATTCATGTACCTTTCATCTCTTTGAAATCTAGATCGAAGGAAGTTTAGATTGAGCTTTAGTGATATATCTTCCAACTGGATGAAGATGGGACTCGAAGTTTAGTTGAGTTCATGAATCAAGCGTAGATCTCTCTTATCTCTACAAGTGGATCCTTGGCACCCTGGTTTCTCACCTTTATTTTTATTAGTTTTTAATTAATCTATTCACAATGATTCTCTCAATTTTCTCTGATTTAGATTATATCTTCGCCTAGCTCTAGTTCAAGTTACTTTCATATTACATACAAGGTTCAATCTCTGTGGATTCGACCTCGGTCTTACCAAGATTATTACTACATCACAAACCTATACTTGGGGTGTGAACAATCCAGGAATCCACTTGTAGTAATCTCAATATCAATTTACTACTTCAATATAAATAACACAACTGGTATGAAAGTCTTAATCTATCCAATCGGATGATAAAGCAGTTAAACCATTCATAAGTATTAAGATGAATATGATTTCAATTGACTGATTCTTCCATTAAGCACTTGGACATCAATAGCGGGGAATCGAAAGCATCCAATGCACCCCTAAGCATCATTGGATCAATCGATTATACGGATTGATTCCTTCTCTAAATCAAGGCTAAACAGTTGTTAAATCGAAGCATTCATTGTACCTAGAGTGCACAGTGAATCCAGAAATAAACAACCCAAAGACTTTCAAAGTAAATTCAAACCAAACCAATCAATTATAATCATTCAAAGTGATAGCATTGAATTTAACAACCTAAACATTGAAATTAACTACAAGCTTCGTCCTTTAACCTTAGTTAAGAGATTAACTAGTCATAGATTACTCAAAAACAAAAGAAAAACTAAAAGATCTATGAGACCCCATTAAGAAATCGAAGTAAAAGAACGTTGTCGGCTCTTCACCTAGGCCTTCTTTCACTTTTCAAACCCAATAAGATGATTTGGAAAAGCCTATGGACTCCTTTAAATAGTTTTAGAAATCAAACTTTCGCACCGCCTAAGAAAAGTTTGCAAACCGTTTCAAATTTACACACTCTACGCATCTTTGATGACAAACTTTAATGGCATCGAAGCTCCTTCGATGCCATCGAATTGTCTTTGATGTAATCAAAACTTGTCCAGAACTGTTCAACGAGTTAAGCCCAAAATTCCTAAATTATCGACATCATCGAAGTGACTTTAATGTATCGAAGTCTATTTTTAGAATTATTTTCGGACTTTCTCTTTTCAGACCCGAATTTTCAGAATATGATTTTCTGGCCAATTTTCATGATTCCTTTTCTGCACTTCAAATTTTTAATTTTCTTCATTCCTCACTTGGTTTTCTTGGATCTTTGGCATGTGAATTCTTCATTAATTACTTTTAAATCTCCAATTCTTCATCATCTTCATTTGAGCTCTAAATTCATCCTTTTAAGCGCATATTCATCATAGTCTTTTAAATCACCTCGCATGGTAAAAAAGTATATAATTAAATCGAATTAACACTTAAATGCTAGGAAAATTAATGTGATTAAAGGGTTAAATATGTAATATTTGAGTCTCAACACATGTCCTAAAAAGGATCGCACGTCATGTATGCTCTTGGGCGAAGGTAGGTTAGAGATCAAGTCGACTTTATCTTTGTCTACCTCAATTCCATTGGAAAATATAATGTGTCCAAGGACTATCCCTTTTTGAACCATAAAGTGTCACTTTTCCAAATTCAAGACAAGGTTCTTCTCTTCACACATTGTCAAGACCAAATTCAGGTGCTCACGGCACACGTTAAATGTACTTCTAAAAATGGAGGAGTCACCGATGAACACTTTCAGAAAATGCCCAACCATGTTTGAAAAGATACTAAGCATGCATATCTGGAATGTTAAAGGATCATTACATAGTCTGAATAGCATCCTTCGGTAAGCAAAGGTGTTAAAGGGGCATGTAAAGAATTTTTCTCCTGATCTTTAAGGGTTATCTCAATCTAATTGTAGCCCGAGTACCTGTCTAAGAAGCAATAGTAGGAATGACTGGCCAATCTTTCCAAAATTTAGTCAATAAAAGGTAGGGGAAATTGGTCTTTCTTCGTGACGGTATTCAAATTCCTGTAGTCAATGCGCATTCCCAACTAGTGGTAACTCTGATTGGCACGAGTTCATTGTTGGCATTAGATATGATGGTTATCCTGGATTTCTTAGGCACCACCTGAGTTGGACTCACCCTCTGACTATTGGATATATGGTAGATGATACCCACATCCAGTAGTTTCAACACTTCTTTCTTAACCATATCCTTTATGTTAGGATTTAATCAGCATTGTTGTTGCCTAAATGTTTTGACATTTTCTTCTAGGTGTATTTGATAAGTGCAAATCAGGTGGTCAATTCCCTTGAGATTCGTAATCGTCCATCCTATGACACTCTTGTGGTTCTTAAGAGTAGCAATCAGCTTGCTCTCTTGCTCACTATCCAAGTGGGATGAGATCACCACTGAATATTGTCTCATTGACCTAAATAGACATATTTCAGCTCAGATGGCAGTGGTTTTAGGTCCTTTGGTGGATTAATACTATATGGTAGAGGTTTTAAGTCTATAAGGGGCAATTTTTCAAAACTTGACCTCCACTAGTTAATTTTAAGCATCAGCTCAGAATTTAACAAAGCACTCACTGTATCTAAAATCATGTGATCGTCGGAATCTATAAAGTGAGCATATAGGCTTCTAAGGGGTCAGAGATCGTAGTCAATATGAGCTCCTCCTCCACGAGTGTGTCAATCAGGTTTACCTCGTGGACCTCATTTACATCCACAGGTTGTTTGCAGAGAATGAACATGTTCACCTCCAATGTCATGTTGCTGAAGGACAGTTTTATTACTCCATTCCTACAATTGATGGTTGCATATAAAGTGACCAGGAATGAGCGTCCTAGGATGACTGGAATTTGAGTGTTAGCATCTATAACTGACTATGTGTTTAAGACGATAAATTATACTGGGTAATAGAACTTATTAACTTGAACTAATACATCCTCAACTACCCCTCTTGGTATATGAATGGATCGGTTAGCAAGTTATAGGGTAGTCTTGGTGGATTTTAATTTACCAAGCCCAATTGTTCATCCACTAAGTAGGGTATAAGATTAATATTTGTCTTCAAGTCTAGTAAATCTTGTTCAATCTGAAAATTCCTTATGATACATGAAATCGGAGGGCTACTTGGGTCTTTATATTTTGGGGGAGCGTTATGCTTGATAATTGTGCTTACTTGTTCCATCAAAAAGGCATTCTTTTGTACATTTAATTTATGTTTAATGTCACACCCCAAACTCGGAGATCGGACTCGTAGGAATTTTGATCGCCGAATCCGGTGCCGACAGCCTCCGTAGTACCCCATTCTCGGCTTCCAGCGCCCATACACCAGATTCTGATCATGGGATCCTACAAGGAGGATTTTTCAATATACACTTATCTCGTTAGAAGTATAACCACAAGTTTACCCAAATCACAAAGGCAACATCCTCATCACATATCTACTAATATAATCATTAGAATACAATGCTGAAAGGGAAATACATATATTGAAAATCAAAGCTCCAAAGGTCCGCTACATGCTCCAAGCTCAACGCTGCTACAACCTAACACCACCTACATGCATCTATCATGTATAAGCTTATAGAAAGCTTAGTGGGTGGTGAAAGTGTGTGCACAAGGTAAGTGCCAAGTAAGCAATATCAGAGTAATCAGAGTAAGCAGAAATATACTGGTAAGTCCATGAGTTCTATCAGTCGTACCAAAGAGGCCATATTAATGCAGAAACATAGCAACCCAAAATGCCATATGCCGAGAATGTAATGCAATATGCGATATGTGATGTGAATGAAATGACCAAGCTGTAGTGTGAAGTCAGGATGATAGTACGTAGTTCGCAAGCTAAGAGGTCTACCACAAGGGACTTCTATCCAAACAATTCTCATACCTAAATTTAGATAGTCAGACTCAATGTGGTAAACTCCTGATCTTAGGTTAGTCACGTGCCCTAACTGAAATCGTGGTCATTGCGAAGATATACGTAACAAATAGTTGCGCACCACCAACCCGAGTGGATAGTGAATGAATAAATGAATGAGTGAATATGCAACTCCTACTCAATAAGTCCACATATCAGTACTGTACATCTTTGGGATCATCACCGAAGTTTAATACACTCCAAGTTGGCTACCGCTACAGTCGGCCGCGTAACCCAGCGAGTGGAAAAGACCTCACTACCCACCTGCCAGTAGTAAACTAATGCCTACCCGGCTCATCGATAGCGGATCCATTTGGGAGCTAGTCAAACTCAGCCTAACTTATAGCCCCCTCACTCGGGCGGATAAGGTCACACCCCCTCCCAACTGACTATGACACAGTGCGAGACACGGCCTCCTGGTATTCGATACTCGTGCGCTCATGTATCTACTCGGTCTCGACGTTGGGGCTTCTCCTAGCCTCGTAGGTTTAGGGACTTTCACCCACGGATATACAAAGTGGCCAGATGCTCGAACTCAAATATTTTCAATGTCTCATCTGGTCATCCACAACATGCTTGTGGAGGTCACAGCGCTGATGTCGCTAGGGCGTATAGTAATCACAATCACACAATGCAAGATGCATGAGTCATGTAGTCCAATCATGCATCAATCTTGTACATACCGTGCGCTCATGTGGGATAACTCCACCTATCAGGGAGTCCCATAAACCATCTGTACTATAGCATATGCAATGGTCAATCACACTCATAACAAACATACAGATAATGCGTATGGGCATACATCATGATGCTATGCTGTCACATACTCATAATCAGTATCAATAACCGGCATCAACAATCGGCCTCAACAACGTGGACATTTAACCAACATTGTCCCCAAGGAATGGCCCACATAGAGCTTAACATATAGTGGACCCATGGCCTCATACAAGGGCCTAATATACAACACCATGGGCCTCACTTGAGAGCTTAATACACATCACAATGGACCTCTCATATGGGCCTAATATATATCATGATGGGCCTCTCATATGGGCCTAATATATATCACGATGGGCTCCATCACATGGCCCTCAAATGCACTACAATGGGCCTCATCACATAGGTCTCATATACATCACATTGGGCCTTAAACACGGGCTGAATACACATTACAATAGGCCTCAAATACGGGGCGCATATACATCACATTGGGCCTCAAACACGGGCCGAATGCACATCACAATTGGCCTCGAATACGGGCCGCATATACATCACATTGGGCCTCGATAATCGGCCTCGATATCAGTCCTCGACAATCGAAATTGGAATCGACCTTAACAATCGGCCTCGATAATCAGCCTCGACAATCGAAATCGGCCTCGATAATCAGAATCAGAATCGGCCTCAACAATCTGTCTCGACAATCGAAATCGGTCTCGATAATTGAAAAGGCCTAGCAATATGTCCTAGAGGGGGATGAATAGGACAATGCCAAATAAAACTTATAACAGCGGAATTAAAAAGAATATGATAGCCAAAATAAATCACAATGCAAGAAAGTAAAATAACCTCAAAATTCAGATCTTGAGAGGTTGATACAAATGTTGTTCTAAGGACAACCTTACACCAAAAACCAGAGTTTATGGTAGGACAACCTTATTTCTAGAAAGATCTTTGTATCAAATCTCAAACCAAAGAGGAATACAGAAATAAATACAAACTGAATTGAAATAAATTGTAATCACAATGTATTGTTCTAGGGACAGCCATACACCATAAAAATGGCCGTGCAACCTTGCTGGAACAACTTTTAAAGGAAATTGAATATCAAGCTGATAAAGGAATAGCAGAAAATAAATTCTAAACTATTACAAAATTCTCACAATGCTTGAATTAAATGATTACAACATTCACCACCCTACATACATCCCACAAAAGAATAATTAAAGATCAGAAGTATAAATCATTCAACCACAACACAAGGGATTATAGTGGTTCACCTGTGTGTTCACCAACTGTTAAACAACAGCCACACAGAATGCTACTCCACTCCTAATATTCTCACACAGGGGATATTAGCGTTCACTAACAAAATAGGTTTTCCCAGGTTCACCCAAAACCTTTACAATTGTGTCTTTGTCTATGGGCTTATACAATTAAAAAATCCCACTTTTGAGTTTTCCTGGCTCTCCTCAGATAACCAATACAATAAGATTTTTCTGGCAAATCTTGAAAGAAACCAAAACAGAAAGGAATTTACAATTAAATGTAAAATACCTGATTATCTCCTTCGTTGTAGCAGCCCGGTAGAACCAAATCAGAGTAGATGATTGAATGTCCAAGTTCAATGTCCAGTACTCAATTACAATGGTTCTAATTCTAATTGATTTTAAATTAAACCAAATAGGGCTTGCCTTAATTGATTTTGATTCCAAAGAAAGGGAATAACAATTCCTCTTATCAAATTAGATTGGAATAGCAGAAACAAAATCAATTAAATAAAGCTAAGGAAAGAGAATATTAAATAAGCACACTTAGCTTAGATGGAGTACAGAATTATCTCTCAGAAGTTCAACGAAGATTGGCTTGAATGGATTAATTAATTCGATGATTTCTTCTGAGATTCGTACAATATTTATAGGTGAGTAGATCGCGTCTTCGATTGGTCTAGGGAGCTCTTCGACTAGTCAAAGCAATAACAGATATTTGAAAAATCAGGCGCGATAAGCTTTGACCGTTCTACGACTGGTCGAAGGTCTCCTTCGACTGGTCGTAGTCGTGTCAAGGTCTCTTCGATCGTCGAAGAACACGAAAAACATCGGATTTAGAGTCGAAGATTTTCGATGTCGAAGATGCGATCGACATGTTCCTTCGATGTCGAATGATTCTGGACTAGTCGAAGCCTAACAGATTTTATCCAAAATTTGTAACAAACTCACGACTGATCGAGGAATTTCTTAGACTGGTCGAAGCAACTCTAGGACTAGTCGAAGAAGGCCTAGGACTAGTCGAAGAACAGACCAAACTTATGTAAAATAAACATTCGACTTATGTATCCAAAGTGACCTACTTCTAAGGTCAACCTAAGGTCAGTCAAACCTCAACCATGAAGTAAGGACATTGAAACATTAGGAACTAGTGACCTTGAAGTATGAGCCTTGAAGTCTTGATGTAGTTCAATCTTGAAATCTTGATGTAGCTCAATCTTGAAATCTTGATGTAGCTCAATCTTGAAAGTGTCTTGAGTTCTTTACAAACTACCTTGTACTCTTCTTGAAGTCTTGCATTCAAGATTGATCCTTGTACTTGTGAGCTTTGCTTGATGTGAGCTTAGCTTGTTTATGAATGTTGATCCTTGAGAGAGCTTCACTTATGCAAGTTATATATAACAGTGATTTTGGCACCACAAATTTGACAACAGATAGGGATATAAACTATAGCACTTACAATCTCCCCCTTTGTCAAATTAGTGACAAAACACATAACCAAGATAAACATAAAGTAAAACAACTGGTTAAAGAGTTATGAACCAGGTCATATCAACTGGCTTACCTGCAAATCAATATTCAATATTCAACATTCAACATTCAACATTCAACCAGTTTCATTCAACTAGTTCAAACATACTCCCCCTGAGTAACATAACCAATGCTACTCCTCTCACAATCACATTGTTAAGAACAAACCATTCTCCCCCTTTTTGTCACTATATGACAAAGGAAACAACAATAAAGGAGAACTAAATAAAGGGATATATGAGAGTAAACATGAGGAGTTATGAGAGTATAGTAAAACAGAGATATAGATACTCAGCATAGCTTCACATAGAATAAATATCCAGCATAAAACATAGATAGTATCCAACTCAAAATCAGTCAACCAAGTGCTAAGTTATAAAGTTATTACAGACCAAAAGTCTCATATAAACTAGTCAGAACCAGAACCAGATGACGGAGTAGGAATAGAGGGATCAAGTTGGTGCATGCCTTTGTTCAATCGCCTAAGATATTTGCGCATGTACTTGAATTGTAAATCATGAGCAACAGACATGTTTTCCATCTTTACATTTATATTCTCAACTTTATCCTCTAATGCACTCAGACGAGCATCAACATCAGATGGTTCAAAATCTGGATCATTTGTTGAGTCAGAATCCAGTTCCTCAAAAATGTTATCCATATTAATGTCATCACCAGCTTCTTCATGACCACCACCACCACCACCACCTTGTTCAGGAAGTAGATCCAGCTTCATCTTATTGATATTAGTATTGTTGAAAATCAGATGATGGATAGGTGCCTCATCAACCGGCATATCGACTAACATATGTGTAGCCAATACAGTCATGAAATAGGCAAAAGGAATGTCACTATGACCAGGATGGAGTCTAAACTGAAGAATGAAATGACAGATTAAGGATGGTAAACAAATCTGAGTACCATTGGAAATAGCATGGATAACACGAACCATAAACGAAGTCAAGTCAGTACAAGTTGATCCATAAATGATATCATCAACATAAATCTGCACCATTAAGATATGATCATTATGTTTTTTAACAAACAGAGTTTTATCAACAGATCCCATTTGAAAATTATGACTTAAAAGAAATTTTATTAGTTTCTCATACCATGCCCTAGGTGCTTGTTTTAATCCATAAAGTGCCTTTTTAAGCCAATACACATAATCAGTATTTTTAGAATCTTCAAAACCCATTGGCTGTTCAACATAGACTTCTTCACGTAAATCGCCATTTAGAAAAGCACTTTTCACATCCATCTGATAGATCTTTATCTTTCTAAAACATGCAATGGATATAAATAATCTGATAGATTCAAGACGTGCTACTGTGCAAAAGTTTCATCGAAATCAATCCCTTCAATTTGAGTATAACCTTGTACCACTAGTCTAGCCTTGTTTCTAATTATATTTCCATACTCGTCAGACTTATTTTTGAAAATCCATTTTGTTCCAATGATGTGTTTATCTTTAGGTCTTGGTACGAGATACCAAACATCATTTCTTACGAATTGTTTGAGTTCTTCTTGCATCACAACAATCCAGTTCTCATCAGCAAGAACTTCTTTTACGTTAGATGGTTCTATTTGGGATGTAAAACATACATAATTACATATATCCTCAAGTTGTCTACGGGTGCGAACACCGGTGAGAGGGTTTCCAAGAATTTGTGTGGTTGGATGATCTTTAACAGTCCTCAACTCAGAATCAGTCTGATTCGATGAAGTATCGGGTTTATTAATGATTAGTACTTCATCATTATCCGAATTAGAAATTGGCGTGTTTAAGTGATCATCAATGACAACATTAATGGATTCTTGAATCACACCAGTCCTTTTGTTCAGAACCTTATAAGCTCGACTGTTTAAGGAATATCCTAGAAAAATACCTTCATCACTCTTCGTATCGAATTTTTTCAAATTTTCACGATCACGTAAAATATAGCACTTGCTGCCAAAAACTCGAAAGTATTTAACAGTAAGCTTTTTATTGAACCACAATTCGTAAGCCGTTTTATTATTATCTTTGCTAGTGTAGACTCGGTTAATAATATAGCAAGCTGTGTTAACTGCTTCAGCCCAAAGATTTTTAGAGAGCTTCATGCTATTCAACATGACATTAGCCATTTCTTGAAGCACCCTATTCTTTGTTACTACAATTCCATTTTGTTGTGGAGTTTTGGGAGTAGAGAATTCATGTAATATTCCTTGGTCGATACAGAACTTCTCAAAATTGCTATTCTTAAATTCAGATCCATGATCACTACGAATTTTACTGATTTGAGAAGATTTTTCAGTTTGAATCCTTTTGAAAACTTTTCTTACTTCTTCAAGGGTTTCAGATTTATCCCTTAAGAAGACTACCCAAGTGAATTTAGTAAAGTCATCAACTATCACCAGGATATACTTTTTCCCACCACGACTTTCTGTTCTGGTAGGTCCTATCAGATCCATGTGGAGAAGTTCGAGTGGTCTTGATGTGGTATTTGAATTCACCTTTTTGTGTGAGTTCCTTATTTGTTTGCCTATCTGGCACTCACCACATATTTTATCTAATTTCTAAAGTTTGGGTAAACCTCTTATAAGTTCTCGTTTACTCAATCTATATAAATTTCGATAATGTACATGTCCAAGACGTTTGTGCCATAAATCAGTCTCGTCTGTATGGACCATGTAACATGTTTGATTAGATGAGCTGGATTCGCTAATAATATAGCAATTTTCAGACGTTCTACGTCCAGTTAATATTACAGAACCCTTATTGTTTAGTATCTCACAGCTTTGATTAGAAAACCGAACACTATGGTTATTATCACATATTTGAGATATACTAAGCAAGTTATGTTTTAAGCCTTCAACATATAAAACATTTTTAAACACAGGAAGATTAAAAAGTTGAACCGTACCTTGGCCTATAATCTTGCAGTTGCTACCATCACCAAATGTGACTGAACCATCAGTCATATCTTTCAGATCCGTGAATAAAGCTTTGTCACCTGTCATATGCCTGGAGCATCCACTGTCTAGGTACCACTTTGAATGACTTGTTGCTTTGAAAGCAGTGTGAGCAACCAAGCAGGTAACTTTAGGAACCCATTTCATAACTATTTTGGGTTTAGAAACATAGTTGGTCTTCTTTTGTGTATATTTGTAGGAATGGCCTATAGAGTTAGATTTTAAGAGCTCCTTGAGTAAATCAACTATCTTTTCAGCTAGTGGATTTCGTTTCTGATTAAAGTTGACATGGCTGCTTCTAGGTTTTTGAAAAGTTTTTTAATTTCTAAAAAAATCTTGATAAGTACTTTTTCCTTTTGAGTTTGAGGACTCTCCTTTAACAAACATAGGAGGAGTACACTTTTGTTTAGGAGGTAGATTTTTATCATAGCCCAACCCGGATAGATCGCCACATTTTCTTGATCCGGATAAAAGTTTCTCTAACTTTAGATCACCTTGGGCATATTTCCATGTGTCCTTTAGACTTAGAAGAGAAGATACTTCAGTTTTAAGTTTCTTAATTTCAGATTTTAAATCAATAATTAGGGAGTTTTTGAATTCCAAATCGCATTTTGATTTTTCAAAATAATCTGAAATTTGTGATTTTTCTAAGACAAGTGATTCAAAACATTTTTTGAGTTTAGAAAACTTTTCTTTTTGAAGTTTAAGTTTGACAGCAATTTTACAACTTTCCTTATATAGGGCATTGTAAGCGTCTTGAAGATCATCTTCATTTTCACATTCACTATTCAGATTTTCTTCACTTGTAGAGTCATTATCTGAAAATGTGAATTTGGCTAGAGTCATAAGAGCTTTAACCTTATTGCCCGACTCTGTTTTAGAATCTTCTGATTCAGAAGAACCTTCAGAATCAGATGATTCATCCCATGTAGCCAACATACCCTTCTTCTTGGGTTTGTCCCTTTTAGGACATTTATTTGCTAAGTGCCCATATTCTAGATAGTTATAACATTGACTATCTTTCAATGATTTTCGAGATTTGGGTCTAAACTTCTTTTTATCATTTGATTTTTAAAAATCAACCCTTTTCTTGCTTTTGAAAATCTTGTAAAATTTCTTAGCCAAAAGAGCCATATCATCTTCTAAATCAGAATTCTCTTCTGAATTACATTTAGAAGATTTTAGAGCAATAGATTTACCTTTAGGAGCTTTAAAGTTTAACTCGTAGGTTTGTAGAGAACCAACTAGTTCTTCTACCCTCATATTATCCGTATCACGAAGTTCCTGGATCGCGGTTACTTTAGAATTGAACCGTTCAGGAAGTGAGCGTAATATTTTTGCACACACTTTACTTTCTGGGATTTTATCGCCAAGACCCCACATTGAGTTTACAATGTCATTCAATCTAGTGTAAAAGTCCATAAACATTTCATTTTCCTCCATATGAATTTCTTCAAATCTGGTTGTGAGGAGTTGGACTTTAGATTTTTTTACAATTATAGTACCCTCGTGTGTCATTTCTAATATATCCCAAGCTTGCTTTGCAGTATCACAGGAAATGATTCTTTTGAACTCATCCGGTGATAGTGCACAAGTAATTGCATTTAGTGCTTTAGCATTTGCACTACTCTCACTTTTCTGAAGAGTGGTCCATTGGTAATATGGTGTGACTTTCATAGATTTTGAACCATCAACCCCAGTAACTTCCATGATAGGAGGTTTCCATTCAGTTGCTGTGGCTTGCCACACACTCTCATCCATTGATTTGAGGAAGATCCTCATTCTGGCTTTCCAATAGGCATAGTTGGAGCCATCAAAGGGTGGAGGCCTAGTGACTGAAAGGCTATCAAAATTTGACATCTTAAATAGCTTAAATCGTTAGCTTAGGAATTAAATCCAAGAATAAAAAAGAGCTATTAGGCTCCAATACCACTTAAAAAGGCCTAGCTATATGTCTTAGAGGGGGGGTGAATAGGACAATGCCAAATAAAACTTATAACAGCGGAATTAAAAAGAATATGATAGCCAAAATAAATCACAATGCAAGAAAGTAAAATAACCTCAAAATTCAGATCTTGAGAGGTTGATACAAATGTTGTTCTAAGGACAACCTTACACGAAAAACCAGAGTTTATGGTAGGACAACCTTATTTCTAGAAAGATCTTTGTATCAAATCTCAAACCAAAGAGGAATATAGAAATAAATACAAACTGAATTGAAATAAATTGTAATCACAAATGTATTGTTCTAGGGACAGCCATACACCATAAAAATGGCCGTGCAACCTTGCTGGAACAACTTTTAAAGGAAACTGAATATCAAGCTGATAAAGGAATAGCAGAAAATAAATTCTAAACTATTACAAAATTCTCACAATGCTTGAATTAAATGATTACAACATTCACCACCATATATACATCCCACAAAAGAATAATTAAATATCAGAAGTATAAATCATTCAACCACAACACGAGGGATTATAGTGGTTCGCCTGTGTGTTCACCAACTGTTAAACAACAGACCCACAGAATGCTCCTCCACTCCTAAAATCCTCACCCAGGGGATATAAGCGTTCACTAACAAAATAGGTTTTCCCAGGTTCACCCAAAACCTTTACAATTGTGTCTTTGTCGTGGGCTTACACAATTAAAAAACCTCACTTCTGAGTTTTCCTGGCTCTCCTCAGATAACCAATACAACAAGATTTTTCCGGCAAATCTTGAAAGAAACCAAAACAGAAAGGAATTTACAATTAAATGTAAAATACCTGATTATCTCCTTTTGTAGCAGCCCGGTAGAACTAAGTCGAGTAGATGATTGAATGTCCAATGCCAAGGTCCAGTACTCAATTACATTGGTTCTAATTCTAATAGATTTTAAATTAAACCAAATAGGGCTTGCCTTAATTGATTTTGTTTCCAAAGAAAGGGAATAACAATTCCTCTTATCAAATTAGATTGGAATAGAAAACAAAATCAATTAAATAAAGCTAAGGAAAGAGAATATTAAATAAGCACACTTAGCTTAGATGGAGTGCAGAATTACTCTCAGAAGTTCAACGAAGATTGGCTTGAATGGATTAATTAATTCGATGATTTCTTCCGAGATTCGTACAATATTTATAGGTGAGCGATCGCGTCTTCGATTGGTCTAGGAGCTCTTCGACTAGTCAAAGCAATAAGATATTTGAAAAATCAGCGCGATAAGCTTTGGCCGCTTCTACGATCGTCGAAGGTCTCCTTCGATCGGTGTCGAAGTACGTCGACAAAACATCGCGGATTTAGAGTTAAGATTTTCGACCGTCGAAGATGCAGTCGACACTGTTCCTTCGACTGGTCGAACAGATTCCTGGACTAGTCGAAGCCTAACAGATTTTATCCAAAATTTGTAACAAACTCACGACTGATCGAGGAATTTCTTAGACTGGTCGAAGCAACTCTAGGACTAGTCGAAGAAGGCCTAGGACTAGTCGAAGAACAGACCAAACTTATGTAAAATAAACATTCGACTTATGTATCCAAAGTGACCTACTTCTAAGGTCAACCTAAGGTCAGTCAAACCTCAACCATGAAGTAAGGACATTGAAACATTAGGAACTAGTGACCTTGAAGTATGAGCCTTGAAGTCTTGATGTAGTTCAATCTTGAAATCTTGATGTAGCTCAATCTTGAAATCTTGATGTAGCTCAATCTTGAAAGTGTCTTGAGTTCTTTACAAACTGCCTTGTACTCTTCTTGAAGTCTTGCATTCAAGATTGATCTTTGTACTTGTGAGCTTTGCTTGATGTGAGCTTAGCTTGTTTATGAATGTTAATCCTTGAGAGAGCTTCACTTATGCAAGTTATATATAACAGTGATTTTGGCACCACAAATTTGACAACAGACAGGGATATAAACTATAGCACTTACAATAATTAGCCTCGATAATCAGAATCGGCATCGAAAATCGGAATCAGCCTCAACAATCGGAATCGGCCTCGATGATCGGAATCGGAATCGGCCTCAACAATAGGCCTCAACAATCGGAATCAGCCTCGACAATCAAAATCAGCCTCAACAATCGGCCTCGACAATCAGAATTAGCCTCAATAAGCGGCCTTGATAATCAGAATCGGAATTGACCTTAACAATCGGAATCAGAATCAGCCTCAACAATCGGCCTCGATAATCGAAATCGGCCTCGATAATCGGAATTGAAATCAACCTCAACAATAGGCCTCGACAATTGGAATCATAATCGACCTCAACAATCGACCACGACAATCGGAATCAGCCTCGATAATCAAAATCAGAATCGGCCTCAACAATAGGCCTCGATAATCAGAATTAGCAAGAATGGGCCTAATAAGGCCTAAGGGAAGGTCACAATGTGGACATCCAACCATCATTGCCCATCAATGTGAACATTCAACAAACATCGCTCCCAAGCAGCGGCCCACATAGAACCACACAGAAAGTGGGCCCATGGCCTCACACAAAGGCCTAATATACATCGTAATGGGCCTCATACAAGGACTACATACACATCACTATGAGCTGCATCACATGGACCTCATCACAATGGGCCTCACTCATGGGCCTCATATACACAACAGGTGGGCCCTTCTCATGGGCCTCAAATACATAACATGTGGGCCCTACACATGGGTTTCATATCTATCAAATGGGCCACGTATCTAGGCCTTGAATATATCAGATGGGCCACGCGACATGGGCCTAATACATATCACAATGGGCCGCATGGCATGGGCCTAATACATCACGTTGGGCCTCATCAAATGGGCCGCAATTGCATCCAGGTGGGCCTTAACGGATGAGCCACCAATACATCAAGGTGGGCCACATTTACGGACCGCGTCAATGGGCCACACCATCTACAAGTGGGCCGCATCAATGGGCCACAAATACATCCAGGTGGGCCCCATAGATGGGCCATAAATACATCAAGGTAGGGCCCACCATAACGTATATTCTCCATCCAATCTGATCATAAGGTCATGAAGACCTGGATTAAGAGGGAAAACAAATATCATATTGATCCAAACTTCTCTGCACCCAAAAAGGGTTTCAATGGTGGACGTTCAAACCTCCATTATTTTCTGCAGTGATCCACCTGATAGACAGCGTGGATATAGAATAAATACATCAATGGTGGGTCCCACCATCCAGCCACATGGACAGTGTAGATAATAAATGCATCATGGTGGAGTCCACACTGATGGACAGTGTGGATCAAATCCACACATCATGGTGGGACACACATACAAATGGACAGTGTGGAAAAACATATACATCATGCTAGATACCCACCGTCCAGACAGTGGACGATTGGGGTAAAACACATATCTCATGGTGGATACCTACACATGCACGGTATGGATCCAAAGCATACATCAGGATGGTGTACCACCGTCTAGATGATGGACGGTGTGAATAAAATACATACATCACATGGGACCCACGTGCTAGGCAGGATGGATGCAACACACGTATCAAGGCAGGCCCCTGGACGGTGTGGTCTTTACACATATGTCAGGTGGGTTCCCACCGTCCCACGTGTTCACCTGAGATTTAGATCCATCTCATTCTAACGCCGTAAAACGATCTCTGAAAATGGTTGGACGACATGGATATAACACATGCATCATGGTGGGGTCCACGCACGTGGCCCACCAGGAACGAGTTCGCCAAATGAATGGACGGTTTGGATGGAACACATCCATCAGGTGGTGGGTCACACGTGGTTGGACCACCACATCAATATTATATTATATATATTATCATTATTATATTATTATATTATTATTATTTAAAAAAAAAACCCAACGTCCAAATGTTTGGATGTTTGGACGGACTGACGGTGGTATGGAGCCCACTGAACGTGCTGATGGTCCAGTACTGCATGCTGCTGGATGTCCAACTGATGGACGGCCCGAATTCAATGCTCTCACGAGGTGGGTCCACATGTGTGGGACCCACCAGTAGCTTTAGATAAGCTGATATTTGTGTCTTACTCCAATCAGGCCCATCCAAACGATGGGCCCACTCGAAGGACAACATGGATAAAATACATACATCACAGTGGGTCCACAATCGATGTGGATCTAGTGGGCCACGCCCATCACGAGAGAGAGAGAGAGAGAGACTGGTGAGAAGGGGAGGGACCCCGCTACTATGGGCCCTCCCAATACAATGCATACATCAAGATGGGTCCCACCATATGTGGGCCCTCAAATCACGATAACAACAACGGTGGAAATCATGAAATCACCCACCTATTGGTCTCTTTCTTGGTCCGATGAAACGCCGAACTCCTCGGCTTTGACTTTAACGGAGGATGATGGACATTGGACGGTTGGATGGTGGAGATGGGAGGTAGGAAGTGGGCCACACAAAGCTCTCTCATGGAGCTCTCATGCCTTGGATGGTTGCTTAGAGAATGAGGGAGAGAGATGAGAGAGAGAGAGAGAGAGAGGGTTGTAAGGGAGAGGGATGGGTGTGATGGGTGAAAAGGTGAGTGGTGTGTACTTAACATGTAAGGGTTGCTTTGACTTTGGGGTTATTGGGGGATGGGGCATGTACTTGACATATAAGGTGATGTGGTACTTGATTGATGGGATGTGATTGATTGATTTGAAAGATTGTCTTAGATTTGCAAATGTGCGGCGTTTTTCTCGAACTAAACGCGGTCCCACATCTCCTGACTTGGGTATCGCCTCGGTGCGTAGTACGTGATGTTGGAACCGCAGTGACGGCGCGGTCGCAATGATACAAGTCTCGGGCCGAGCCGACTCAGATCGACAGGATACGACTCAAGATCGCGCGCAAACGCCGGTTATAAATTGGGGGTCTCTGGAATTCGACCGGGAGGAACACGGAAGCCTACGAAATGGTACTGTCTAGGATACGGGTCTTACATTTAACCATGCAAAAGTCTTTAAGAAACTTGGCATATGAGGAAATTTGTTTAATACGTTCAACAAGGGAATGTTGATTTTAACTTATTTGAAAATTTTCAAGTTATCCTGATTCTCTGGTAAACATTTTGATAAAAACTAGTTATTGGGGAAACAGGGCCACAGGCTTGTGTTCACGTACCGACTCTTTGTCATGTGGAATCAAGCTTGGTCTATCATTCTAATTATATTTTTTAAAATCCTTAGGCATGTCAGCCTTCATCGGTATCATCTTGTCTATTTCCTTACCACTTATAAGAGTGGTGATGGACTTGGCTTGTTTCACATGTGGGTTAGGAAGATTTGAATCACTCACTTCGTATTGCCATTATAGGTTAGGCTGGTCCGGAAAAGTCTCTTTCTCCCTAACGGTCAAGTGTGATTCAATCCTTGAAGCCAACGTTTTAAGATCTGTTATAATATGCATGGTGGTTTGATTGAATTGTGTCTGCCCTTGCATGAATGCCTGCAACATATCCTCAAGAGTCCTCTTTTGTGGTTGCACTTGTGGTGCACATTGAGGTGCAGGGGGAGGTTCTTAAGAAGTGCTTACATTATCAATCGGCCCGCTTCCCTAACTAAAGTTGGGATGGTTCTGCTAGTTAGGACTATGCGTGTTAGAGTTTGGCGCACTGATGGGCGTTGGTAAGCATTTATGACGTTCACTTGAGCTTGCAATACATCTTGAAAAACTAGAATTGTTGGACAATCCTTTGTAAGGTGTGCATCACTCTCTTATATGCAACATGCACTTCCATAGCCTCATTGATGGGCTGAATCACTTTCACCTTCCTTAGTTCCATGGCCTCAACTTTTTTAGTGAAGCTTGCAATCTTTACATTCACATCATCCTTTTCCTCGAGAATATATATTTCCCATTTTTCCTTAGAGTTGAACTTGGAATTGCTTGATTTGTTGGTGGTGTCTCATGATTGTGTGTTTTCAGCCAACCTATTAAGGTAATCTCATACCTCCTCTAGATCTTTTATCATGAACTCACCATTACATATCATCTCAACAAATTGACGCATATTTGAATTCAATCTATCATAGAATAAACTGATTACTTGCCAAATCTTTTAACCGTGGTATGGCCATGTGAGTAACAGGTTATTAAATCTCTCCCAACATTGGAAGAATGTCTCATCTTCTTTTTAAGAGAAGTTCATGATGGCATGCATTAAGGTGAGACGTTCGTGATTCAACTATCTATTCGTCATCTACTGTAGACCAAACGTCGTAGCGAGATGGTCAGTGGAATTACCTAGCATATAGCAGGAGAGCCCTCACAGCTTTCTGTTCGATACTTAGTGATCTTTTTTGCGATCCAGCGAAATGAGATGGATAAAGGGTGAAAACATAAACTAAGGACTACAAACTAGAGTTCTCATTCTATGAAAATGATAGAGCTAACCTAAAATAAATAAATAAAAAGATAAACATCCATAACTTAAATATAAAAAAAAAATGTACTTGATTATAATGACGTAACGCTGGAACTATTTCTCGCATGCACATTGTATAAGCTTTTAGGAGATGCTAGCCTTGTTTCATCTCCGCTGGCTAGAAAGATTTAGACAATTGGCTGGTAAATTTCTTTAACTTTTCCACATCACCATGCTTCATGGTGCGCGGCCACGTGTGCTAGATAGATATACCGTCGCATGTATCCATGCGAACGTGTATATTATCAAATTAAAAAGCCGTCGTGCCCTTTACGTCATGTACATCATTTTGATAAAACTTTTAACATTTAAAGCATTAAAGTGAGCAAAGGAGGTTAAGGGAGAATTTTATCCCGGGCGATCAATTTCCACTGTTTTAGGTGGTGTAGTCCAGCTTTGGATCGGCATCATTTTTTAACCATGAAAAACAAATGTACGGCGTAGATAAAACACGTGTATAATGTAACTCGGTCAGAACGTGGGACACGTCGCACCACAGGACATCCCTGAGGCAGCAATGATGCTTCCGACAGAAGGAGAGTTTTAAAACAATATATACTCAGAAAGAGTATGGAAAACGATATGCAGGCGCCTAGACATGAATGCGTAGAATATAATTAGCTTAATGGAACCATCCAAACCATTGGACCCATTTTGAAGTATCATAAAGCCAACCAAATTTATGGTTATTTTAGTACCTAACATTCAGGTGGGAGCACATTTTTTGAACGGCTAAAAATGAAAAAGACCTGACCCTCCTGTTTCAACTAAAAATTACCTATAAATCAGAGTTTATGATAGTTCTACCAACCTAATTTTTAAACTTTGATTCATACGATATTAATTTAGAAAATTTAGACGGTTTAATTTAAGGTAATGTATGCCAAGTGTGCGAAATCTGAGAGCCTGTGTATCGAAGGTCATGAGCTGCCAGAGTATCAAATAACTCCCCAAAAATATCGCAGCTTTTCATTCCGATGCAATCCTCTAAGCCGCCTACCAGGTGTGGAAGCATTCTGCCACGCCTCCGTACGCTGTAAAATCAACGGCAGATAATAGGCGTACTTTAGATTGCTATTTGCAGACGCTTTATCTCCAAGCGCCCCCACACGTGCCCACATGTACCGCATGTGTGGGTTCCCTATGTCCTCTCCTCATCCTAAATTCACGACGCATGTACTTTCTCGATAGACCGTTGATTTTTACTTTTGTAACCATCCATTTCTCTGTACACGTATGGCCCACCTGATAAATTGGAAAGCAGTAAAAGGATTGAGCCCGATGGATACGACCCATTGAACGGCTGGATTTTGCAGAGAGATTCACATCACCAGGCAGGAGACACAGTTGTCTTTTGCGCTTGAAGATGCGTATGCAAATAGCATTCCTACAACGGTATCTATTCCTTTCTACGTCGACCCGTGTATTTGCAATTCCAGATTCATTATACGCGGGTCTTGAAGTCTGAAAATGGGACCGACATTTAGTAATTCAGACCATTGATCTGTTGGGTCCCATCAGCAATGAACCCTATGCATAAACTGTTCTCCACCGTTCAATCTTAACCTTCCGATTTGTGGTTATGAAAAGAAATATATCAACGGTTCATATTTAACAGATAAAAGTTTCATTATTATTATCTAGAATCTTTCAATCTGTGATAATTTTTTAAAAGAAGAAATCATCGGAGTCTGGATCGACATCCCAACGTTATCGATTACAGGAATTGCGGGTCCCACTAGTGAAAATAAAAACCCGAGTATAATGTTTAGAGCCTGAGGCCGCGTATGTGTGATTGATCCTCAGTAAAACGTCGTTACAAAAGCAGAAACCGGTCTTCAAGCAGAGAAATGCTCCCAACTGCAGAACAGAAACAAAAGCAGTAGAATATTCAGGCATTGAAGAATCAACGACGACAGTTGATGAAATATCTCTTCATTCATCTTTCTTTTTCTTTTTTGATCTCTTCTTTAACTTTCTCTTGAAAAATAGAAGTTCCATGAAAAAGCTTCAAAAATCTTCGACCTCTGCTACCTGGTACTTCTCTAATTCCGTCAGGAATTTGAATTATTTTGGGTTTTTGAATTCTGGGTGTTGTTGTTTTATTAATTTTATTTAATGGGTTTCTTTTTCTTCTTCTTCTTTTGGATTGAATTGGTTGGTGTTTTGAGAAATTCGTTTGAATTTGGGTTTTTTTTTCGTCTTCAGATATTTTCTTTTTATTTCTCTTTCTTTAGAGAAATAGAGAGAGAGAGAGAGAGAGAGAGAGAGAGAGAGATTTCCTTCTTCGTTTTTTTCAAATATGGGTTTAGATTTTTATTTTTTTCTTTTTTTTTTATTTTTTTGTTGGCTTTGGGTACGTTTCTTTGCATGAAATATTATGAAATTTCTTGATTAATCAGTCTAGTTTGGTGCAAAATATCATTAAATTTCATGATACTTGGTGCAACCAAACACATCCTTTATATATGGGTCTTTCTCTTTTTGTAATATTTTCTGATTTTCTATACATTCCAATTTTCTTTTAATGTTTAGTGGTTCCGTCTTTGCAGTGTTTTGGTTTTTCTCTATTCATTATTTTTTCCTATTTTCTTCTTCTTATTCTTCTTTTTATCAATGTGAATTCTGTCTTCTGTGTTCTGCTGTTTTGGAATTCTATAGATAGTTTATTTCCGCTTCTCTTCTGGGTTTAACTGTTCTTCTTTTGATTTCTTTATCTTTTCTTCTTTTTTTTTCATCTAGATTTTTGCTGATTTTTGTGGTTTTTCTAACATGTTTTTTACTGTTTTTCTTCTCTTTTGGGGTCTGTTTGTTTCTTTTTTTTATATATAGATATTTTATATTTTTTCTAAGATGTTCATCTGTTTTTCTTTCTCTTTTCGGGTCTCTTTGTTTCTTTTTCTTTTTAGCTATTTTATGTTCTCTTTTTTTAGGCTTTGTTTGTTTTCTGTTTTTTTTTTTTAAAAAAAAGCTATTTTATGGTTTTTTTTTTACCCCTTCTTTTGGGTTCTGTTTTTTTAAAAGCTATTTTTTGTTTTTTCTTCTCTTGGCTTCTGTCGAATTGTATTTACTAAATTTAGGGATTTTTTTTTCTATTTTATTTTTATTTTCTCTCTTGTGTGTTTCGCTTACATTTTTATATTATTTTGCCAACATTGAGGTTTTCCTCTCCTGGGTATGCTGTTTTAATTATTTTCTAACATTTTATGGCTTTCTTTCTCTTGAAAAACAGCATTGATCGCGATACCATTGTGGAGAAAAACTCCAGAAAAGGCAAGATTTTTCCAATGGAGGAAACCGATTCCACCCCTCTGTTATCTGGCTCTGTTTCTGCTGAAGGTAAGCTTCTTTCTTCTCTTTTCCCACTCAAATTCAAGTCCTGTATTTCCCTTAAACACATTTTCATACTAGAATTTTGATCTTTGATTTGAAACCTTTAGACATGGAGAGCCAGCAATCAGAAGCTCCCGATGGATCCTCTCCTCCAGTTCTTGAGGATAACGATACCACCGCTCTGTTTTCTGACTCTGTTTCTACGCAAGGTAAGGTTTTCTGGCCACATTCCACACTCAAATTCAAATTCCTGTATTTTTCTTCTACAAATTCTTATATTAGAATTTTTATTTTGATTTGAAATCTTTAGAAACGGATAACCCACAAACAGAAGCTTCAGACGGATCCTCTCCTCGAGGAGTTCTAGAAGATACTACGAGGAGCTTGGAATCTGAAACGAGCTCTCCTAAGGCCAGCACATCCGGTTCAGAGGCTCCGGTGGTTGAAAGCCCCACTGTTCAGTGGCGTGGATTCTTCCGCTTGTGGAGGCAGAGGTCAATGAGACATTTGTTGACATTCCCATCCCTCGGGGGCCTGAAGTTCTCAAGAAGTAATGGCAAAAGTGCCAGAGGGAAGCGGGCATCGAGGATTGATCTTTTCGTCGATGCCGACTTATGTTGTTTGAAGCCTTCTTGGAAGAATTTTACCATGGACGAGCTCCGATCCGCGACAAAAAATTTCAGCTCTGGTATGCAAAATCTACCTTGAAGGTGAATTAGAATTCTCATTGTGAAATTGGAGTATTATTTGATGCTTGGTAGAGTGTGCAGGTGGGGCCCACCGTTCGTGTCTAGATCATTTCCATGCCATCAAATGATTTTAATTGCCCAATTTGATTGTTGGCCTACTGATGTAGGATGATGGGTCATGGGTCGATAGAGTGCTAGGGTCACACAATTTCGGGCCAGAAGGACCTTCATTGGTCGAAAACGTTAACTAGTTCCTAGATCCATGCAAGTATAATACCTTCATTGGAAAGCTATTGAAGAATTGTATGACATGGCAACTGACAAAGTCGGTTTTCCCTGAGGGATGTTTTTTATTCTGGGACCAAATTGCATTATAGTTCAAAAATTACATTTTAGTAAGTTCCGTTTTTGCTTTCATTAGAGTTTTAAGGTGCGGTTATGGACGTATGGTCTTGAAGTCTTTGTTTTAGTCATCTAAGAGTTTCTTATGGGCTTGGTTAGGTTTAGGTGTATATTTATTATTTTAGTAATTTTTACTATTTTGAAGAAATTTCCTAGTTTTAGTTGAATTTGGAGTCTAGGGCCTCTTTTACATAAGGCCATCAATTACATTGTACACAACACTTCTCATTCAATAATATGAATTTTATTTATCATTTTAAAGATTTTCTATACTTATGGATTCGAGGATTATCAACTAGGAGTAGACGGCGATCTTCTTCCTTTATCCACACACCTGCTACACCACCTACATACAAACAAATTAGTGTATTTTAGCAAGTTCTACACCATAGACTATGATTCCATGATGGAGTATATGTTAGTTTCACAAACCAAATAGATGAATGGTTTTGGACCAGTGAACGATAAGATCCACCCATATGTTTGCAGATGGAGCAAGCTACTTTGTTATGATTTTGCAAACATGGTATATTTCTTCTATAAATTACCCATTCAACACAGAAAAAATAAATAAATAACTCTCCACTTTTCTCTGTTTTCTAGATAATTTGATCGGAAAGGGTGGTTATGGAGATGTTTACAAGGGACGTTTGAAAGACGGGCAACTCGTGGCAATTAAACGGCTGAGCAGAGGATCGACGGAAGAGAGGATCGACGATTTCCTATCTGAGCTCGGGATTATAGTTCATATCAACCATCGGAATGCGGCGAAGTTGATTGGATTTGGGATCGAAGGAGGAATGCACCTTGTTTTACAGCTGTCTCCAAATGGGAGCTTAGCTTCCCTACTTCATGGTGTGCTTCATGGGCTTTATGTTCTTTTAGATTTTTACAGGATTTGGTTTCCAGGCTCTTCTCATTCTGACAATGATTTTGATTCTAATTTTAAGGTTCCAAGGAGAAGTTGGATTGGAGTGTTAGATATAAAGTTGCAGTGGGGACGGCAGAAGGTCTTCGGTATCTTCACGAGATTTGCCAGAGGCGCATCATTCATAGAGATATCAAGGCTGCTAACATCTTGCTTACAAAGGACTTCGAACCACAGGTACTTTTGCTCAGCGGGCCCAGATTTTCTTCTTGGAAGCTATGTATGGAAAAACCATATTTCCTTCTAACAGACAATTGCAGTTTCATGTTGTAGTCTCCTCAACAAACCTTAATGATTTTGCTCTTGTCATTGTTCATCGTCTTTGATACATTTGAAATTTTGGGTCTTTTAATGTAGTTTTGCTGACAAGAAACATGGTTTAGAAGAATGAGAATTATAAGGTCCTGATGATCGTAGTTTGTACAAGCGGGCCACAAGGCCTAGTGATTGGACTGTTGATTTGATGGGATACATTGTGGATGGGGATCCACCTTGTGTTTGATCAGATCAACTGTCTGGATCACCGGACATGGCACCCACTTGTCCGAACTAGGAGCATTAGGAGGTCAAACATTCCCTGATCAACAGAACCCATAATTTCTCTTTAAAGAATTTAGGAAGAAACGACCGAAACTTCTGTTGTTTCAATGTTTTATTATTGGATTTCCTTTCGATACCATCTGTTTTGAACTTTTCATTTATAAGAAAGAAAACTGAAATTCGCTTTCTGAGTTGAGGCAGGTCAGGCACAAACACTGATGGTGGTTTGTCTTCTGCAATGATTTTTATGTTTTTTTTTGTATTTTCAATCTCTTTGAAGGAAGATTGATAGATTTTCCTTAGAATCAAAGGAAGTCGATTTCCTTAGATATGACGTTTTCAACCATTTGCAAAAGCAAAAGCAGTTGTGGTAATCATTTTCATTTCCTCAAAAAACCTAAGCAATGGAGATTTCCGCATTTCTCATAATAGACAACTCTCACTTTTTGATCTCTGACCTTTCTATATTTCCATGGAAATCATGTATGCTAAAAACAAACATTCTAAGTAGGATTCTTTAAACAAAGGCTATTTAGGATTCTTTCCACAGATTTCCTCCGAAGTGACATTTTCCCTTCCAAATCTACTCGTTTATTTCAATAATCCAAAGAAGCCCTAAATCAAATAAAGATGCGTACACCATTTTCTTTTTCTCTGTCTTTTGAAGTTCAAACCCAACTATTCCACAACTTGCTTTTCCCGTGTAACATTTCTAGAGATGAGTCGTTTCAGATTTGCGATTTTGGGCTTGCAAAGTGGCTACCTGATAATTGGACTCATCACTCCATGCCTGACTTCGAGGGAACGTTCGGGTCAGTATATCACAAGACTTCCATTTGCATCTTTCTTGGCTATGCAGGCTTCTTTTTTTTTTCTTTTTTTTCTTTTTTTTAATTCACGTCTTTTGCTTCTCTTTTAACCATGGCAGCTATGTTGCTCCCGAATGCTTAATGCACGGCATAGTCGATGAGAAAACTGATGTATATGCATTCGGGGTGCTCCTGTTAGAGATCATCACCGGACGACAAGCATTGGATTCTTCTCAGCAAAGCCTTCTGAAGTGGGTATGTTTTGCTCCATTTCCCACTTCAGCTTCTCACACCCATGAGGAATGTTAATTTTTCAAGCACCCATCTCTAAACACCAAACACAAACGTCCATCATCAGACGAATTCATGATGAATGGACAGGATAGCACAATGTGCCACATTTGAATGTCTAGGCACTTCAGTTTGGTGTTCTGATGATTCCTATAAATTGATCATAATCGAATCCTATCTTCATTTAGGCAGCGCCATTGCTTGAAAAGAATGATATCAGGCAGCTTGTCGATCCTTCTCTTGCTGGCGCCTACGACTCTCAGCAGATGGACCGTGTGGCCTTGGCAGCTTCTCTGTGCATACAACACTCTGCGATTCTACGGCCTCAAATGAGTCAGGCATGTTGTGACACAAAAACTATCTTAATAGCCATTTTATACAATGAATTATTCGAAATGCTTTCCCGCAAAATCAAATATTATTATCTCAATGCGGAAGACCCATTCAGATCTCTTGTTTTCTGCACTGACCCACATGCTCGGTAAGCTCAAAACAAAGTCTCCCACCCATCATATTCAACCAAATATCAATATACCTGAAGCTACATGAGAAAAATGTGACCTTGGTCTTATTTGATTTGCTTATGGGTGCAGCTTGTTCAGCTTTTAAAGGGTGAAGGCAGCTTAGAGTCCATGAAACCGAGTCGAAAGCCAGTCCTCCAAAGGACCTACTCAGACGGGGACTTTGAAACGGAAGAATCAACTCCATCGAAGTACATGAGTGACATTAATCAACACAGGAAGCTTGCTCTGGAGATTTGAAATCATTCATAATCAATGCTTCTGATGAACTATAAAAGAAGGCTGCTGATCCAACTCTTCCATCTTCCATAAAATATGGGACTTTGGTTTGCTCCCAACTCTTGTATATGTATTGGAAACCTGAATTTTGCTGGCCACACAAACAAACGGAAGGAAATTATATTTGGAGTCTCTTCCACTTTGCATTTTAAGGGCGTGTTTGGATGCTACTAAATTCACATTGAGCATGGAAGCTGTTAGTCCTAATGGTCATTGTGCTCACTTCCTATGGAAGAAGAAACTAGCTAAAGACTGTGTTTAAAATGGAAAATAAAAACTGATCAGACGGTTAGGATCCATAGCAGGGCCATGGTAGGGTCCTCTAGGCGATTGATTTGAATCTCATACACATGTATTGCAGATATTAGTATTACATTTTTTTTTATTTTTTGGTGAAATGCAGTGGACTTGAACTTTCAAAATTCCAGATTTTATTTTTCATGGAAACACAAAAAGATAGCATCCCATAATGCATCTGGCGAAAATTCGCCTGTTTCTCGGCTGCTGATTTCAATGCAGGGAGTCTCTCACCTATCTATTCAGGTGAGGGAGATCAGAGAACTAAGGTGAGATCCTCTAGCAGTGTTCAAGGGCATGCCTTGGGCGTGCTCTCTCTATGGTGGACGTCCAAAGGGGGTTTATGGCAAGGCTCTATCTTTGGTTTGGGGACGCCACTCCCTTTTGAAATAGGATCTTATTTATAAGGAATAGCGCAAGGGTTGTTTGGCGGCATAGTTTGGTTATGAATTGGAATCCAAAGTATAATTACCATAGAATCATTGTGAATTGAAATCATCATTTGTGTTTGTTACTATGCAGATGGAATTAAGTGTAATTAAAAATTTTATGTTTGGCATGTAGTGAAACCTTGAGGTGCATCACTCTATTTTAGCTATAGGGCCCAAAAATGAGCCCGGTTAGTGAAAGTGGGCCACCCTTGATTTTTCAGGGCCCATTGTGATTATTATACGAAATCCAATCTAATCATTTAGCTTAACAAAAAATCAGGCCCATCTGTGATTCAGGTGGGCCAAACTAAGGGAAGCCGTCTGTAGGGTGAGCATTGCCCGTATATTATTTCCCTTTGTATGGCCCATGTAAATCACATACCAAGCTGATTTTTTTGTCTTGCGGCTAAAATGGGGTGATACACCTAGTGAACAGGGTGGACTTTACTTAAACATCATGATGAGGCCCAAAAATCTCAAGTCAAATCAGGCATGCAGAAGTTAATGACTTGAACCACACAAATATAAAAGTTCTCCCATTATGTTTAATGTAAAATTCACCCTAATAGCTAGTGCATCACCCCATTTCAACCGAGCTCCAAGATATTTTCCTTCATGTGGCCCAATTGAATCATGGATGGGCCTGATTTTTTGCACATGGCCTAAATTTTATCTTGGCATATAATGTTGAGTGGATTTCATATAATCGTTGTGGTGGGCTTTAAAAGAAATCAAATGTGGGTGTCCTTCTCTCAATTGTTTCCCTTTGAATGGCCCACCTGAATTATGGACGAGGCTGATTTTCGAGCCCGACGACTAAAGTGGGTGATGCACCTAGTAGTCGGAGTGGATTTCACTTAATCACCATCATGGGGCCCACTGATTCTCAAAGTCAAAGTTGAGTGATTTTCATGCATAATGTAAGTACATATAATCTATGTTAATCGTGGTTGAAATTACACTTCCTCCCAAGGATTTCAAAACAGATGAATCGATGTTAAATAGAATCCATTTATCACCTTCATACACCCCTGCCAAATGTGACCACTTTCCGCTAGTACTACTGATTATCACCAAATCTATGTTATCAAATGATCCCTGAGGATTTTAGGAAGTGAAAAGTCCACCATCCTGAAAATCTTGGTGTGTCCTAGTGTGAAGGAATTATGTTTACCTACCTAATCCGTGCACCCCAACCGTCCATACTTTACCATTTGTGGTCAACATCCTTGGGCAATTCCTTAGGCAATTCCATGCCACCTCATCAATAGATCTTAGCCATTGGATCTCAAGATGGGCCAAACCATAATATCATCAATCCACATATTAATGTCCCAAGCATTCCAAGTGGATCCTACGTTGAATCATGTATATTCAATGATCCTGAAGAGAGTACTCAGCTACACCCATTTTCAGCGGCTATGCAATGCACCCATTTTCAGTAGCTATGCAATAGCCTTATAAATAGAACCGAAGCACTATCAATTAGCTTCTCTCCATCCACTTATCCTTGTTGGAGTTGTGCCTTGGAAAACCAATGTGCACCCTAATCCACTGGCCATGTGGATGTGAAGGATCAATATCAGGTGTTATCTTGATGACCATGGGTCATATTAAACAATATGATATGTTTTATATAATATACGGTGTTTCCTTATTTAAACTTATATGATATGGGTTCTATAAGGAGTTAATTCTTTTTATCCTTGGTAACTTGAGATTTCACGCAATGGTCACTAAACAGAGAGAGTTGTGGTCCATTGATCTCAATAACCTAATGACTCATGACCGGCACATATGCTGGGGACACATTTGTGAACATCATGTTTTGAGGTATATGGTCATCATGTGTGAGGAGAATGTAGACATCCCGCCCTGCGCGGGATGACCAATTGCGACAAAATCCAGACTATGTGTGACTTGTAATTTTTTTCCCAAACCATGACCAAATCTAGTCCTTTCAAACTCAAAGTCAAGCCTGAAATCAAGCCTAAAAATTCTAAGAAAACCCCATAGGAACCCGTCTAGCCAAATCTAAAATCAAGCCCAAAACCCACTTTACTTGCTACTTAGTCTTCTTAAGGTGAAATGGAAAATCAAATAATCTCAAACAAAAGTGATTCATAGTTTATTAAAAAGCTCATCAAATTATCTTTCTAATGATTCTAAGATCACTCAAATCCGATGAATATCAAGGGAGATACAGCCAATTTACTAAAATAGTGTTGCTGAAATTTGGATGCAATGAAGGTCACACCATCAAGTGATTTTGGCCCCACTTTCAAGGGTCAAATGAATTCCAAATTATGTGATTCAAGTTCCATTGGAAAGCTTATCAAATTACCATTCCGATGAATACAAGAACACCTAAAATAGGGTTATAACAAGAGATATATGAGCATTTTGGCGAAAGGTGCGCAGAGTCATATGGGAGACCACCATCCACATTAGCATCCAAGTCGTCTAAAGAATGCCCAACCCATGTCACATGGAAGGCGACACATTGTGGCACACAAAGTGCTTCCCACTAGCTAGCTGGAGCTCAGATGTTGAAGGAGGTTGGGTGAGAGAGAGAGAGAGAGAGAGAGAGAGAGAGAGAGATGCTTCCAAGGGAGGTGAAACTAAGAGAGAGCTCATCCTAAAGTAAACTGTCACGCTTCAAACTCAGAAACCGGGCTCACAAAATTTTCGATCGCCGAATCCGGTGCTGACAACCTCTGTAGTACTCCATTCTTAGATCCTAGCGTCCATACGCTAGATTCCGATCCTAAGACCCTATAAGGAGGATTTTTTTCCAATGTATATTTAACTCGTAACAAGCATAACCACAAGTTCACCCAAATCACAAAGGCAACATCATTATCACATTCCACTAATATAAACATTTGAATATAGAGCTGAAAGGAAAATACATATGTCAAAAAAATCAAAGCTCCAAAAGTCTGCTGCACGCTCCAAGCTCAACACTGCTGCAACCCGACGCTACCTGCACGCATCTATCGTGCATAAGCTTATAGAAAGCTTAGAGGGTAGTGAAAGTGTGTGCACAAGGTAAGTGTCAAGTATACAATACAATGTCATACATCATAAATGGAATAAATGGAAATATTGACAAGATACGATATTAGAGTAAGCGAAAATATACTGGTAAGTTCACGAGTCATAAAATATCAGAGTATGCAATACAGATCAGCTATACAAATGAGGAGTCAAAGAGAGTCAAATATCAGATGCCGAGGGTACAATGTAATATGTAAATCTTGTTAAGTCCATCTAGGCCATATAAGTGCAGAAACATGGTAACCCAAAATGCTAAGTACTGCGAATGTAATGTAATATGTGGCGCGAATGAAATGACCAAGCTGGAGTGAAGTCGGGATGATAGTACGTAGTATCGCAGGCTACGGGGTCCACCACAAGGGACTTCTATCTAAACCAATCTCATACCTAAATTTGAATAATCAGACTCAATGTGGTAAACTCCTAATCTCAGGTTAGTCATGCGCCCAACCGAAATCCTTGTCATGTGAAGGTACACAATAATTAGTTATGCACCACCTGCCCGAGTGGATAGTGAATGAATGAATGAATGATTATGCAATCTCGTACTCAATGAGTCCACATATCAGTACGTTTCCTCTCTGAAAAATCATCGGGATGTAGTACACTCTACGCAGCTTGTCACCCCTATCTGACCGCACAACTGGGTAAGTGGAAGAGATCTCACTATCCGCCTACCAATATCGGGCCTGGCTCATCGATAGCGGACCCATTCCTCAAGCTGAAAAACTCAACCTAGATATTGCCTCCTTACTCAGGCGAGTAAGGTCACGCTCCCTCCCAACCGACTACAACACAGTGGAAGACGTGGCCTACTGGTATACGGCCCTCATGCGCTCATATATATCCACTCGGTCTAGACATTAGGGCGTCCTTTAGTACCAAGAGGGTTTAAAAAATTTCATCTAGGGCCATCTATGGTAGCCCGATGCTAGTAACAGATTTTCAGTGTCCCATCTGGCCATCCACGACATGCCTGTGGAGGCTACAACCCGGATGTCGCTAGGGTGTACAGCAATCATAATACACAATATAAGATGCATGAGTCATACAATCCAGTCATGCATCAATCATGTGCATACCATGTACTCATGTGAGACAATCTCCACCTATCAGAGAGTCTCATAACAACCTGCCCAATGACATATGCAATGGTCAACGACATCTCATAACAAACATGCAGATGATGCGTATGGGCATGTATCATGATGTTATGCTGTTATACACTCATAATCAGTATCAATAACCGGCCTCGATAATCGGCATCGACAAATAACCTCGACAATGTGGACATTTAACCAACATTACCCCCAAGGAGTGGCCTACATAGAGCCTAACATATAGTGGGCTCATGGCCTTACAAAGGGCCTAATATACAACACCATGGGCCCCACTCAAGGGCTTAATACACATCATGATAGGCCTCTCCCATGGGCCTTATATACATCACAATGGACTCCATCACCTGGCCCTCAAATGCATCGTAATGGGCCTCATCACATAGGCCTAATATGCATCGCAATAGGCCTTCAACATGGGATGAATACACATCACAATGGGCCTCAAATACAGGCCGTATATACATCACATTGGGTCTCGTCAATCGACCTCAACAATCGGAATCAATCTCGACAGTCAGAATCAGCCTCGACAATCGGAATCGGCCTCGACATACATAATCGGCCTCGATGATCGGCCTCAACAATCAGAATCAGCCTCAACAGTCATCCTCGACAATCAGAATCGGTAATTAGCCTCGACAATTATAATCGGCCTCAACAATCGGAATCGACCTTGACAGTCAGAATCAGCCTCGACAATCGAAATCGGTAATCATAATTGGCCTCGATAATCAGCCTAACAAGGGCTTAAGGGAAGGTCATGATGTGGACATTTAACCATCATTGCCCATCAATTTGAACATTTAACGATCATTGCTCCCAAGGAGTGGCCCATACAAGGGATTCATGCACAACTTAACGGGCCATACATACACACCGGGCCTCGACCATGGGCCTTGAATACATCATAATAGGCCTTGCCCATGGGCCACGAATACATCACAATGGGCCTTGCCCATGGGCCTAAGATTCAAGCAGGTGGGCCCCATCATATGGGCCTTAAATACAAGGTAGGTGGGCCCTATCACATGGGCCTCATGTATATCAAATCGGGCCGTGCCAATGGGCCTCATGTATATCAAATTAGGCCGCGCCAGTGGGCCTCATGTATATCAAATCGGGCCCACCTTATGTATTTTTAAGATCCAAGCTATTCATAAGTTAACATAGAGATAGATGAAGTGAAAACAAATATCAACTTCATTGGAAACTGTTGTGACTCCCAAGAAGGTTAAACGGTGGATGTCACTATCCACTATTTTAATGGTGGGGTCCACTTGAACTTTAGATCTGACTCATCCTTGCACTCATGCCATATAATGATATCTCAAAATATTTGGATGATATGGATACAGCATGTGCATCATGGTGGGCCCCACCGTCCAAACAGTGGACGGTGCAGATAAAGCACATACATCTTTGGGGCCCACACCACATGTATGAAACACATACATCTAGAGTGGGTCCCACCATTAGAACAGCTTGGATGTACACATACATCACGTGGGACCTGTAGAACTTGCTGATGTTAAAAGAGCAGCTATATAGCTGATGTACGTGCAGCTTTGCTGCAGATGAAGGGCAGAGGTGGGTCCCACGTAGGGCCCACCACACCATTTATATTTATAATATTATATATATATCACAGCAGCAAGTGGGTCCCCACGTGGGACCCACCATATATAGTATTTTATATATATATATATATATATATATATATAAAATATCACAGCAGGTGGGTCCCCACATATAGTATTATATTATATATATTATAATATAATAATATATTTATTCTATCAATGTCCAGGCCATGACAGTTACATACATCAAGGGGGGTATCCCCACACGTGGGGTGGGTCCCACCGTCCAAGGACGATGGTTGCATCACACGTATGAGGTGTGGCCCATCTAATGGAAAGACGACGTGGATTGGTCCCACGGACCCTAGCTGACGTCAAATGGCAGGTAAGCCATATAGCTGCTACTTGTACCCTACAGCATTTAAAAGCAACATAGGTGGGTCCCACATAAAGGGCTACCCACCCTAATATATAGAATATATATTATTATTTAATTATTATATTTTTTTTTCTCTCTGTTGCAACTGGCGAGTACACCCCACTGTCAGTTAACACTTCACTGTTAGCCACCTTTACTGCCTACTACGTCCAGCGTCCAGGGACAGTGTGAATAAATACCTCATCAAGATGGGTCCCACATGGACATGCCCACTGATCAGTCTGATATTTGTGTTTTCTCATCATCCAGGCTCGTTGGATGCCCTAGATCAAACAGATGGACAGTGTCGATAAAATACATAAATCATGGTGTGTCCCACATGGATGGGGTCCACCAGTAGATGGCTTGGATGTAAACATCGTGGTGGGCTACACATCTCATCATCATCATTACCATAAAAGAAAAAAAAGAGAAAAGAAAGAGAAAGAGAAAAAGGAGAGATCGGTGATCACAATACATATATAAAAAAATGGATCCCATCACAAGTGGGCCTTCTAATAGAAAATCAACGGTGGATCACCCACCTTTGATCTCCTCTTCCTTCTTCCGCCAACACGATCTAGAGCTCCAATGAAACGATTCCGACAGTTGAGATGGACTTTGGATGATGGAAATGGGAAGCAAAAAGGTGGGCCACACAAAATTCTCTCATGGAGCTTGGACGTGGAAGTTGCTTGGGAGTTGCTTGGAATGAGAGAGAAATGAGAGAGAGAGAGAGAGAGAGATGAGTGATGTAGGGAGAAAGTGATGGGTGTGTAAGAAGAGGGATGGGCTTGGTTGAATTTTGGGTGAGAGAGGGATGGGTGGAGAGAGAGAGAGATCGTTGACTTTGGGTAAGGTTGTGTAAGAGAGGGATGGGTTGGGTTACTTTGTACTTGATTGATTGATTTGATGGGTGGTAGAATTCTCTCGAAATTCACAACGCGTGGCGTTTTCCTCGAACTGAACGCAGGCCCACATCTCATGGTCTGGGTATCGCCTCGGCACGCGAGACGCGGCATCGGAACCGTGGCGATGGCGCGGTCGTAAGGATACAAGTCTCGAGTCGAGCTGACTCTGGAATATGAGATACGATTCAAGGTTGCACGCAAACGCTAATAGCAGATCGCGGGTCACCAAAATTTGACCGGAGGACCGCGAAAGCCTACAAAATGGTACGGGCTAGAATACGGGCCTTAAATAAACTCTCCTCAAAATGTCCTTGATATCTTCTTAATTGCACCTTCTACCACCTTATGGTCTAATATAGAGGTGTCATGTGACATCAAAACTCTCTCCACCAGTCAAAAGCCCCCACTTGTCATTTTTGCCCTCCAAACCACTTTATTGCCACTCTCTCACCTATAAATACCTCTTTACCCCTTTATTTCCACTAAAACACTAAGGGCTTTTTTAACATCTCTATTCTAATTCGATAAGAGCTACATTAATAAGCTCTTTTTGTTATAGTTCTTGTTTTAAATAAGCATGTTTGGTAAAATCATTTTTCAAAACCGAAAAAGTTATTATTTAAAATAGGCATGTTTGGCAAAATATTTAAATAAGAGCTTCTTTTAGGAGTAGTTGATGTCATTTTTAAATATTATAAAAGCTCCATTATAACAGCAATCTGAAAGTGCCCTTGTTCGTCAATATATGTGAGTGTTGAGTCCATCAGTCAAGAAAGCTCTATGATGAAGACATCAAGACTAAGACTCCTTAAAGATGTAGGCTCATGATCATACTTATTGGGTAAAATATAGCCTCATCATCCCACAACAAACCTCAACAGGTATATGCCCCCCATAATAACCCTAGTTACTCTAAAAACTATTTAAAAAAGAACACCTCCTAAGTAAGTTTGAGGTATAAAAAGCACATTGAGTATTTCTGGAAGAAATTATCTAAATAGAAAAAATCATGTCCCTGTCAAGTGCATCGAACTACAATCGAGGACATATTTGATGTCATCGAACACCGATCGATGAGATCGAATACATGTCCATATTGTCCAGCAACAAAGAGAAAGAAGAGATGGAATATTTGATTGCTCAAAAGATGTTCAATGACATCGAACTCATGCTTCGATGACATCGAATGTCATTCGATGACATCGACCTTGGATTTACTTCTTCCAAAATCCAAAATACTCTAAGTGCCCCTCAATGCAATCGAACCATACTCGATGGCATCGAGAGTAAGTTATCGATGGCATCGAAGTCTATTCGATGGCATCAAAACTAACTCAGTTTGTCCAGGAAGCTTTACCTTGAAAACCTATTTGCTTCGAGTTCATCGAAGATCATTCGATGCCATGGAAGTTTGGCATCGAAGTCTATTCGATGGCATCAAAACTAACTCAGTTTGTCCAGGAAGCTTTACCTTGAAAACCTATTTGCTTCGAGTTCATCGAAGATCATTCGATGCCATGGAAGTTTAAATTTCGATGGCTCAAAAGTCTATTCGATGACATCGATCTAAGGATAAAACTGGCCAACAACCTTTGTGTATTTATTATAATGAAATCTCGACGACATCGAGTCATCTATCGAGGGAATCGAAGTATACGTTGATAACCTCGAAGGATGCTCGATGAGAACGACAAAATTTAATCTACACCTATTTGAAAATCAAGTGTAGGAAGTCGATGTAATCAAAGAAGGTTCGATGACATCGAAATTCAAATTTTAATGACAGCGAATACCCTTTAATGGCATCGACAATGTTAGGTTTCTACCCTTTTTTTTACCGTTGGGATTTCAGCTTTATAAATACACTATTGTTGCTTGTTAAAAATTAAGTTAGAAATTAAGAGAGTTTGATAAAGTTCTTCACATACATTATACCCTCTTCCTCATTCCCTCTTTCCAATTAGAGTTCGTCATTCAATCTTGGCATTTGCATTAACTCACCATCTTATGTGCTTAAAATTGAATTATAAACTCTAGCATTCAGTGAGATTCCAACAAACCTCCTTATAGGTTAATCATGTTATTGGAACTCTTAAATGCATAACTCATGGGAACCTTCTCTATATATATTTAAGATCATATCATATTTATAAAGAAGAACTAAAACCCTAAACCTCACAACCTCGGAGCATTCGTGAAAGCATCAACAACAGGTCGCAGTTCAAGGAAGTTGAAGACTCTTCGTCATCATTGAAGATCTTCACACCGTGCGAGAAAGGGGCTCACTCACTTACTTGTAAGTATATAGAGTCCATCGAGTCTGAAGCTCTTTCCTTGTGTAGGATTGGGATTCAGAGTTTGAGTGATAAAATCGCCAAGACCTCTTTGTAGGCCTCCAACAGGAGAATATGTTGTCCTTAGGTAGAACGTGTTGCATTGTGTAGGCATTGCCTTGTGTAGGCTTGAGTTGCCTTGTGTAAGCTTGGGTTGCCTTATGTAGGCTCCCAGTGTTGTGTCCTTGTGAAGAACGAGTCACCTTGCGTAGACACTTAAAGGAACCTTGTGTAGGTCCCTTAGTTAACCTTATATAGGTTGTGAAGGTTCATGGTTAACTTGATTTAAAACCATTGGATAGTGAAATCCGGTACACTCTGGGAGAAACTTCATCCGCCAGGAGTGAAGTAGGCAAGTAGCCGAACCACTATATATGATTGTGTTTGTGATTGTCTTTTGTGCATTATTTTAATTATGCTTATATTTATCAAATGACTTTTATGATACATGATTTAGATAATGTATAAGTATTGATGGAAATCACATTCCACACACAATACACTATCCTTGTAGGCTTTACTTTCTTATATACAAATCTTGTATAAGCCTATGTGAATTGGACCATCTATTGGCCTGCAAGCCATAGAGTTACTTTGCCTTAATTCGTAGATTAAAGTTAGGCACTGTTTGTACTTATTAGAAAATAATTTTTTAAAAGTCTTATTCACCCCCCTCTAGGACATTTGGTTATATTTTATACCTCAATAATAGCAGTTCTACTGCAATTTCACAATCCAGATAGTTATTTTGATGGATCTCATCATAGATTCACCTGCCCCAAATGGAAAAAGACGAGATGGCTGAAATTGCATGGATTGTCTACCATGTGTGTGCGGAAGCTTGGCGGAGCTTAGAATTATGGATAAGTCCTAAAGGGGTGTTTTAAATTTTTTTTACCTAATTAAAATAGTTTATCAATTAAAACTAACAAGGCAAATTAATACTAAGGCTTCCAAGCTAAAGTTAGTCCAACCACAGGCTACATATGATCTACCAATCAAGCAACTAGTTTAGAAGAGATAGTGAGCTTGTGTATGCATACAAGTTAAGTGCCTAGCATACAATCCAATTCAAGCATTCATATGATTTAACTAATCAAATGCATAAGCATGAATAGAATTATTCTCAAATGATAATCACGAATACAAGCATGTATAGTGCTTCACTTTTCCTACTCCACTCCCAACGGACGCACTCTCCTCAAGTGCACCAGTATTCACTATCTTAGGAGTTTTCAATAAGTTAACTCATAATATTTACAATAGTTTTTCCTAAGCTAACCAGTAACCTACACATACACTCATGTGTCGGAGGAACATGTTTTCACCCGCGGTGATGGCTCCCGCAAAAGACTCTAGTTTGTTTTTAATCAGCTAACCAACAACCATTACCAGTCCTAATCCAAAGCCTTACGTACACTACCGTCGGAATTACCCCAAGGAGACTAACATGTACACACTAGTGTCTGGTAAATTCATCCATACATAGAGTTGGGCATCGGTCTAGGTCAGATCGGACCGGGCATAATCCGAATAGATTCGAAATCACAGTAGCTTCATCCGAACTCGATCCGACCCGGGACCAAGTCCGTGTCACCTGACTCAGACAAATCTGAAACGTGACTAACCTAACCCGAACCGAGTCCAACTCGGTCACTCTGCCCGAGTCGGATCGGGTTGGGTAAGATTCGGATCGTTGGAATTTAATCCAACTATTTCATGTGGTGTGGTCCACTTTAGCCTTCAATATACCACACTTTTATGCTTAACGTCTGAAATGATATGTCAAAATTGATGAACGGCTTAGATAAAACATATACATCAAGGTGGGCCCCACATGTATCTGAAAGAACATATGTGCAATTACACTGGAGGTGTTATATTGTTGACATGCACTGCACGAAAGTGCAGTGCCATCTTTTCAGTTTTCATGCAAGCCTGGGACTCTCTTGTTTTGACGTTAACAAGTTCTAGGGGTGTGATCATGGGATATGTGTTATATCCAAACCGTCCATCCATTTGGTGACCTTGTCTTAAGGCTTGAGACGAAAAATAAGATAGATCTAACTATCATGTGGACCTCACAAATGGTTTAACAGTGAAAATTGTTCTATGCTGCTATTTGTGGTGTGGTCCAAATGATCTTTGGATATTATTCATTTTTTGAATAATGCCCTATAACGATCTCTAAAAATATATGAACGGCGTAGATATAATAAATACATCACTGTGGGGTCATATATCTTTGATCTCCTTTGAACCATTCGTACAACGCGGAGCTCGAGGAGCGCCCGGTGCTCGAGGAGGCCAGACGTCAGGCCAGTACAACTGTACTGGAGACGGACTGGCTACTCCCCTTGCCACCGAACGTCGTTGCTCTATGGGCCCCACCATGATGTATGTGTTTCATCCATGCCCTCCATCGATTTTTATAGATAATTTAAAGTTATTAGAAAAAAATGAGGTATATTGAAATCTCAAGTGGACCACATTATAGAAACAGTGTTGAATGAATTTTAACCATTAAAAATGTTTTGTAGGCCATAAAAGTTTTCGATCAAGCTTATATTTATTTTTTCCCTTCATCTGGGTCCTTATAACCTGATCAACATATTTTATCCAATCTATGTGTTTTATCCACACCGTCCATCCATTTTTAGAAAAATTCGGGTAAAAAATAAAAATATATATTTTATGCTACCCACCCGCCTATCGGTCCAGGTCTGTTCGGTGCGGTTCAGGTCCCTTCGGTTCAAGTATCCAAGTCGGGTCGGTCCGGACAAAGGTCTATCCAGACTCGATTCGAAAAAAAACGGATCAGGAAATCACAACCTGATCAGGCCCGATCTTGGCCATCGGTTCTGTTCAGAACGGGCCAGATTGGGTCGGATCCGCCGGATCGGGTCACAAATGCACACCTCTATCCATACACAATAACCTATTCGAGTTTGAGTTACAAACTCTACACTCAATCATACACAAAAAAAAAGTGTGTAGACTTTAAATTTGGCAACTTACTTGTCAGATTGAGCCCCTTTATAGCACCTTGCTTAAGATGCTTGATTAATATTATCCCTTACTTCAATATGTAAGTGTAAAGAATTGAAAATTACATATGTCAAGTCCAGATGAGCCCCGTGGACAAAGAAAACTTGAAGACTTAAAAAAACCAAAGTACTAATAAATGTAAGATAGGTATGTCATGGTACTACACTTCAAAAACTTAAAAATGCTTCAAAACTCTATAGAAAAACCTTAGGAACCTATTTCCGAAAGACTAAGGATTGAGTGAATGAAAGGACTGAACTTCAGGAGTATTCGGTCTCACTGAACCTATATTCGGTGCCACCAAAGTGAGCCATAACAAGATAGCAACTAAATTGAAAATTTTAGCTGCACCCGAATGGTAAATTTGGTCCCGCTGAATGGACCTTCAGTGCCACCGAAGGCAATAATCGGTGCCACCGAACTGAGCCTTAACAGGACAGCAAGAAAATTGGGAAATTTTGCTGTAACTGAATGCTAAATTTGGTGCCACTGAAGGCACCTTCGATCCCACTGAAGGAAAAGCCCAGTGCTACCAAACTTCGCAAAAACATGACAGATTGCAAACAACGAATTTTAAATATTGCAGAACTTAAATTCGGTACCACCAAAAGACACCTTTGGTGTGACCAAAGGTGCCAAAAACTGTCAAGTGGCCATAGTTGATTTTCATGCCTAATTCGGTCTAACCAACAACTAGGCATTTTTTATTATTTTTCACCCGTTTCAATCAGTTTATAAATCTGATTCTTGGATTTCAAAAATGAAGAAGTGTGAAATAGAGAGAGCCATGTGAGTATGTGATTACCTAGCTAAAAACCATCCTCCCAAGCTCTTTCCCTCGCGAAGTTCATTATTCAATCATTATGATAAAGTACATTTATTGAGCATTCAAAGCTCGGATTGAAATATGAACTACAATATTCATTATTGACCTAATCTTTCGTATTAAATGGCATTAAATACCGATCCTAAGGAATCATAACTCTGTCCTTAAAGATCTCTCGTCTTTAGTTAGGATTTACCTACCCTTCATCTGTACCTCAGCACTAGTGAAGGCACATACATTTCAAGGTTGCGATTTAAGGAAGCTTAAGAAGATGCTTTCATGATTAAGGAAGATATTCAACAAAGCGCTTCAAGGGGGCTCATCTACTTTAAGTGAAAAAGCTATTTTTTGTCCATTTTGTCTAGGAATTGATTCTTGTGTAAGATTGGGTTCCAAAGTTTGACCAACAAAACTTGTTAAGTCCTTATGTAGGCCTCCAATAGGATCATATATTTGTCATCCTTGTATAAGGCATTTTGATTGAGTTTGAGATCCAAATTCTCTAAGACCTTGTGTAGGCCATCGATAAATGTAAAATATATAAGCCTTGTGTAGGCCGTGAATGTTTATAATAAACTTGATTTAAAACAATTTTGATAGTGAAATATGGTACATTCTAGGAGAGAGTGAGTTAACCGGGAGTGGAGTAGGCACATACCCGAACCACTATATACAATGTGCAATGGGCTGAATGATTTTTGTTTGTAGTTATTTTATCTTTCTAAATGACATGGATGCTTATCCTTACTATAGCTAACATGTTTGATAAAATGCACATATGATGTTTCACTATTGTTCTACTTTAATCTGAGTTGATTTGATATATCCACTTTCTTTTTATTTTTATTATTTTCGTCAAGTAATTAAAAGTGGGTGATTACTGTATATTCGGTTAAAATTTTAAAAGTTTCATTCCCCCCTCTAGTACATTAGTCATATATCTAATCTTTACTTGTAGTGGTAAAACAGCAATTTCAATTAGTATTAGAGAGGGTTCCTCTTGAAGAGCTTAACAACCTAGAGGGAGATGCTAGTCGAAGCCTGAAAATATGTCTAAGACTGAGGGGACATCAGTTTTTATACCCCCATTTTTTTATGGATCTAATTACGCATATTGGAAAGTAAAAAAAGTGTATCTTTCTTAGATCCTTAGATTATGTTGTCTGGGACATTGTTGAAAATGAGTGGCAATGACCAATGGAACAAATTGTATCTGATGATGGTGCCACCACCTTAAGACCCAATCCTTAATCTTTTTGGATTGATTATGACAAGACAAGGTCCATATGTGATGCGAAAGCGTTGAATGCAATTCACTGTGTTGTCTATTAAGAATAGTTTAAACGCATATGTATGTGTGAAACAGCCAAATAAGAATGGGATTTATTGGAAACTACCCACGAAGGAACCAACACAGTCAAGCGCTCAAAACTCCAACTCCTTACAACTCAGTTTGAAAATATTAAGATGCAAGAGCATGAGACATCCATGGAGTTTTACACCAAATTAAATAACATATCTAACTCCATGTAGGGATTAGGAGAAAAGGTCCCGATACCGTGTATTTGTAAGAAAATTCTGAGATCACTACTGGAATGATTCTCCTCCGAAGTAACAACCATAGAGGAATGTAGGATCATTGATGAAATGAAAGTAGAAGAACTGCTAAGTTCCCTACAAACCTATGAACTACATTTCAAGACTCCCACTAAATCCAAAAATACTTTCTTAAAAGCCTCACAAACAAAACATTAATCTAATGAAGACAATGATAATGATGAGGATGATGAAGAAATGGCATTGTTAGTCAAAAGGTTCAAAAAAATTCTTCAACAAGAACCCAAGGAAAATTTTTTTATAAAAATGGGAAGAAATATGACCCAAAACGCTAAACAGATAAATCTCCTAAAAGGTCAAAAGATCCCTAATGCTATAACTGTAGAGGTTACGGTCACCTTGCATCCGAATATCCACGAAAAACAAGTCTAAAGGAAAGGTAATGGTTATCACCTGGGATCACTCAAAGGATTCAAACTCAAATTCATAAGAATCCCAAAGTGATAGAGACCAAGGCTCATTGAGAATACTTATGGCCTCTACCACCATAGTTATCCCAGAGTCAAGGAACATAGGAGACACGGATGATCATGTGGTAAACAAGTCTTCTTCAAATGAAGAAGAGGAAGAAGTTGATAATAACTATAACACCCCGTACTTTTTAGTACTTAGGTGTTACCCAATAACCTAACTTATGGAACCGCTCATCTTCATTCTAGCCTAAATCTGATGGTTAAAAGTAATCTTCATCTATGGATCCAGCCATCCATTTGTTAACTTTCAAGCTAGACTGTCACATCATCAGGTTCACTGTTCATCATGACCTAAAGCATCAAATCCACCATCCTTTGGGTCCACAAAACTCAATTTGCCAACCCACCACCTAATCATCACAATGAGACCACCTAATCATTAAATCAGCAGTTGGATTCCAATTAAGCAATTCTTAAAGACCTGAGAACCTACAAGAGTCAAATGTAGAAGGATCTAACACATGATTTCCCTAGTTTGACCATCAGATTATAAAATCAACCATTAGATTGCAATTAGACAACCCTAAAAACTATTAAAACTATCCAATGTGGACTATGGAGTGCCCTGGTCTAAGAATATTTTACTAATCGAGAGCAAATCGCCAAATTCACTATTCATCAAACCCACAACCCTTAACCTACTAATCCATCTCTTAATCATCACCATTAGGTCATTTGATCACTGAGATCACTGTTGATTTTCATGTAAGCATTCCCTAGAATCATTGTACTATTAGGGTTTAGATTTAGAGTTAATCTGACCATTGTATTAATGGAGATCGTAAAAATAAATTCCAATCTTATAGTATGGCCCACCTGAGATTTGGATCTACCTCGTCTATAACCAAATGACCTGATGGGATCCTTAACATCAGATGGTCGGAGTGCATTCCTTAAATACATCTCTATGGACCCCACTTGAGGAGTGCGTTTGCACAGCCCGTGCATAATTGCAGTACACCAGACCACAGCCTGGGTCAAGTGGGCGTTGACCCGATAAAAATCCAAAAACAAAGAGATTTTTCTCTCTTTTATTCCCCCGAACTCAGTTCGAATGGACACTGTCCGTTCACGTCGACTGTGGCCCACCATCAGAGATCACTCGAGAAATCTGAACCGTCCATCGTGTCCACAACAAGGATCCAACCAAACTCATGCCTTTCCCGTACCATGAAGCACATGTGCATGTGCATAGTTTCTAGTGCAAACAAATACATTTGTAATGGTTTTCGAAAATGGAAACTTTCCATTGCTGTCAGGTTGGCTAATTACATGGGGGATTTTCCCTCAATCCTAGCCATCCATTCCTCTCTGCACAAGTTAGAGCATCCATCGCTTAACGAGAGCCACCACGATTCAACATACTCGAACCCACCAAGATTTTGTGGGATTAGTGTCCAAATGGTGGGCCCCACAAGTTCTTTGAGACCCATCCGATCCATCCAAAAGTATCAGATTAAAGGATGGGGCCAGAGATCGAAAATCACCATGATTAACCCCTCCATCTTCTCCATTCAACCGTGGGAACCATCTTTGAGTGGTGGGCCCCATTCCTCGATCCTAGACATTTATCAAGTGGTCCAGGAGACCAGAGAACCATCTCTGTTAATCGTCTATAACCGTTTAGATAGATGAGCCCACATTAACTGCTAGTACAGCAAGAAATTTTCAAGTTCAAACTCGATCGGGTGTAATTAATCCTCGATTAGTTACATTCGAACTATCTAGAATGGGAATAATAGAGTCCCATAAAATACAAATTTTAGGGCTTCTTTCCCGAAAACTACAGAGAGTGAGACGAGCGCCACACTGCATTAAACCGTGTCGAGTCCGTAACCAGCGTGGCAAGTTCTGTCCAAGTCTCGTCTCCGTTGTTGTCCAGAGTAGAAGAAGAGGAGCTAAAGAAGAAAAGTAGGAGAAAGAAATGAGGAAGAAGCGGATGAAGGTAGAGAGAGTGGGATGCTTGTCAATTCACTACCAAACCAGCTCAGTTGAATTCCATCCATTCCATTACTGAGTAACTGACACAGCTGAACCAGGTCGGGTTGATCTATCCAGATTTGTTGGACGTGGTGAGGTTTTAAGGATGAAGAAATGAGAGATAGAAGAAGGAAAGGTAAGAGAGAGAGAGAGGAAGATAAATTAAAATGAGGACTCTCGTAGACCAAGACCTAAAGGACAACCTTATAAATAGGAGATTTAAACTTTTCAATGATGGTCGTTCCCTAAACATTTAGATTGATCAGAATACAGAATTACAAAAGTATACACCTGTGAAGCATTCGCGACTTGACCCAATTCTCAATCCTAGGCGACTACCAATGGACTCATTACTTTGACGGAGCAGAAGACCAGGATCTACCAGGACTAGGAAGGGATACAATGATCTTTCTGCCCTGGTCAGGATTAAAGCTTACCACAACTGTCTTTCCGTATTAACCCAATCATAAAGAGTAAAATATACCACCCTTAGGTAAACTTTATCATCAAACACTTAGCACGATAATGATGATTTTGACATTTATTTTCAAACCTCAAAGGTGAAAACTTTTAAGGGGGTAGATCACAATGAGCTAGGCTAGTGTATTTATCATATACCCTACAACATATATAAACCCGAAACTAAAAAAACTTAAGCAAATGAAATGATAATATCTTTACTTATTACCCTTAGGCAATTTCGGGAATGAAATTGTTTTCAAGGGGGATAGATTGTAACATCCTAGATTTTCAATGTTTTGGATTTCCAAAAATCCTTAAATTTTCTTTAATGTAATTAACTTATATTACCACTTACTGACCATTAGCACTCAATGATAGTTTATACATGGGTGGGACCAGAAAAGAACCGCACAAGTTCCTTTAATCAACCATAGGAAGCCAACGAATCTGCCCGATCTTTTGAACATCAAGTTTAGCCCCATGATTAACTCATATAGGGCCCAAATCTAACCGACCCATCACTAACTGATTAAGACAATCATAACTAAATTAAATATCTAACCGAAGCCGAGTCAGATAAGGCCCAGATCTTGACTAATAGACCAAATCAACCCCGTTACTCTTTTAGCCTAAAACCGACGGTTTAGAGTAATCATGACCAAACCTCCACTTTCACTCATTATAAATAGACCACACTATGAACATAGTTAATCCAAACCCTAATCATTACTCCCGAGAAATCTCAATACTTAATTCATTCCAGAAATGCCCCGATTCTCTGAATAAGTTCTAGACCGCTCGTTGATGGGTCACCAGTACCAAAACTATAGAATAATGTCCATCTTACTAGGCTTGACATCCATCGTGGGAGTCAGACCTAGGTACGGTCCAGAACGGCTCAACTTGAGCTAAAGGACGAGTGCATGAGAAGTGCAAATACCCTAAAAGAATGAACTGAAACTTAAGTGAATTAGGTCATCCCCTCTTATGCAAAGTTGAGGATTTTGAACCGTCGGTTTATGACCAAACTTTACCCGTGGAGTAAGGATATTTTCCTACTCATATCCGTATAACCGTGGCCCCGATCGACTATCGGTGACCGTTAAACAGACTTCTAATCATATCTGTAGATCGGCGCATCCAAATAGCGGGCCGATCATATACATACGTAGATCATCATTAGAGCTAGCTATCCTACGGTGTATATCAACATGTACACCCCATAGTAGGCCCTAAAGCTTAGAAAGACCCTCCCATAGGTCTCATATAGTAAAAACCTAGCCCTTGGGGCCATTTACACCAAATCTGACATTATAAAAGAGCCCCATTTGGGCACCCCCTCTCCCCATACGATTTTGCCCTTAAAAAAAGGAAAAAGAGGAGAGAAAGGGGAGAAAGAAGAAAGGAAGAAGAGGGGAAGGGAGAGTGAAGAAGGGAGAGAAAGTGGGCTGTAGTTGAAGGTGGGGCCCAAGAGAAGTCGATCCTTGCAACTCCTTCCTTCTTTCTCAAGAGATCCCACACCCACCACTCAAAATTCGAATTCCAACCGATTGGAGAGGTAAGCACCCATCTCCTTGAGATCCCTTGTGTTGAGTTAGATTTTACATGTAATCCTAACATGCAAAGTTCATTGACTCAGGATCTCTACGAATCCACAGCGAGTTTGGCAACCTTAGATAGTTTCCTAGAGCTCTCAATGATTCATAGGCGCAGACTATTAACCTTAGGTGGCCTAGCACCAATTGTAGTATAAGTCTAATGATTTTTTTTGTTTGGATGATGTATTTGGAGAATCTAAGGAAGAACCTAGGAATTGTTGGGTTGTTTGGAATTGTATGAAATTGTATGTCATGTTGATTTTTTCATATGATGTTGTTCTTACCTCTCACATGATTTGGTACGAATTGATGATCTCACATTTATGTCTTGTTTGTTTTTCTTCACATGATGTTACCTTATAACATGTATGCCTTATCAATCCTTATGCAAATTGGCTCTATGAGATATAGGAAGTGCTTAACTTCCTCACCAACCCACACAACACACATGCACCTTTATTCATGATATTGTTAGCCTCTCTTGCTAGGAGATTCTGAATTGTATGTTGAGGAGTATGAGAACATGATGTTGATTATGCTAGTTGATAACCCTATTAGATCGCATGTTATGAATCACCACCCAAACCCTTGGGTTAGTCAGGAATACGAGGAGAGCGAAGGTGGCTCCGTTAGTAGGACCGTCTTGAGGCTAAACCCATGGATTTAGGCGAGTGCATGTGGGCGACAGTAGTTAGACGACATGGATCGCTCGTACTTGATGTCATTCCGCCACGTACTTGCCTGAACTCATGCGGTGTAGTCTACTGGCTGACCAACCTTGTTTATTAACCATGTTTGCTCATACATGTATGGAACCTGGCACACCCTACCACTATTGTAGCCCATCGATAACCACCTGAAGCCGATCCACCGACTCGTGAGCCAGACATGGTGGAATGGGACACTGTGGCCGAGCTGTCAGCCTACGCTGGGGTAACGAACCTCCGTGTAGTGACCGCGAGCGATCCTAGTTCTCAGCACTCCCCATGTGCTTGAAGTCGGCAATGGGGAACCCGACGGGATCAACAATCGCGGTGCCCTGGCCTCCCATGTTGAGGGGCCTTGGCATCGCAACTAGTTGAGGCATTGATATGTGGGGTATAACCGATTCCCCAACCTACTGGATGAATAGAATTAACTAAGAACTTGGCAAACACGATTACATTGCATCGCACTAGTTAGGGTGGCGACTCGGCAGTCGAGGTCACTCTGAGGGAGTGTTGGTCATACGCGATCGTTAGATGGAATCGCTCGAGAGAGTGTTGTGGTGAGGGCATGCATCATATCATCCGTCATGCATGCGCATTAATAAGATTAGTTAGGTGTTTGTGAATGATTGCTTTTTATTAAGTTTATAATATAACTCATGCTTGTTACAACTTAAGACTAATAGCACCCACTGAGTTGATCACTCACTCCCACTCTAGGACGGTGTTTTAAATCACCAACCAAACTCACCCGTAGATGCAGGTGTCGCAGAGTACGAGGAGCCTAACGGCGCAAGTCTTGCCGAGGAGGATGAGTTGTTTTACTTTCAGCTGATGGGAGGCTCCCCATCGGCTTGATAGGAAGGATTTGGATCGCTGAGCAGTGGGCTCAGCTCTATTCTTTTTTGTCATATCATTCTTTTTTTGTGGTTTTTGTTGGGCAACGCCTTGTGTGACCCATTTATATTTTTGGACCTGTATATATTCTAAATCTCTTTCATTTCAGTAGACTCGTGTGGTCATGCTTCATGTTCTCGAAAATTCTAGGCTGCACATTTAAACCTGATTAAATGCATATTAATGAAAATCGGTTATAAGTGACACTCGGGAACTCGGGAGTCGAGTGTATGCACGACCCCTGATTTTCAGGGCGTTATAAGATGGTATCAGAGCAATAGTTTAGAATTAATTGGGCTATGGGTCATGAACTCACTAACGCGTCTGTTGACTTGAGAGGAAATGCAATAGAAAACATGAAAATGCTAGGAACCACCCCAGTCCCTGAGCTGACACTCTTAGACGGAAGGTGAGACTTTCAGAGTGTTAGGGTTGGGTAGTAAGAGTAAGTAGTGACACTAGGAAATAAGTCAGAGAGTCTTACAAAGGGCTTAGACTAAGGAGATAAAGTATAACAATATTAGAATTCGACTTGGGAGCCTTACGACACGTTTTAGCCCATTCACGGGCAAGAACTCGGGAACTTAACGGCAAGACCCAATTCGACTAACTAGGAAATTTAGGTGGTCTAGTCCACCTAATCCCTAAGGGCCCATTTGGCCAACTGCGTTAGGTGGGATTAAGGTGGATGGAATTGTAAAAGTATCAATAAATGTATGTATAAGGTATTATCCATGTTTTCCAATACCATGTTTGGAATTCATACAATTAAAGGTAAATCCTGAAATTTCCTTTCAAATTATACTTGAAAATTCATCATCATAGGATTTGAAAATCCCATATTACACCTTCCAACACAAGGCTCATTTTGTAAAGCCTGTGAAATTAATTTTAAATCCCATCTCACACTCATTCCAGTCATGCCATTCATAATCTTGAGTTGGGATTAGCATTGAAATCCCATTTAGTACAGCTTAGTGCCACTAGCCAAACAGGCCTAAGTCTAAATTTCCTCTCCCATCTATCTCTTTAGAACCTTCACCGGCCATCACTCTGTTCCTTAATTCCCCTCAGTACATTGTTAGGAGCGAGCCAGAAATCAAAAGATTTGGGTGGACAAACCCGTCATCTTAGACCAAATGAGCTAATACCGGGCCAAACATGATAGTTCCGACCCATTCGGGGATAAATACGTAGGGGCGAATGAAAATTTACCAAAAATAGTGAAAATGTAGGAAAATTAGATTTTTTATCCTCTAACTAGGAGGAATTTCATAAAATAGATAGGTTCATTACGTAGATCATATCCTCCTACCCCAAAATCATACATGGCACATCGAATAACTCATTTCGGTTTGCGAGATATGACCGTCGCAAGTTGACCCCGCCCGGGCATCTAGGGGCCCGACGTGGCCAAGCCTGAGACCGGCGTGACCACGCCCGAATGCCTAGCCCAACCCCCAGAGGCTCGGCGTGGCCATGCCCAGTGGGCGCAGCCCACGCCCGGATGTCCAGAGGACCGGCGTGACCACGCCGGAATTTCCTGTAAAATTCGGTCGACTTCAAAAATTCATATCTCTTTCGTTACAACTCTGATTTAGGTGATTTAAAATCCAGATTGAAGCTTGATGAGTCTAATTTTATATAAAAATAATAAAATAAAAATTTTAATATAGTTAAAATTAAGATGTTCTTTCAACTATCCAAAAAATTTTAATTTCGGGCAGTTGTTGCTCCTAGAATTTTAATAATTCATTTACAACTCCAAATGATGTGAAATTTTGTGGGATGACTTAAGACTTAATGATAAATCATAAGAAAAATTTTTAAAATAATTTAGTTACTAAAAGTATAAGAAACATTATAAGAAATAGAGACATTTTGTATTCATACAGGAAAAAAAAAACTTGGTCCTCCCCCCTTTGCAACACATACACGTGTGGGGCCCACCTTTCTTGCTATTTAGGGATGCTTAGAACCCATTCCCTCTATTTCCACTACATTTCATTCCTTCTAAACCCTCTCCAAAACTCCAACACACATCTCTCTCCTCTCTCACTCTCCCATTCTAGATCTACTTCAAACCCATCTTCTTCTTCTTTATAACTCCCAAATCCATTCTTCAAATCCCACTTCAACCCTCTCACTCTCTTATCCACAAAACCCTCTTCGAACCCATCTTCTTCTCCTTTATAAGACCCATCCCATTCTCAATCCCACTCCATTCACCCATTTACTCTCAGAACCCAACATTAATCCTCTTCACCTAACCCATCTCAAATTTCATTTTCTCAAAACCCATTCCAACCCTTCTCAAATCTCATTTCCTAAACATTTCTCAACTCCCATTCCTCAAATCCATTTTCCTTAAACCCATCCACTCTTTCACTCTCACTTCACCATCCTCCATTCTCCCAAATCTTTAGAGAAAAGCCCATCTCCTTCTCTAAACCTCAACACATCATCCTCTTCAAAATCATCTTCTTTCCCTTCACATCTCTTATCTCCTTTACCCATCCCACTCCATCACTTTCACTCTTTCACTCCTAAAACCCATCTCAAACCCCATTAACAAATCCAAAAATAAACCCATTTCATTTTTCCAAAACATTCTCATCAACAATCCATTTCCTTGCCGAGGGAAATGGCATTCCTAGCAACCGTTGTCTAGGTCTACCTACATGTATTGAAGGATAATTAGAACTTTTGCTTGACTAGGTTGTATTTCCCTTACATTTGGAATATCTATGCTGTAATCCATACTGTAGGGTGTAACTGGCCATACTAATGGCACTTTGAATCTAATATGAATGTATGGATTTCCATGAAATTTTCTTGTTGCCTTGTGAATGCTAGTATGTATGATTGCCTTACTGCATCTTTATTTGAGTTATTAGTACTTCAAACCACCAGAATACCTTAAAATTTATAAAATTTATGAAACCGAAGTGTAGTCTGCTCATAACCCACTAGCCCTAAGATTGAAATGGTAATTCATATAAAATTTTGTGCCTTTAGAAACTTTTTAGGATGATCTTTGACCATAGGCATATCGAGAGATTTATTAACCCCTAATTTAGATATAAATTAAAACAAGGACTCTCGTAGACCAAGACCCAAAGGACAACCTTGTAAATAGGAGATTTAAACTTTCTAATGATGATCATTCCCTAAACATTTAGATTGATCGGACTATAGAATTACAGAAGTATACACCTGCAAAGCATTCATGGCTTGACCCAATTCTCAATCATGGGCGACTACCAAGGGACTCACTGCTTTGACCGAACAGAAGACCAGGATCTACCAGGACTAAGAAGGGATACAACGATCTTTCTGCCCTGGTCAGGCAGAGGATCGACGTATAGGATCAAAGCCTACCACAACTGTCTTTCCGTATTAGCCTAATCATAAAGAGTAGAATATATCACCCTTAGGTAAACTTTATCATAAACACTTAGCACAATAATGATGATTTTGACATTTGTTTTTAAACCTCAAAGGTGAAAACTTTTAAGGGGGTAAATCACAATGAACTAGGCTAGTGTATTTATTATATACCCTACAACATATATAAATCCGAAACCAACAAAACATAAACAAATGAAATGATAATATCTTTACTTATTACCCTTAGGTAATTTCGGGAACGAAATTGTTTTTAAGGGGGGTAGATTGTAACATCCTGGATTTTTACTGTTTTAGATTTCTAAAAATTCTTAAATTTTTTTAATGTAATTAACTTATATTACCACTTACTGACCATTGGCACTTAATGATAGTTTATACACAGGTGGGACCAGTAAAAAACTGCACAAGTCCGTTTAATCAACCGTAGGAAGCCAACGAATCTGTCTGATCTTTTGAACATCAAGTTTAGCCCCATGATTAACTCACATAGGGCCCATATCTAACCGACCCATCGCTAACTAATCAAGACAATCATAACTAAATTAAAGATCTAATCGAAACCGAGTCAGATAAGGCCCAGATCTTAACTAATAGACCAAATCAACCTCATTATTCTTTTAGCTTAAAACCGACGGTTTAGAGTAATCATGACCAAACCTCTACTTTCACTAGTTATAAATAAACCACACTATGAACATAGTTAATCTAAACCCTAATCAGTGCTCCCTCAATACTTAATTCATTCCAGAAATGTCCCAATTTTCTGAATAAGCTCTAGACCGCTCGTTGGTGGGTCTCTAGTACCAAAACTATAGAATAATGTCTGTCTTACTAGGCTTAACGTCCGTCGTGGGAATCGGACTTGGGTACGGTCTAGAGCCGCTCAACTTGAGCTAAAGGACAAGTGCATGAGAAGTGCAAATACCCTAAAAGAATGAACTGAAACTTAAGTGAATTAGGTTATCCACTCTTATGCAAAGTTGAGGATTTTGAACCGTCGGTTTATGACCAAACTTTACCCGTGGAGTAAGGATATTTTCCTACTCATATCCGTATAACCGCGGCCCCGATAGACTATCGGTGATAGTTGAACAGACTTCTAATCATATCTGTCGATCGACGCATCCAAATGGCGGGCCGATCATATACATACGTAGATCATCATTAGAGCTAGCTATCCTACGGTGTATATTAATATGTACACCCCATAGTAGGCCCTAAAGCTTAGAAAGACCCTCTCATAGGTCTAATATAGTAAAAACCTATCCCTTGGGGCCATTTACACCAAATCTGACATTATAAAAGAGCCCCATTTGGGCACCCCCTCTCCCCATACGATTTTGCCCTTAAAAAAAGGAAAGAGAGAAGAGAGAAAGGGGAGAAAGAAGAAAAGAAGAAGAGGGGAAGGGAGAGTGAAGAAGGGAGAGAAAGTGGGCCGTAGTTGAAGGTGGGGCCCAAGAGAAGTCGATCCTTGCAACTCCTTCCTTCTTTCTCAAGAGATCCCACACCCACCACTTAAAATTTGAATTTCAACCGATTGGAGAGGTAAGCACCCATCTCCTTGAGATCCCTTGTGTTGAGTTAGATGTTGCCTGTAATCCTAACATGCAAAGTTCATTAACTCAGGATCTCTACGAATCCACCGCGAGTTTGGCAACCCTAGATAGTTTCCTAGAGCTCTCAACGATTCATAGGCGCAGACTATTAACCTTAGGTGGCCTAGCACCAATTGTAGTATAAGTCTAATGATTTTGTTTGTTTGGATGATGCATTTAAAGAATCTAGGGAAGAACCTAGGAATTGTTGGGTTGTTTGGAATTGTATGAAAATGTATGTCATGTTGATTTTCTCATATGATGTTGTTCTTGCCTCTCACATGATTTAGTACGAATTGATGATCTCACGTTTATGTCTTGTTTATTTTTCTTCACATGATGTTGCCCTATAGCATGTATGCCTTATCAATCCTTATGCAAATTGGCTCTATGAGATGTAAGAAGTGCTTAACTTCCTCACCAACCCACACAACACACATGCACCTTTATTCATGATATTGTTAGCCTCTCTTGCTGGGAGATTCTGAATTGTATGTTAAGGAGTATGAGAACATGATGTTGATAACCCTGTTAGTTGAAATGTTATGAATCACTACCCAAACCCTTAGGTTGGTCAGGAATACGAGGAGAGCAAAGGCGGCCCCATTGGTAAGACCGTCTTGAGGCTAAACCCATGGATTTGGGCGAGTGCGTGTAGGTGACAGTAGTTAGACTACATGGGTCGCTCGTATCCGATGTCGTTCCTCCACGTACTTGCCTGAACTCATGCGGTCTAGTCTACTGGTTGACCAACCTTGTTTGTTAACCCCATTTGCCCATACATTATGGAACCTTGTAACATCCTGAATTTTCAGTGTTTTGGATTTCCAAAATTCCTTTAATTTTTTTTATTTAATTAACTTATAATATTACTTATTAATCATTAGCACTCAATGTTAGTGTATACAGGGGTGGTACCAGTAAAGAACCGCACCAGTCTGATTAATCAGCCATAGGAAGCCAATGAATCCGCCCGATCACTTGAACATTAGGTGTAGTGTAACGTCCCGTCCAACCAGAACAGTGTCCTGGGACGTCCACGTAGGATTTGTCACAAGACCGTTCGTTTAAGCTACTCGTAGTAAGGTATCACAAATAAATTAGACCAAGATTTGCCCAATTGATTAAGTTAAACGGGTCCTGATAGAACCTGGTACGGGCCTCCAAGCCAGATGGCCGTTTACACCTAGCGACAGCCCGTGCGGGCTGTACCGCGACGCGGGAAGGTCAGAAAAATCTAAAAATTTAGGGAACCACAGAGCTCACTGGGCTTGTGGACCATCACGGACCATGGACCCAGTGGACACCCAAAAGTGGGATCTGGCACTGACTAAATGCACCCCACTTATGCTAGAACCGGAATCTGGCACTCTTAAATGAAGCTGAGATACAAGGCTATCCAGCCATCGGATCTCTTCTAAATTTTCGGGGGAGGTCTAATAAATTTTTCTACACCCATTCACAAACTCTGGGACCCGATCGTGGAACAGTGATCGTTGATCACAAATCAGGCCCGTGCGACCAAACTCCAGATCCGATCATCCCTAAATTTTGCATGGCCCTTCATCGGGCCATGGAGCAACTATTTTATGAATTTCATAACCAGAGGGCCACCAAAACTACTCCAATCACCAAAATGGACCTCACAGGGCCATTTAAAGATCGAAACCGTTTACTCAAACCCCATAACCGTTCATCCGTTTGTTCCCAAATTGTATATGGTCCCTCATTGGGCCATGAGGCACCTACATACCAAATTTGGTAGTCAAGGGGGGTGTTGGGTCCACCCCAAAGCCAATGAGGAATCCTAGAGGGCCATTGTGAGAATTCATTGAAACTTAAGGCCAGAGGGCCCAAATCTAACCGACCTTTCGCTAACTAATCAAGGCAAGCATGACTAAATTAAAGATCTAACCAAGGCAGAGTCAGATAAGGCCCAGATCTTGAATAATAGACTAAATCAACCCCATTACTCTTTTAGTCTAAAACCGACGGTTTAGTGTGATCAGGACCAAATATCCACTTCCATTAGTTATAAATAGGCCGCCTTATAAATATAGTTAATCCAAACCCTGATCATTGCCCACGAGAAATCTCAATACCTAATTCATTCCAGAAATGCCCCGATTTTCCGAACAAGCTCTAGACCGCTCGTTGGTGGGCCATTAGTTCCAAAATTATAGAGTAATGTTCGTCTTACTGGGCTCGACGTCCATCGCGGGAGTCGGACCTAGGTAGTGTCCAGAACCGCTCAACTTGAGCCGAAGGACGAGTGCATGAGAAGCGCAAATACTCTAAAGAAAGAAACTGGAACTTAAGTGAATTGAGTCATCCACTCTTATGTAAAGTTGAGGATTTCGGACCGTCGGTTTGCGACCAAACTTCACACGTGGAGTAAGGATATTTTCTTGCTCATATCCGTATAGTCTTGGCCCCGATCGACCATCGGTGACTGTTGAAAAGACTTCTAATCGTATCTATCGATCGGCGCATCCAAATGACGGGCCGATCATATTCATACGTAGATCATCATTAGGGCTAACTATCCTATGGTGTATATCAATATGTACACCTCATAGTGGGCCCTAGAGCTTAGAAAGACCCTCTCATAGGTCTAGTATAGTAAAAATTCAACACTTGGGGCCATTTCCACCAAATCTGGCATTATAAAAGGGCCTCATTTGGGCACCCCCTCTCCCCATACGATTTTGCCCTAGAAGAGAGAGGAGAGAAAGGGGAGAAGAGAAGGAGGAGAAAGAGAGAGGAAGAAGAGAGTGAAGGAGGGTGTAGTTGATGGTGGGGCCCGAAGAAGCTCAACCTTGCAACTCTCTACCCCTTCTCCAAGAAAATTCCTACACTTCAACCATAAGAATCGTCCGTTGGTCATCTAGGTAAAACCCCTCACCCCTTTTTCTTGAAATCCATGTATTAAGAAGAGATTGACATGGATTCTAACATACAAATGCTTGCTTTAGGAATTCTGGCCATTCAACCCCAAAATTCCATCTTCCTAGGTCATCTTTCAAGCCTTCAACAATCCGGAGGTGCGGACTATTGTTCTTAGGTGGCCTAGCACCAATTTTAGTACGAGCTTAATGATTTTGATTACTTGGATGTTATATTTGAAAGTCTAGGAAAATCCTAGGAATTGTATGTTGGCTGGAATGGTATGGATTTACATGTTTGGCTCTCACTCATGATGTCGTTCACGTTTGTCACATGATTCGGTGTATGGATGATCATATGCTCATGCCATGTTGATTTTTATATGTTGTTGCTTCATATTACATATGATTTCATTACTCTTGTGTACGTGATTTCTCAACATGGAGGAAGTTTTAACTTCCTCACCAACCCACACCACACACATACACTTCATTCATGATATTAATGGTTTGCTTGTTGGAGAAATTTGAATTATATGTTGAGCAACATGAGAACATGGTGTTGAATATGCTTGATGATGCATTGGTTGTTGGCATGTTATGAATTACTATTTCTACCCTTGGGTTGGTCAGGAACTTGAGGAGAGACGGTAGTCCCATCGGTAGGACTACTCTATGGTTGGACTTGTGGGTTTGGGCGGGTGTGATCGGGTGGCTGTAGTTCGACTACATGGGACCCTCGTGCCCGATGTCACACGCCTCACTCTCACCTGACTCGCAAGGTCTAGCCTACCGTCTAACCAACCTTGATTGTTAACCCTATTTGCTCACATATGTATGGAACCTGATCCACCTTATAACTGTTGTAGCCCATCAATAACTCACTTGACACTGGTCCACAGTCTCGTGAGCCGGACATAGTGGAATGGGACACTATGTCCGAGCTGTCGGCATACGCTGGGGTACCGCGCCTCCCCGTAGTGACCACGAGCGATCCCTTTCTCTCGGCACTCCTCATGTGCTTAAAGTCGAGGATGAGGAACCCGACGGGATCACGAACCGCGGGATCTCAGCCTCACGCATTGGGGAGTCTTGGCCTTGCAACCCGTTTAGGGCATTGATACGTGGGGTGTACCAGATTCCCAAATCTGCTGGATGAATGGACCTAACTAATCACACGGCTAACACGATCGCATTGCATCGCACTAGTTAGGGTGACGACTCGGCAGTCGAGGTCGCACTGAGGGAGTGTTGTCATTGGCGATCGTTAGATGGTGTCGCACGAGGGAGCGTTGTGGTGAGGGCATGCATCATGTCATGCTGCATACATGCGCATTAATAAGATTACTTAGACGTATGTGATTGTCTGCTTTTCATTAAGACCGTATTATAATTGATGCCTGTGATAACTTAAGACTAATAGCACCCACTGAGTTGATCACTCACTCCCACTCTGGGACGGTGTTTTAAAATACCAACCAGACCCATTCATAGATGCAGGTGACTCAAGGCTTGAGGAGCCTGGTGAGGCGAGCTTCGAGGAGGAGGACGAGCTGTCCTACTTCCAGTTGATGGGCGGTTCTCCGCCAGCTTGAGAGGCGGAATTGGATCGCTGAGCAGGGGGCTCAGTTTTATTCCTTTTTAGACTTACTATTGTTTTCTGATTTTATTGGGTAGTGTCTTATGCGACCCATGTATTCTTTTACACATGTATATATATACATATATTTGTATTCGGTCTCTTTCATTTTAGAAGACTTGTGTGGATGTACTTCATGTTCCAGGAGATTTTAGGCTGCGCAACTTAAACAGATTTAACGCATATTAATGAAAATTTGTTAATAGTGACTCTCGGGAACTCGGGAGTTGAGCGTATGCGCGACCCCCGATTTCCAGGGTGTTACAAACCTGGCACACCGTACCACCGTTGTAGCCCATCGATAACCACCTAAAGTCGATCTACCGACTCGTGAGCTGGACATGGTGGAATGGGACATTGTGGCTGAGCTGTCAGCCTAGGCTAGGGTGACGAACCTCCACGTAGTGACCGCGAGCGATCCCAGTTCTCAACACTCCCCATGTGCTTAAAGTCGAGGATGGGGAACCCGACAGGATTAAGGATCGTTGTGCCCTAGCCTCATGCGTTGAGGGGCCTTGGCATCACAACTAGTTGAGGCATTGATATGTGGGGTGTATCAGATTCCCCAACCTACTAGATGAATAGACTTAATTAAGAACTCGGCTAACACGATCACATTGCATCGTCCTAGTTGGAGTGGCAACTCGGCAGTCGAGGTCACTTTGAGGGAGTGTTGGTCATACATGATCGTTAGATGGAGTCGCTCGAGGGAGTGTTGTGGCGGGGGCATACATCATATCATCCGTCATGCATGCACATTAATAAAATTAGTTAGGTGTTTGTGAATGATTGTTTTTCATTAAGTTCATAATATAACTGATGCTTGTTACAACTTAAGACTAATAGCACTCACTGAGTTGATCACTCACTCCCACTCTAGGACGGTGTTTTAAAACACCAACCAGACTCTCCCGTAGATGCAAGTGATGCAGAGTACGAGGAGCCTGACGGTGCGAGTCTTGACGAGGAGGATGAGTTGTCTTACTTCCAGCTGATGGGCGCTTCCCCATCAGCGTGATAGGCAGGATTTGGATCGCTGAGCAGTGGGCTCAGCTCTATTATTTTTTGTCATATCATTCTTTTTTTATGATTTTTGTTGGGCAACACCTTGTGCGACCCATTTATATTTTTAGACCTGTATATATTCTAGATCTCTTTCATTTCAGTAGACTCGTGTGGTTTTGCTTCATGTTCTCAAAAATTCCAGGTTGCGCATTTAAACCTGATTAAACGCATATTAATGAAAATCAGTTATAAGTGACACTCGGGAACTCGGGAGTCGAGTGTATGCATGACCCCCAATTTCCAGGGTGTTACACGACCCGTCTTCACCTAGTCGAGCTGAGTTGAGTCACGTGAGTTTGGTTTGACCCAGCCATCCTGCTGGACATGGGTTTAAAAGAGAAAAGCAAGAAGAGAAAGGAAAGTAGAGAGGAAGAAGGAGAAGATAGAGAAGAAAATGAGAGAGAGAGGGCGTCGCTGTGATTGCTGCACTGAGTCATTCGACTCAGTTTAAGTTACTGCGAGTTGGGTTGAGTTTCATTGAGTCCAGCCGCTGGACAGTAGTTGCAGGAAGAAAGAAGAAAGCAAGAGAAGGAAGTGGGTGAGTTCGTCAAACTGCACCACCTTGTGCCGCACCAAGCCGGGTTGTAGCCGCGAGTTCAATGACTCAGTGAGTCATTTGGGCTACCATTTCTTAGGTCTAAGCTTGAGTTCAGGTTGCTAGGCAGGTCCTCTAGAGAAAGAAAAGGAAAGCTAAGGAAGGAAATGAAAGAAAGAAAGAGAGAAAGGAAGGGAGTGCTACCGAGTTGACTCGGCTGAAACTTGTCGAGTCAAGCGGGTCGAGTCAAACCAATTGTATATGGATCTAGGCAAAGTCCAAACCTAGTCTGATTTTAGAAGAGAGAGAGAGAGAGAGAGAGAGAGAGAGAGAGAGAGGGGGGGGGAGAAGAAAAAGGAAGCAACAAGAAAGGAGAGACAAGAGAGCGAGTGAAGATCATGTGACTCACCTGAGTCGAGTCGCCGAGTCAACAATCGAGTTTGGTGAGTTTCGATCTCATGAATTCTATAGTTAAATCTTGTTTTGGATTGAGAAAAACTAATTTAGATCCAAGTTGTGTTGCTGGCCGAGTTAGTCCAGCAACTTTTGGGTGTGCCTTATGATGAGTGGAATCGGCAGGTGCTCAGGTCAACACAAGTGGAGTCGGCGGAGTTGAACTGAGTCGACTCGGCAATGACTGAATCTGCCTTATAATGAGTGGTCCTGCTATTTACAATCTCAAGTGCAGGGCTGTGCTGTAGTAATAACTAGGTGAGACCGAGGTCGAATCCACAGGGACTTATATATGTGTCTTTCTAAAATAAACTAGAACTAAGAACTAAATTTAAGTAACAATCTGGAGAATTGAAAGATCAATGATTTAACAATCAATAATAAAAAAGAAATTGTAACACCAAGGATCCACATATAGCTATTAAGACGCCACCTTACTTGATTTAAAGAGCTACAACTGGAATTAGAGTCCTATACTATCCAGTTGGATGATAGATCAGAAAAAACCCAAAAAACTGAATTTTTCATTAGTATAGTTCTCTCATGAAGCATCCATGTGATAATCGTAAGGAATTCAACCATCCACCATGCCTATAGACGATGGTGAATTACAAATTTTATAGATCATACACTTCCAAATCAGATAAGAAGATATCAAAAGCTTTCACAGCATATACTGTAATTTCAATCACAATAAACCATAGAAAACCGAAAATATTCCTTTATTTAAACCAAAAATTAATGAAAATCCAACATGTACTTGAATCAAAGTAAAGTAAACATCAAAATAAACTGCAGCTTCACCTATTAACCTTAGCTAAGAGATTAGATGGTCATAACTAACTCAAAAACAAAAGAAAAACTAAAAGATATACTAGAATCCATGAAAAAATCAAAGTGGAAGAACGTTGTCAATGCTCCACCTAAGCCTTCTCTCCCTTTCTAGACCCTACAAGATGATTTAGAATAGCCTAGGGACTGCTTTAAATAGTTTTGCAACTCAAATTTTTACATCATCTCAGAAAAGTTCGCAAACCACCTCAAATTTACGTACTTTGCTCATCTTCGATGGCAAACTTCGATGTCATCGAAGACCTTCGATGTCATCGGAAATCGTCCAGAACTGTCCAGTGAGTTGAGCCCAAAATTCATAAATTATCAAAGTCAGTTCGATGACATCGAAGTCTATTTTGAAAATTATTTTAAGAATTTCACTTTTAGAATCGGAGTTTCAGAATATCATTTTTCTGGCCAATTTTCAAGATTTCTTTTCTTCACTTCAAACTTTCAATTCTTTTCATTCCTCACTTAGTTTCCTTGGATCTTTGGCACGTGAATTGTCCATTAATGACTTCCAAATCTTCAATTCTTCATTATCTTCTTTTGAGCTCTAAATCCATCCTTTTAAGCGCATATTTGTCATAGGCTTCTAAATCACCTCGCACATGAAAACGTGTATACTTAGATCGATTAAACACTATCATGTTTATAAAATCAAGGCAAAAATAGGGAGAAATATGCAATATTTCACACTCAACACCTACCCAGCAGATCGGAGCTAATTGTGTTTAGCATATGGGAAATATTATTTTTCCACTCATGGTGTAAGCCCAGCTTGGTTATCATCAGTTCGCAATCGAATTCAAGGTCAAGTCGGATCGAATTTTGCAAACAATGACTCAATCCTAAAGTGTGCGCATGTATTTCAACAAATGCTAAAAAGTGAATGCGACATGAGAGGTGAGGATCACCCTTCAAGCTTTTCTACATCATGATAGTTAGCATTATTTGTTTATATTCATTCATTTTTCTTATTAATTTCTTAATACAGTATTATATGGAAATGATATAAATATTAGTTCTAATTGAGTAATTCTTTATAAATAATTGATGAGTGGATTAAATTTAATGATTGAACATGCTATTGATCACAAATATCCCTATTTTGGTTTTAAACGTACATTTTGTATGTGTAGATACTATGATATTGTAAGTGTCTTGTTTTACTACTTGTGATGACTTGACGGTGTTTATGGAAGTCCTCGAACTAATGGTCATTCTAATAAATTAAATAGAATTTTATTGTGGACTTACCATCTAATGGATGGTTGTGCCTTTGTGGCTTTTGGGGTCAATCCCTTTCACCGTACCTTAGAATGGACTATTTGCCCTATGTGGCTTCAATTGACTAGTTGTCCTATGTGGCTTTAATTGTATATTTGCCCTTTATGGCTTTGATGTAATATTTGTCCTATGTGGATAAATGAATTATTTTCATATAACCTTGCGATGGTAAGTTCCACTTGTCATATTACGAATGGCCACTAGTTGAGGAGGTTACTATTAAACATCCTAGTGTTAGAGTCTCATGAGTTGGGGATGTAGGTATGGGACACTATGCTTAAGTTGTCGGCCTATGCTGGGTGACGAGCCCCCCATAATAACCTTTGAGCTTTCTAAATGATTGTTTGTAATTGAAATAATAATGGTTGTGCTAATCACATATTTCATGGCATGCGGACTTTACTAGGTGGTCGATATAAGACGCGGGACTTTCTTGGGTCACTATGGGTTGTACCGTAAAGTACTTTACCGAGTGAACCTAAGTCATCACCACATGCTTTCAACTATTATGAGTTATCCTTTTCTCATGGACTTTTCTACCTAGTTCTCCTTGGGGCATACCCTAGTATACTTTTTCAGGAGGTAGCTCACCTTGGGTGTCCTCATTGCATAGTCTTTTTCGGGTAATTAGTGCCCCTTGAACATACATTGAGTACTTTTTCGGGTGGCTAGTTCTCCTTTGGTGACCTTTTGCCAGCTAGATGAGCATCCCCAGATCTGTAAGAATATGCATGCATCCATGCATTTAAACAAGATTGTTATTGTGAAATTTATTTAATATTTGCGTATCTGATAAACTCTACTTTATTATTATGATGATCATTGTGAAATATCTATTATAAACTGTCCCTACCAACTATGCTAAATTATCATGGTGCTTTGATAAATCTTTGGGGTCATACCTCACTGGGATAACCATTGACGTCATCAAAACATATTCAATGAGCGCAAGATATGTGGATGATGTACGGGTTGACTCTTGTATGGAGCATAGAGAGATCAATGATCATGCGGCTCTAATTTCTAGTTTACTTACATTGTTTAGTTGTTTCGATTCTTAGTCTTGAGACACTATATTTGTATAAGCCTTTGGGCAGCCACTTGAATATTAATATGTATATTTGGACTTTCCTTTTATACTTGATTTGTTTCTATTCCGCCAAACTGCTAACTCTAATAAATAAAAAAATATATACATGAAATTTGGGCTATCTTTAGAGGATAACACTCGGACTTTCGAAAAACGAGTAGTATATTCGAGTTACGAGAACCGGGGTGTTACAATAATGGTCTACAAGAAGCCTATGACCAACTGTACACCGAAAGCTTGAATGTTCTCAAGAAACTTGATCAGGCTAAGATAGAAAACAAACAATTGAGTAATGAGCTTGAAGAAGGCAAGGCTAAGAAGGAACAAGTAGCTGATGAGATTGAAGAACTAACAAGACATAATGTCAACTACGTCATGGAAAATGCTAGATATGAAAGCGAAGTTGTTGAATTAGTAAAGAAAAATGAAGACCTAAAAACTGAATTAATTAGGATAAAATCTATTAATCATGGTCTAAAAGTATAATTTGATATATCAAAATCTCATGCCAATGTGAATCACAAGTTTATCCAAAGTGGAGAAAATTTAGAAAGCTACTAGGCATGGGTCAGGTGTAGGGGACAAGAGAGGTTTAGGTTATGATAGCTTCAAAACAGGTCCAACCTCTACTCCCCCTGTGACTATAAAAGAGTTGATAGCTTCAACTAGCAAACCAAGAATATCTCCAATCTGCCATACATGTGGTGACGTGGGTCACTTAAAGTTTGAATGCACGGTATTTAGAAACTCACGATCCACCCTAAGTACAAGCATTATAGGTAAATTTGTACCAACTAGGAAAATGCTACAAATAGTGAGAAGTAGCCACGAAGGAAATGACCTTAAAAGGAGGTAAATGTGAGGAGAAAGTTTCCCACTCCTAAAATTGATAGGAGAATGAAGGAGCTGGTCAAGTAAGTTGCCCAGTTGAATGAAAAAGCAAAAAGGATAATGATTCAAGTGAATCAAGGCAAAGATCAATTTTCCAAAAGAACTCATTCTTATAGAAAAAGTCCACCCTCGAGAGATGAGTTCAAGAAAGATACTCTCTCTCTCCGAAAATCAATCCAGGCCCAAAGAAAATTGTCTCAAAATGGGTCAGAAAAGACAATACAAACTGTCTAGTAATTCATACGGCTCTTAAAACTAGTAATAATTTTATATACTATTTAGATAGTGGGTGTTCTAGACACATGAAAGGTAAAGAACCCATTTTTGGCTATTACATTGATTTTGATGGTATGTCAATCACCTTCGAAGATGGAAGCACCGCTAAGATTGTTGGGCAAGGGACTATTGTTAAGTCAGGATTGCCCAAGATTGAGCATGTTCTTTACTTGTTCTTCACTTCCTTAATGTCACAAGTCTCTATGTGTCTTTAGTCTTCAATTTCTTAGGGCTCAACTAACTTACTGGCACACAAATTCACGTAATTGATAAATAAGTGTATAAATCAGTGTACTAATAATAACTACATACGATCTTCATATTTTAAGACATTCAGATATTGGATGTGAATCGTCCATCATATGTAGCCCACGTTTGATGTGGATTGTCCATCATGTGAACCAAATCTTCAAAGTGAGCCATCCATCATGCAAGACCCATCTTGGATGTGGAACATTCATCATCATTAGGAACCCACCGGTGGAAACTACGGACCATTGGATACTTTAATTGTGATAGCCATGGTTCTTCTGCGTCCTGACTTTGATAAGCCATGTTAGAATAGAGTTTGGCATTGGTTTACCAAAAACGGTCGATTTCTGAGTTTGAGATGAAATCAAGCTCTTCCAAAAGCCACTAAACCCAATCCACACCAAGGGTTTTGGTCCTTGTGGGCCTTTTCTGAGTTGATGGGATGGGTTTGGGCCTGGGTCTGGACTCAGGCCCATCTAAACCGTCCACATGCATCCCAATTGCCTTTCTGGGATATAACACGAAAGGAAGACAGAACACATTTCTCTCCCAAATCATGAGCAAATGGGGGTAAACTATCAAGTATTACACATGGCATACATGTTCATCAATCTAGACCATTAAGATCATAGGCTCCATTTTGTATGGACCGTATCATCACATTGATCAGATATACAAAAGTAGGTGATTAGTGACCATCAAATGGACGGAAGATGATCACTGATCTAAATTCAATGGCTGAGATGTCAGTTGATTACAGCACGAGTTGGTGGCCCCATGATTTGTCTAGTTTGGATTGATGTACAACATGATTGCATCAAGAGCCCAAATGGCCCACCTGACACTACTCGGGCTGCAAAGGCTCTGGCCATTGTACGGAGATTGAGCCCATGCAAGCGGGGCTGATCGATGTTTTGGTCCATGACTATCCTAACCTTAAAAAAGAGGTCTGCTAGTAGAATTATATCTTAATCATCAAAATATATTACTTTAGGGCCAATGGGCCAGCTCGATTGACCGCAGGCCCATTGCTGCCCTAGCGATGGACCATTGGATAGAAATCAACGGTGGATTGTGCATGTCTCCCTTATCAGGCTTATTAGATTATCAAAGCCATTCAAATAGCTCTTATCAGATCACCCATTTTCACATCTAGGTACCTCCCACTACATATATCAAGTCTCGTCATATTGATTGCGTCCTGCCCCGCTGGATAGAAACCAGTGTAGGTAGTATCTATGTGGGGCCCACCGTGATGTATGAGTTTTATCCCCACTATTCATCCATTTTTCCTGATCATTTTATGGAGTGAGCCCAAAAATGAGGCAGATCCAAGGTACAAGTGGACCACACCACAGGAGGCAGCAGTGATAATGACACTCGCCATTGAAACCTTCCTAAGGTCCACCTTCATGTTTATTTTCCATCCAACCTGTTCATAAAGTCACATATAACTGAATGAAGGGAAAATACAGATGTCAGCCTGATCCAAAACTTCTGTGGCTCCAGTAAGTTTTTAATGGTAGCATTCAGCCCTCTCGATGTGGTCCCATTGAACCTTGGATCTACCTCGTTTTTAGATTCATACTCTAAAATGATCCGAAAAAATATATGAACGGTGTGGATAAAATAAAACCTATAAATTAAGATGGCCTTGCAGAGCTCTGGAATGATTTGGGTCCAACAGAGTCTGGTCCAGCCTGAGGCTCTGTGGGGCCCACCGTGATATGTTGGTTTATCCGCACCGGTTCAGGTGCTTTGTGCAAATTTTAATACGTATGGTCGGCTATCAAAGACTATGCATTGCTCAAATGAGCAATTCAACGGTCCACATCATACCAAAGGACCATTTACCTCCTGTGCAAAAGAGCTGGGTCAGGCAATCCCCGTCAACCATGTTAGTAGAAAGCTACCGCACCATCCAAAAGTCAGTCTCAAGCACAGGTCCGATGCCATCAGAGAGCAATCAATGGTTTAGAAGCACAGTAAGGATATCTCCTATGGACAACTAAATGAAGATGGGATATGGTGTCTGTGTGTGTGAGAGAGAGAGAGAGAGAGAGAGAGAGGAACGCTTATCTGTGCACGTACCTCGGTGCACCTTTTTATGTGAGCACCTGTCACACCTTTGAATCTAACGGTCCACGTGGACAAATTTGCGGCTGTGGACCCCACCTTTTATCAAGCAGTTTTTATGAAGCAACCCAAACTTTGTTTGGGAACTTAGACCTGGTCGTACGGACAGCGAATTTGAGGACGAAAATACCCCTCCTTTCACTGAAACGGATTGGGTACTCCCCCTTGCCACCGGCCAATGGTGGATGGTTAGTGGCCTGTGGGCCCCACCATGATGTATGCTTGTCATCCATGCCGTTCATATATTTTTCCAGATCATTTTATGGTATGAGACCAAAAATGAGGTATATCCAAATTGCAAGTGTACCACATTACAGGAAACAGTGTTGAATGAGCGTCGACCATTAAAAAAAATTTGGGGGCCCACTGTGATGTTTGTGAGAAATCCTCCCCGTCTAAGTTCATTCATAGGGTCACAAAGACCTGAATGAAGAAGAAAAACAAATTTCATAATGATCCAAAACTTTTGTAACCCCTAAAAGGGTTTCAATGGTAGACATTCAATTCCCCACTGCTTTTTACAGTATGATCCACTTGATAGTTAGATCTATCTTATTTTTCGTCTCAAGCCTTAGTATGAGTTTGCCAAATAGATGGACGGTTTGGATATAACACATACCTCATAAAAGGACTCATAAAAAGCGGTGGGAATTACAATAGGAAAAAAAAAAAGAAAGCCAAGAACATATGGCCACGGATTATAACCATAGCCATAACCGCAGCCCATGCTTTTTTGATATGTCCTTTGCTATGTATTGAAGGTCTTTCTATACGTACTTCGAAATGTATTGAAGGTCTTTCGATATGTTCGAAAAAGGTCCAGAACTGTCCAGCGAGTTTGCCTAAAAAATCCTGCAATTTTCGATAGATGTCAAAGTGTTTTCGATATGTATCAAAGCTATAACTACGGATTATAGCCGTAGCCATAGCTGTAGTCCGTACGAGTTTATGAATTTTTTTTATTTTTTATTTTTTTTATTTTTACATGGAGAACTTTATTCTACCTACAATTTTCTCTAATACATATTTATATTAATATGTGTATATAAGCATATAAATTTATTTTTTCTCTCTTTTTTTCATTTCTTTCTTTATTCATTTAACAATGATATCTTCTAAATCAAAATTAGTTACTTGATGTATCATATATGATTTTGTGGTAGGAGAAGCTACTTTAGCCAAACAATCTGATTATTTTCTAAGATTCCATTAGGTCAACTACTTTAGCCTTAATATGAGATAAAAGTTGGGAAAATGGTGTCGATACGGAGGAGTTTGGATTGTAAGTAACTTGATATAAGCTACATATACATTAAGTAGCTTATCTTGGTTTCTACTTCTTAAGCTGAGGTGATTAAGTAACTTTAGGTAAAAAAGTTACTTATAATTGATCTTAAACCGAGCTTACTTATCTTGAATAAGATACTTATCTACTATTGTAGGTATACAAAGTAACTTATTTCGGGGTATCCAAATAGGCCCTAAAAGCCAAATACCTTACCCCGCTGAATTTCATGTTTCCCCAGCAAACATACCCCTCTGAATTTCTAGTTTGCCTCGCTAAATTTTAAGTTTGCCCCGCTGAATTTTCAGTTTGCACTGCGGAATTTCATATTTGCCCCACTCAATTTTCAGTTTGCCCAGCTGAATTTCTAGTTTGACCCGCTGAATTGAGTTGGGCAAACATGAAATTGAGTGGGGCAAACTCGAAATTGAGAGGGGCAAACATGAAATTCAGCAAGGCAAACTGAAAATTGAGCGGGGTAAACTAGAAATTCAACGGGGCAAACTAAAAATTGAGCGGGGCAAACTCAAAATTGAGCAGGGCAAACCAGAAATTAAGCGGGGCAAACTGAAAATTGAGCGGGGCAAACTAGAAAATCAGCAGGGCAAACTGGAAATTAAGCTGGGCAAACTAGAAATTGAGTGGGGCAAACTGAAAATTGAAGAATAAGACACATACCAGAACATAGATTCATTGCTAATAATGGGGCAGCCACCATGTGAGTGAAGAGGAGATTGGCTTCGTGCTCGCCCTGTAACCTGAACCCTTGCTAGGTGAGGTGGTGTCAATGTTGATCAAGGTAAAGGTGTGTGTCGTTTTTTTTCCTGTATGTATTTTTTCTTTTTGGTCGGCTAACTTCTTATTGTTCCCTCTTTGCAGGGTGTCATTGGAGTTCTTGCCTCCCACCAAGCTTTCCTCAAGATGAAGGGTCACGTCGAGCAGGCAGGTCGGAGGCTCAAGACAGCTAAGGCCGAGATCCAGGCCCAAGCTGCGGAGCTGGAAGTGGCTGCGACAACCTGTGCCGAGGTCGAGACCTTACAGATGACCCTGAGGGTCTCTCTCTCCTCTTTGTTAATTCAGGTTTCTTTATTATTGCTTTGATTTCTTATAGCTCCATGTTATTTCACTTTTTCCCTTCAATTTGAACACTAAAAGGAAACAATTTGTTTGTCTCACATCTAATAACTTTTCAACGTAAGAGAGATGTTTAGTTCATAAAATTGATTCTTCCATTGACTATCAGAAAATGATGTCTGTAAAGTTTCTATTCCCTCACTTATAGGTCAATTAAACATCCATTCCTTGCTAATAATGACAGTTTGCCCCGCTGAATGCAAACAATTGCACAAGCAGAGAGAATGCAAACGATTTGTTACATCTTGTCCTATAAGTGAAAAGCCACCCAATTTTCAAGAGTATATTAGGTGCACCCCAGCCTCACCCAGAGTGATGCAGCCCTTACCATGAGGCATTTTCATAAACACCTGAACTACAATGGTTTTATAGGTGTTTTATCAAACAGCTTTTAAGTAACATAAAAACCACAAAAGAAAGAGAGAGAGAGAGAGAGAGAGAGAGAGAGAGAAGGTATTTATTTAATGTACATGTTTGCCCCGCTCAATTTTCGGTTTGCCCCGCTCAATTTCATGTTTACCCCACTGAATTTCTCGTTGGCCCCGCTCAATTTCATATTTGCCCCTCAATTTCTAGTTTGCCCTGCTTAATTTCTAGTTTGACCCTCTCAATTTCATGTTTGCCCCGCTCAATTTCTAATTTGCCCCGCTTAATTTAATGTTTGCGTTGCTCAATTTCATGTTTGCCCCGCTCAATTTCATATTTGCCCCTGCTCAATTTCATGTTTGCCCCGCTCAATTTCCAGTTTGCCCCGCTTAATTTCATTTTTGCCCCGCTGAATTTCCAGTTTGACCGCGAAGTGATTGAAATTGACTACGAAGTGAATGAAATGGATTTTCGACCATCGACCCGATGGAATCTTGGAAAATAACTAGTTTTATTAGCTAAATTAGCTTCTCCTACCCCAAAATCATACATGGTACGTTAAGTAAATCATTCTAGCTTAGGAGATATGCTTGTTGAATAAATAAACAAAGAAATGAATTAAAAGAGAGAGAAAAAATTATATGTTTATATATACATATTTATATAAATATGTATTAGAGAAAATTGTAGGTAGAATAAAGTTCTCCACGTAAAAAAATAAAAATAAAAAATAAAATTTTGCATAGGTTGGCATGGACTACAGTTATCGGTACGGTTATAATCCGTAGCTATAGGTAAAATCACCTTCGGTACATATCAAATACTCTTTGATATGTATCGAAAATTGCAGGATTTTTAAGGCAAACTCGCTGGACAGTTTTGGATCTTCTTTGATAGACTTTCGATATATAGAAGTACATATTGAAAGACCTTTGATACATATCAAAGGACATATTGAAAAAGTAGTGGCTGCGGCAATAGCTACGGTTATAATCCATAGCCATAGCTTCGGGGTTTTTTTTTTTCTTTTTTTGCTGTTGTAATCCCCACCTCCTTTTGTGGGTCTCATCATGAGGTCTGTGTTATATCCAAACCGTCCATCTATTTTGCGAGCTCATATTGAGCTTAAGACGAAAAGTAAGACAGATTTAACTATCAAGTGGACCACACTGTAAAAGGCAGTGGGGAATTGAACGTCTACCATTGAAACCCTTTTAGGGGTTACAGAAGTTTTGGATTATTATGATTTTATTTTATTTCTCCCTCTTCATCCAGGCTTTTGTGACCTTATGAATAGATTAGATGGAAAATAAATGTTATGGTGGGCCCTACAAAAATTTTTACGGTGAAAATCAGTTTTTCTGCTGCTCTGTAGTGTGGTCCAGTTGATCTTTGGATATGATTTTTTTTTTTTTCTGGATAATGCTCCAAAATGATCTCGAAATATGGATGAACGTTGTGAATATAATAAATACATAGCTGTGGGGCCATGTAACTCTCGAAAGCCGTTCGTACAACCCTCGGTTGGAGGAGCGTCAGCGATCGGCTTCGAAAGGAAGGGAGGGGTATTTTCGTCCTGAAATTCAGTCTCCGCCCCTGCAGGTCTAAGTTCCCAAACTAAGTTTGTATTGTTTCAAAAACAACAGCTGGATAAAAGGTTGGGTCCACAATCCCAAATTTCTCGTCCACGTGATGCGGCACCTCTTGAAGTTATATATATAGAGAGAGAGTGCCATGCTCACCTTTGCACATGTATCACGGGTGTCTAATCTGAACGGTCCATGTGATGCGGAATCCCATGAAACCCTTGGGCACCAATTTTCACCTTGATATGAAACTCTGGTGAGTCATAGGAAAGAGAGATGCAAATCAAGGGAGTAAAATTTTTTATTTTTCTATGGCCCACCGAACTTTTGGATCAATGTAAAAGTTGGGTACTAGAGGTTTTCTGGGGTGCTCCATCACATGGACGGATTAGATTTTGGACTCACATCACGCGTGATGATTTCTCAAAAAGTTTACACGAAAACTGGTGCGGACAGGTGCGTAGCTGAGCACATATATGGAAATGGTTCCATGCGGTCGATGTCGGGCGCGGATTGGAGACTGACATGGTCAGTAGCCAAATCGCTACTGAAGTGACGTCACCAAGCTCTGTGGACCCCACCATGATGCATGTGTTGTATCCATACCGTCCAACCATTTTTAGAGATAGTTTTATGGCATTACAAAGAAAATGAGATAGATCTAAAGTTCAAGTGGACCCACCATGGAAAGTAGTGGAGACAGTGACATCCACCGTTCAAAACTTCTTAAGGGGCCACAGTAGTTTCCGATGAAGCTGATATTTTTGTTTTCACTTCATCTATCTCTATTTTAACTTATTAATAGGATGGATCTCAAAAATACATTACTGTGGGCCCTATAAATGTTTCAACGGTGGGTGTGATGGCTCACATGGTTTTCTGTGGTGGGTCCACTTGAAATTTAGATCTATCTCATTCTCTTTGTAATGCAATAAAACGATCTCTAAAAATGGTTGGACGGTATGGATACAACACATGCATCATGGTGGGGTCCACAAAGCTTGGTGACGTCACTTCAGTAGCAATTAGGCTACTCACCTTGTCAGTATCCAATCCGCGCCCGTCGATGTCATGGTAACTTTCCGCCGGTTCGATCTGTGTGGGCCTAAACATGATGTGCGTCGAACATCAACGCCGTGTATTTGATGGCTCCCCTTTAAATTATGGGGATATCTCAAAACTCAGCCATACATGGAACTCAAAGTGGGCCATACCATCTAAAATCATGTGAAGACATGCCTAAAATATATAAAAGTACTTTGCAGGGCCCACCTAAATTTTAGATGTGTTGAAACTTGGTTTGACCCCTTTTTTTTTATTTTTATTTTTACAAACGCACACACCCCACACAATCATGCTAGTGTCGAACCCTTGACTGGGAGTTGAAACTCTTGAGAGTCTACCACCCGAGCAAGAGTTTGACCCCTCATCCAAGTGGGACACACATAATGGATGAACTGGATTTATGAACCATACCTCGGTGGGCCCAAAAAATGATTATGAATTATTTAATGGGAGGGTAATCCCTCTCAACTTTTGTACGTGGTGTGGCCCACAAAACTCATAAATTAACTTGATTTTTAAGCCCAAAGCCCATCATGGAATGATGCATTTGAATGATGAGGTAAATGTTCGACGTGCATCACGGTGACAACGCCGTGACTTGCGCACCGAACCGATACCATGTAAGAAGATGCCGATCGGCGTTTATTTCGAAGAAACATTGCGGATTTCGAAGGAATCTCTACACAATTAGTCCCTCTAATTAACCATAAATGCAACCATACCTCAAAGTACCTCACCCATTCCCTCTTTTTCCAAAAGTCCACCATCTTTCCACCTCACCATTCCTCTTTTCTCATTTTCAACCTCAACCATCCCTTTTCTCCACCAATTTCAAACTAAACCATACCTCTCATCACTCCTTTCTTACAACCATCACTCCACCCATCCCTCCATCCATTATTTCTATCTCTCCCTCTCATTCTCTAGCAAATTTTCCAAATCCCATGAGAAATTTCACTCATCCAACACTCCCTCTCAACTTCAAGTGTGGCCCACCCTCTCATCTCCAATCTCAACCATTCATCCTTCATCAATCTCCATTAAAAGTGAAGGTAAGGAGCTAAGGAGTCCAAAGGAGCAAGGAGAAGGAAGATAAGGTGGGTGATTTGTCATTTTTTTTAAATTTTAAGGCCCACTTGTTGGTGGGACCCATTTGGATGTATGTGATTTTATCAAGAGGGCCCATAGTGGCGGGGTTCCTCTATCTCACCGTGTATCTCTCTCTCTATCTCTCTCTCTTTCTTTCTTTGTAATGGTGTGGATCCCACCAATATGTGTTACATCTACTCCGTCCAACTACATCAGACGGTGTAGCCCACTTTATTACAGGTGATGATCCACACCATCCACTGTTTGGATGGGTCCAATGCATCTTTATATACATATATATATATATGTGTGTGTGTGTGTATATTTATATGTGTATATTTTATATAATATATATATAACATATATAGTATAATATGTATTTTATATATATAATATAAGATATATTATAAGTATATGCATATATAGCGGTGGGCCACGTCTACGTGGGACCCACCACAATGATGAGAATTTGGAAATCGTCCAGCGTTGCAAGCAGAGCTTTAACAAAAAAAAAATAACAAAAAGGGAAGGGAGAGGTGGGCCTCTCATGCAGGCCCCACCTTGATGTATATGTATAATCCAAGCCGTCCATTTCGTTTCCCAGACCATTTTAGGCGTTGAGACAGAAGTTAAGATTAATCTGACAATCATACGGGCCATACCATGGGAAACAGTAACATGTACCGTTAAAACCCGCTCTGATGTTTTTATTCGTTAAAAACATGCTATATATCGGGCTCGTTTGAATGGTCTTGAGATATGGAAGCTAATGAACGGGATGGATTTCTCTGATGTGGGCCCCATCTGTGGAAAACCACGAAAAATCCGTTTTTTTTCAAAAAAAAAAAAGAAGAAGCAGCGCATGCTGCTGCTGTCAGAGCGCCAGAGGCGCTGCCTGCCTCACGGTTGACGGACGGACGGGCTGGGGCTCACGGCCCCAGCTGTGGGCCCCGCCTTGATGCGTTTTGAAGATCAATACCGTGCATTTGATGGGTCCCTGCGGACCGTCCGTCCATACCAAAAATCAGGCTCATACGAAACTCATGTGGACCACACCATTTAAAAACATGTAAAGACATGCCTAAACATATAAAATCGCTTGGTGGGGCCTACCTGAGTTTTGGATGTCGTTGAAACTTGGTCTGTATGGTCATTTAGATGGGACCCACATAATGGATGGGCTGGATTGTGAATCACATCTCGGTGGGCCCCAAAACAAAAAAAAAAATTTAAAGCAGCAGCAGCGCTGCTGCTGCTGCAGTGACGGGCGGCCAAGAGGCAGGGACCCACGGCTCCATCCGTGGGCCCCACCATGATGTATATTTTGTAGCCACACCGGCCCATTTGGTGGGCCACCATTTGACATGGACCCCCTCAAAAATCAGTAATCCAACGCTCGGCGGCCCACATCACAAGAAAAAGTGTGAATTGAACTCTACCATTGAAACCCTTTCGGGTCCCACAGAATTTTCGATCAAGCTGAAAATTGTTGTTCCCCTCCTCCCTGGCCCGTGTGACCTTATGAATAAGTTGGATTTCAAATGAACATTTCAGTGGGCCTTACCCAAGGTCCAAGTGACCTTATGAATAGGTTGGATTTCAAATAAATATTATGGTGGGCCCTAGGCCCATGTGGTGGAGCCATATTGATGTATTTGTGGCCATTATTGAGGCCCACCTTGATATATATATATAAGGCCCATGAGGTTAGGCCCATTCGACGTATTGGTGGCCCGATGATGAGGCCCACTCTGATATATATAAGGGCCATGTTACGAGACCCATTGTGATGTTTTCAAAGGCTCATGGAGTATGACCCATTGCAATGTACATAAGGCCCACTAATGCGGCCCACTTGATTTTTATAAGGCCCATAGGAGATGGCCCATTTAATGTATCTGAGAACTATGGGTCGAGGCCCAATGAGATGTATATTAGTCCATTGCAATGTGTGATTTCCTATGGTTTGTGTAATGGTGCTTTATGGCGGGCTAAGCCTTGGGAACAATGTTGGTTTGACGTCCACATTGTAAGGACAATGTTGGTTAAATGTCCGCATTGTCATACTCCTTAGGGCCACTGATAGGTTCATATTTATACTCTGCAGGCCGTCTAGGCCCATTTCTGTGATACGCAGAGCCCATCCCTATATGCATGTTTAGTATAGATCCATGGTTCATGATCATTCGCATCATATGTATGCCTGACATGAGGAGTGACCGATCATAGCATATGCCTTTGGCAGACTGTTTATGGGCTCCCTGATAGGCGGAGTTGCCCCATATAAGTGCATGGTACATACAGACTGTTGCATGACTGATAATGTGACTCATGCACTTGCATTTGTGTGATTATAGTTACTATGTGCCCTAGCGACATCGGGCCATAGCCTCCACAGATACATCGTGGATGGCGGGATTGAGACCGAAAATATTTGATTCAGCATACGGGCACCATAGATGTCCCCGGTGAAAATCCCTAAACCCGATGGTACGAGAGGATGACTCCAACGCCGAGACCGAGTGGATATACGAACGCATGAGGGCCGAATACCAGGAGGCGCGTCTCCCACCGTGTCGTGGTCGGTTGGAAAGGAGTGTGGCCTTACTCGCCCGGGGGTAGGGGGCAATACTAGGCTGAGTTTGACCAGCTCGCGAATGGGTCCGCTATCGACGTGCCGGATAGGTATTGGCAGACTATTGGTCAGGCGGATAGTGAGGTTTCTTACGCTCATTTGGGCTGTGCGGCTAGGAGAGCGACAGTGCCATTTGGAGTGTATTGAACCCCGGTGATTATCCAGAATGAAAACTATACTGATACATGTTGAGAATTGGCATGCTTGAGTTGCATCTCGCATCGCATGGCCGTGTTATGGCCGATAGCATTCATATCTTGCACCGCATAGCCTAGGTACGGCTGATTGCATTCATGTGCTCATCACCATGATTCCGCATCACTCTGACCTTGCATTTTGAGCACGTTTATATTGCGCACACACTTACACCACCCTCTAAGCTTTCCATAGCTTATGCACGATTGATGCGTGCGGGTGACACGCAGTCGCAGCCATAGTCTCGTTGTAGTTGGAGGTGCAGCCGAGCTTCTGGAGTTCTGTTTCTTTTGTTACATTGTATTTTATTTTCTTTCAGTCGTATTGTACTTAAAAAGTTTTTGATCATAGTGGATTTTGTAGTGGTGTTCTTGTGGTTATTAGTTGTGGGTTATGCTTGTGTTATGCTCATTATGAATCAGACTGATGATTTGAAATCCTCCTTGTAGTATCCCAGGATCGGAACCTGGTGAATGGAGTCTACCACCCGAGCAAGAGTTTGACCCCTCATCCAAGTGGGACACACATAATGGATGAGCTGGATTTATGAACCATACCTCGGTGGGCCCAAAAAATGATTATGAATGATTTAATGGGAGGGTAACCCCTCTCAACTTTTGTACGTGGTGTGGCCCACAAAACTCATAAATTAACTTGATTTTTAAGCCCAAAGCCCATCATGGAATGATGCATTTGAATGATGAGGTAGATGTTCGACGTGCATCACGGTGAGGCCCACACACCTCAACCTTATAGGAAGTTCCCATGAGCTGAACTGCATAGAACCATTTACCGTATGTATCTATGTATTCCCTACCCACCATTTGTTGTTAGAATTCGTGAAAACTTTTTGAGAACTCATCACCCATATGATACAAGTGTAAGATATGAACCATCCATATGATACAACACCTACGAAACCCTCAAGGCTCAACCTTTATCCCACCAAAACGTTAGTGGGCCATGACAAAACAAAACATTTTCCTCCCGGTAGCCCACCAAAGTTTTGAATTATTATAAAAGCTAAGATTGGAGGTTTCGTGGTACTGCATCACATCTACGGTTTAAGAGTCTGTTTAGGTGGTAGGATTAGAAGGGATTAGGTGGGATGGGATTCAAAAAACATAATTATTACCGACGGCAGGGATTGCCCCTGCTGCGATGGGATAAGATTAATGCCCTCGCTTGTTGATAATACGATGGTACATTGAATGGATATACCCACCATCATTTGAAATTACTAAGAATAATACACGTGTTATATCTAAACTGTTCATTTGTTTTGTAACCTCCCATTATGGCATGGGCCTAAAAATGAGGTAGATCCAAAACTCATGTGGTTCCAAAGAAGTTTTCAACGGTGAGTATTCAATCCCCGTTGCTTTCTATGGTGGGGTCCACTTGAGCATTAGATTTACTTGATTTTTTGGCTCATGCTCTAAATAATCTCGAAAAATAGGTGGACGGTGTGGATATAGCTCACACATCATGGCGGGACCTACAACAACTTGCTAACATTGAGTGAAATTAGTACGGACCCAATGCAATTCTATTTAATGTAATTCCAAGCTTTTCCATTCTTCCCAAACATGGGTGGAATTGGCACGAACGAGATGAATGCCATCCCAACTAATCCCTTCTAATCCCATTGCCCAAATAGACCTTAAGGGCGTGTTTGGGCGGTGGGATTAGAAGGGATTAGGTGGGATGGGATTCAAAAAACATAATTATTACCCATGGCAAGGATTGTCCCTGTTGCCATGGGATAAGATTAATGCCATGCTTTGTTGGTATTAGGGTGGCACATTGAATGGATATACCCACCATCATTTGAAATTATTGAGAATAACACGTATGTGTTATATTTAAATTGTTCATTTGTTTTGTGACCTCATTTTATGGCATGGGCCTAAACATGAGGTAGATCCAAAACTTATGTGGCCCTAAAGAAGTTTTCAACGGTAAGTATTCAATCCCCGTTGCTTTCTATGGTGAGGTTCACTTGAGTTTTAGATTTACCTGATTTTTTAGCCAATGCTCTAAAATAATCTCGAAAAATGGGTGGAAGGTGTGGATATAGCCCACACATCATAGTGAGACCTACACAACTTGCTAACATTGAGTGAAATTAGCATGGGATCCAATGCATTTCCATCTAATTTAATTCCAAGCTTTTCCATTCTTCCCAAACATGGAGTGGAATTGGCAGAGGACCAGATGAATCCCATCTCACATAATCCCTTCTAATCCCACTGCCCAAACACCCCCTAAAGTTTTCATGACTTTGCATGGGACCCAATGCAATTCCATCTACTCAAATTCCAAGCCTTTCCATTCTTCCAAAACATGGAGTGGAATCGGCACAGGACCAAATGAATCCCATCCCACCAGCCCAAACACGCCCTAAGGTTTTCATGAGTTCTCTCCAGAACAAGTGCTCTCTCTCTCTCTCTCTCTCTCTCTCTCTCTCTCTCTCTCTCTCTCTCTCTCTCTCTCTCTCTCTCTCTCTCTCTCTCTTCTATATATATAAAGGTTCCATGCCGTCGAGCTCATAAGAACTTCCCTCACTACAAGAAAGTAAGCCTTTAGCCTCGGTTCAAAAAATCAACACTCTGCATTTGATGGGTCCCCTTTAAATTATGTGATATCCCAAAAATCAGCCGTATACGGAACTCAGGTGGGCCATACCATCTAAAATCATGTGAAGACATGCCAAAAACACATAAAAGCACTTGGTGGGGCCCACCTGAAATTTGCATGCATCTGAAACTTGGTCTGAACCCTCATCCAAGTGGGACACACATAATGGATGGGCTAGATTTGCAAACCACATCTCGATGGGCCCAAAAAATGATTATAAATGTTTTAATGGTGCGCGGCCCCTCTCAACTTCTATATGTGGTGTGGCCCACACAAGTCACGAATTGACTTGATTTTTGAGACCTAGGCCCACGATGGAATGGTGCATCTGACTGATGGGGTAGATGTTCGAAACGCATCACGGTGGGGTCCATACAACTCGACCTCATGAGACATTCCCATAAGCTCGAGCGCATAGTACCTTTTCCCATATATATATATATATATATATATATATATATATATATATATATATATATATATATATATCACACACACACACACACATCCAAGTTGACAATCTCGCCTCTATCTGGAAAGCTGATGGGATGGAATTGCATCCGGTCGTCTGCCAATTCCACTCCATGTTTGGGAAGAGTGGAAAAGCTTGGAAGTAGGCTAGATGGAATCGTATCGGTCCGTGCTAATATCACTCAATGTTAACAATTTGTGTAGGTCCTACCATGATGTGTGGGCTATATCCACACCGTACACCCATTTTTCAATATCATTTTTGAGCATCGGCCAAAAAATCAAGTAGATCTAAAGCTCAAGTGGACCCCACCATAGAAAGCAATGGGGATTGAATACTTACCATTGAAAACTTCTTTGGGGCCACATAGGTTTTGGATCTCTCTCATTTTTAGGCCCATGCCATAAAATGAGGTTACAAAACAAATGAACGGTTTAAATATAACACATGTATGTTATTGTCAATAGTTTCAAATGATGGTGGGTATCTCCTTTCAATGCACCACCGTATTACAAACAAAAAAGGGAATTAAGCTTATCCCATGGTACCAGGAACAGTCCCTGCCATGGGTAATAATGATGTTTTTTAAATCCCATCCCACCTAATACCGTGGGATCGGTCCGGCCAAACAGGCCCTGATCAAGCAAGCTCAACCATCCAACTCATTAACAAGGTAATACAATTTCCACTACAATTAAGGGAACATAAAATTTTGGCAGCCCCAAGAATGTTTTAATAATTGGCATTTGAGCCTCACTGTTTCTTATAGCAGGGACCATTTGAGTTTTGGGTCTCCGACTTGTTTGATTTAATGTTCTAAAATGAGATGGTAGAACATATGAGCTGAGTGGATGTAACACAAACATCAAGGTGGGCTCCACTGAGTTTGGGGCTTCCTAATAGTTGCATCCATGTGCAATCTACGGTGGACCCCACCATCCAACGATTGTTGTTGGTGACAGGTGGACCCACTTGGGCCCATATAGGAATTGGTACCTTGATAAGGTCAAGGTTTCATCACATGAAAAAACTAATGCTAGGCAGATTTGTGGCTTTCTCAAATGGGAAATCTGACGTGATGCACTCAATCCGGATTAGTCAAATAGCGTTGCATGATCTAGACCGTTCATCAGGTGGGTCTTACCACTGATGGACCAATGCTTCCAAATCTCACAGATTGGATGGTCGTACCTAAACACTTGACAGATTGTCCTAGTCAATGAAAATTGCTGCCGATTATTTTTTTTAACGTGCGTTTGTAGGTCGTTGTTTGGTATAGTTAGGAGCATCCGACCAACAAGATAAATGTTCCCGTGGGGCCCACCTAGCAAGCATTCCATACAATGGACCATTTGCCACGTGTACAATCTTCTTTGAGTAAACAACGCCGGAGGGCTAGATACCACTTTCCAATTTGAGGGACATTCACATGCCACCTCAACCGCTGCATTTACCGTCCAATCAGCAGGTAAGTGGCAACGTGTTATCCTTCTATGAAATCTAAACCGTCCAAAATGTTTTACTCATCATAAAGATCTCATCTAGAATAAAAAGTGGCCTGATATAGTAATCAAGTGGGCCAAATATTCTCTTATTATAGATTAGATTTCCATTGTCTTCTATGGTGGGGTCCACCTGATGAGTGGATGAATATGATAGGTCAATGATCTTAGGCCCGATATTTTGGATGGGTTGGATTTTAGAAAAGATTGACACGTCATTCATAAGATGGAGCTGTATATGAACATCCCAGACAGTTCTACTTCATGACAAGAATACCCTCGACCTAACTTCCTCAATAGGCCACATGGCCCGGAAGGTTTCAAAGTCCACGTTCAGAAATTGCTGAGGTCATTTTAGTAATTTGGCATTGAACCAAACCAAGGAATCGTCGGACGCGGCTTGGGTAGATACCCTGGGACGGTGGATCGTTGAATGCGGGGCCCACCTTGATGTATTTTTCTTGTATCCACGCCGTCCATCCATTTAAAAAGATCATTTAAAGTTATGATCTTAAACATTCAGAAGATTAAAATCTCAAGGGGACCACACTGCAGGAAATAGTGTTGATTGAACGACCACCATTAAAAAGTTCTTGGGGGATTCCGGAATGTTTATTTTTCATCCAACCTGTTGATAAAGTCAAAAATACATGGATGAAAGGACCACACAAATATCATCTTGATCCAAAACTTTTTTCGCCCCAGAGAATTTTGTAATGGTCAATCGCTACTGTCTCCTGTGGTGTGCTCATCTTGAGAATTTTATCTACCTCATTTTTTATAATATAATAAAATCATATGGATAAACGGATGGACGGCTTGGATATAATACAAACACATCACGTCGGGGCCCACAGTCCGGGATCCACCGACTTCGGTGTACCGAGGATCCACCGAAGCGGCGTTCGGAATCGTGCACTCGCTTTTACCGCACTCCACCACCCCTCGGCTTTTGTCCACATCTTCCACACGCAAACCACGACTCTCTCCCTTCTACATCTCGGTAGTATCGAGAGAACTCGAATGTTGTAGATCCATCTCTCTACATTGTATATCTCACTATGATGTATCAATTTTAAACCGTACATCTATTGGGAAATATCTTTTATGGCCCAAATCCATCAACTTTCCTGTACTATTGATTGAGAAATTAGCATTTTCATTATTACCATTACTTTGAAGGATAATGATCCAATCAATATGGTTTTTGAACCATATTGCATCTAAAGCAGGGGAAACGATATTGACGGTTGGATGATAAGTTAAACTTCCATGTGGCAGCGAAGAAATGCATGTAGCATATCTATACCGTATCATCTCCCCTATCTCTAGATACCAATGAGAGACCCAAGGGAATTCTCCAATGCGCACAGCGCGTAATACGCTCACACGTGACTTCTCGTGCAAGCTTTCAAAACGTAGTCGAGCGGAGCCCACCAAAACCAGATGGGGATTTGTAAAGACTATCTAGTTAGTTTGCCACAATATTTAATAATACGATAGCGACACGTGCAACATACACATTCTGTCCAGACCATCCACGTTGTGGGTCCCACTGTAAATAGATCATAGCATTAAAACCAAAGTCAGCCATAGATCTAACAAGCCAATTTGTGGCCATCGAATGGATGGCTAAAACTAAATTAATCAATGTGATCCTTGAGTTATTCCTCCATATAAATAGTGGTCACAATTCGAACGGTCAGGATTGCAATCTAAGTGTGGGATGACCAATCACCACTATTTTAAAAGTGCTGGTCCCTTCATCTCCACGTTTTTGCTGGTACGGAGACAGGAGGAATATACGAATATACAACTGCTAAACTGGCAAAATATGAAAAAGTAAAAGCGGTTTTGATTTTTACAAGTGGGGCCCATTGATTGATAATCTGGACCACTCAGATGCTGTATCCACCTTTAAAGGACCCTATCCGAAAAATCTATTCAATCCGCACCGTTTGATTGTAGCTTACAAATAGATGGTTATGAACAGAAGTACAATATCATTTCCACATTCAACTATAAAAGGTCCAAAAACAAGCGGTGCAGATGAGATTTTTATATAATGGTCCATCTATATGGGGAGCAATACGGAAACGGATTGGCTACTCCCCCTGACACCAGCCAATGGCTGGTGGTCGGTGCTCTGTGGGCCCCACCATGATGTATGTGTTTCATACATGCCGTCCATCTATTTTTACGGATCATTTTACAATAGGAGACGAAAACTGAGATATATCTCAATCTTAAGTGGACCACATTCCATGAAACAGTGTTGAATGAGCGTCAACCATTAAAAAAACATTCTGGGCAATAAAAGTTTTGGATCAAGCTGATTTTTGTTTTTTCCCTTCATCAGGGCCTGTATGACCCAATCAACATATTGGATGTCAAATAAACAGTCACTATTGTTTTCATGGGGTGTGGTCAACCTGAGGTTTATATACCTCTCATTTTTGAGATCAAGGCATAAAATGATCTGTAAAAATGGATGAACGGAATGGATGAAACACCTACATCATGATGGAGCCCACAGAACACCGACCATCAGCCACGGGGCTGGTGTCAGGGGGAGTAGCCAATCCGTTTCCGAGCAATATGACAATGGTCTCGATTACTGAAAAATGGGCCCCACTCATTAAGATTAAACAGTAACGTACCGTGTGAGAAAAGCTTTGGGGTGCGTACTTAACCGCTTAGTACAAGTTAATGTTGGCCTTGTTTCGATCGCAACCTCAAGCGCTTCGATTCCGTTTGCGTCTGGAAAACCGGAACGTGAGCGCGAACAGGGTCCTTATCTTTGTAGCACCTGTAGTCCGCTGGATTACTCTAATAGGTGGACCCTCGGGCTCTGATCTGTTCTGATCGTAGGCCCACTCAACAAATTAATGGTTTCAGGTGCCATTTTCGCTCAAGGGGGATCTCGTCTTTATCTGAATTATTAGGAAGTGCTGACCAACCTCGGTGGTGTTCTGACGTCACCAAGTTATGTGGGTCCCACCATGTTATATGTGTTATATCCACACTGTCCATAAATTGTTCGAGATCATTTTAAGGCATGTGTCCAAAAATGAGATAGAACGGAATCTCAAGTGGACCACACTACATAAAGGAGTGGGGCCAATGAAAGTAACCGTTGAAACCTTCCTAGGCCTATCATGATTTTTATTTGCAATCCAACCCGTTGAAAGGTAACAAACAAATACATAGATGAATGGATAACATAAACATTAGCTTGATCCAAAACTACCCTGGTCTTCAAGAAGTTTCCAATGGTAGGCATTCAATTTCATTACTTTTTGTAGTCCTGTCCACTTGAGCTTTGGTTCCTATTTTTTCATACCTACTTTAAAATAATCTCGAAAATTCCGGGATGGTGTGGATATAACAATTACATCATAGTAGGGCCTACAGAAGCTGGTGATGTCAACACACTACCAAGGTACACACCACGCAATCCCCACTTCCCATTTATCAGTGTTGAAAGGCAACCAATCTGGACCACTTATTTTATTGCATTTTTAACTGGATGTTGGATGGCGATGGAATAAATAACCCACATCCATAGATTTATAAAATCCATTTATGGCCGTAAGAGCACCCAAATTTTCGGGCCACAACAATCATTATGATACATGTCCAGAAGGCCCACCTTGTGTCGATGGTATATCCTAAACTGACCCATCTGATTAAAATGGTCCTGAAACTTTACCTGTATCGCTTATCTTCCTCTGATTTAGATCCAGACCATTCATTTGATGGGCCCCACACAAGATAGACCCAAAACCTTCTTCCCCTAACACCCTTTACAGCCGATTGGTGGACGTCTGCCTCTGCATATAGACGTTTGTTTTGCTGTATCTTAACCGTCCGTACTGAGGGCGCATCTCGAGAAGATTGTCGAATTTGAGGAAAGCGTGCAGCACTATCCGTCTTTTCAGGTTGGATTGCCAGCGAGACCCTGTCGTAGGAATTTCATGTACTCAGAAGTTAGGTGGAACCCACCGTGATGTTTGCCAGGCTATCCGATCCGTCCGTTTTGCCACCTGTTAAAACCTGAGGTAAAAAAAAGGTTATATGTAAAATTAAATGTGGGGAAAAAAACGCCAAGTTAGAAGACCCGGTTATGGAATGGACCAACTCTATCGGCACTGCCCGAGAGTCCGAGGCAACGTACGAGACAAAGCCTAGAGGAGAGACTTAGCTCGGATTCCTAGGAATCAAATCCCGACCGAGACCTTAAGGGTCAGGAGCCATAGACAAAGTAAGACACATAAAGTTGGTTCGGTTAACGAGGCGGCAATGTCTAAAAGGGCCGATTGATGCCCTGAAGCTAAAAGCAACCCGACCGACCATAAAACCGACCCATACAAGGCCGGTTAAGTGTCAGTTATCGGATTAAGGATGGACGCCTGCCATAAGCCGATCATGTTCCGTCCGACAGGAGGCAAAAAGCTTTATCCTTTTAGCCAGCCGAGACTCGTCTGTTACTTGAGTCGGTTAAGGCCGAGCCGAGCGAGGAAGAGACAGTGTAAGCTTAAATACCGTTCCGAAAATCATGGGAAAGGATTCTCGATCCCGAGGATCTCGAGATCGGGAAGCATCCGTAAGTAAATTACGCTAAATCAAATCTCCTAGAAATCAGGGAGAGAATCCCCGTACGGCGGGATCCTCCCTCTCCTATAAATGAGAGACACTTCAAGGGTGAAAGGTACGCAAAAACCCTCTCCCAAACCCCCACAATACTATAAGACCCAGATTCCTAGCCTGACTTTGGCATCGGAGGGTCCCCTGCTCCAGCCAGGGTCTCCTTTGTCTTCTTCATATGCAGGTACTCGAAGGTCAAAAGAGGGTGAAAGAGGGTGGATCAGATTTTTGCATCAACAGTTTGGCGCCGTCTGTGGGAAACGATACAAAAAGTCGTGTTCCAAGCTCTATCCAGAAGTGTCAAGCAAGCGTTAATGGTGAGAACTAGAAAAACTGGTCCTAGCGAACCAAATGAGGCTGATGACGCTGGACCGTAGGTCCGGACGGGACCCAAGGAGCTCAGAACCAACCTGACAATCAACAAGGTTCCACGGCTCGTCCTGCAGCATCTGCCGCAACTAGGAATACCCAACGGAATCGAGGAAATGGACGGTTGGATCGGGAGGTCCAGGAGCTCAGAGCCGATATAAACGTTATGAAACAAATGTTGGAGCAGATACACCGTCAACAGACTCAGCAGCCTCAACGAGAACTGTCATACCCCAAACTCGGAAAACGGGCTCACAAAATTTTCGATCGCTGAATCCGGTGCCGACAGCCTCCGTAGTACCCCATTCTCGGCTCCCAGCGCTCATACGCCAGATTCCGATCCTGGGATCCTACAAGGAGGATTTTCAGTATGAATTTTTTTTTTGTAATGGAGCATAACCACAAGCATAACCAAGTCACAAAACAACAACACCACATATCCACTATATCAAAAACTTTAAGTACAAAGCATATGAAAGGGAAATACAATATAATGAAAGTAACAGAAACTCCAGAAGCTCAACTGCACACTCCAAGCTCAACGCTGCTGCAACTTAACGCCACCTGCACGCATCTATCGTGCATAAGCTTATAAAAAGCTAGAGGATGGTGAAAGTGTGTGTAAGGCGAGTGCCAAGTGTACAATATCAGAGTAATGCAGAAATATGCGGTAAGTCCGTGAATGCTATCAACTATATCAAAGCTATGTGATGCAAGACATGAATGCTGTCGGCCATACCAAGGCCATGCGATGCGAGGCCTATGTAGCCAAATGTCATATGCGAGATCTAAAGCAAGCGTGCCAGTACTCATTAAGTACACATATCAGCACAGTTCCTCTCTGGATATCACCGAGGTCTAATACACCTCACAAGCAAGTGGAAGAGACCACACTATCCGCCTGACCAGTAGTCTGCCAATACCTACTCGGCTCGTCGATAGCGGACTCATTTGCGAGCTGGTCAAACTCAGCCTAGCTTATAGCCTCCTCACTCGGGCGGATAAGGCTACACCCCCTTCCAACTGACCACGACACAGTGGGAGACGCGGCCTACTGGTATTCGGCACTCGGGTGCTCGTGTATCCACTCGGTCTAGACATTAGAGCATCTCCTGGTCCCAAAAAGGTTCTAGGACTTTCACTCAAGAACATCCTAAGTGCCCACAGTGCTAGAACCAAGCATTTTCGGTTTTCGATATGGCCATCCACGATGTGTCTGTGGAGCCACGGCCCTGATGTCGCTAGGGCGTGCAGTGAATCACGACACACAATGCGAAATGCATGAGTCACACCGTCAGTCATGCAGTAATCTCGCGCGTACCACGCGCTCATGTGGGGCACTCCATCTCATAAGGAGTCCCGTAAATGTCTCAGCCCAATGGCTTATGCAATGATCAAACATTCCTCATATCAAGCATACATATGATGCGTATGGGCATGAATCATGGAGATATAGTAAGCATGTTACAAAGTGGTGAACCATCAACAAGTATGGGCCTATCAATGGGCCCCAAGGAGAGTCATAATGCGGGCATTTAACCAATATTATTCTTACAATGTGGACGTCAAACCAACATTGTTCCCTAGGCATGGCCCGCCATAAAACATCATTACACACACCATAGGGAATCACACATTGCAATGGACCTATATACATCTCATTGGGCCTCGAACCATAGGCCTCAAATACATCAAAGTGGGACTCATCCACATACCAAGGTGGGCCTCGATGGATGGCCACAAATAAATCAAAATGGGCCTCATTCATATACCAAGGTGGGCCTCAATGGACGGCCACAAATACATTAACATGTATGGATATACATACATACATACATACATACATATATATATACAAATACATTAACATGTATGGATATACATACATACATACATACATACATATATATATATATATGTAAATGAATCATATCCAAGGATCAACTGGACCGCACTCCAAATAGTGATGGGGATCCACTTGAACCATGGATCTGACTCCTTCATTAGCCCCTGCCATAAGCCATGAAAATGGGCTTTCAAAATGGACGGAAGGAATGGATGCAATGCGTGCATCATGGTGGGTCCCACTGACCGTCCAGCAGTGGACAGTGTGGATACATACATAGGCCAAGGTGGGCTTCCACCATCCCCAGCTGTGGACGGTGCACATAGAACACATACATCAGTGTAGGCTCCACCGTCTGCCTGAACGTTGGGAATAACACCCACATATCATTGTGGGTCCCATGGGGGGCCCACCATAATGTTTTCTTTTCATCCAACCATTGATAAGGTCGCACGGACCTGGCTGGAAAGGAAAAACAAATTTCATTTTGATCTAAAACTTCAGTGGAGCCAAAAACAGGTTCCAATGGCAGGCTTTAAATCACCACTGTTCTGTATGATGTGGGCCACCTGGGTCTTGGATGTGGGTGAAATTTGGAGGGGGCCCACTTCAGGAAGGGGCCCACCTAATGAACGGATTGGATATTAAACATACATCATGGTGGGGCCCACGGCTGGAGCCGTGGGTCTGCTGCGTCCGCCTGCCCGCCCGCCAGTAGCAGTGTCTGCTGCATGTATATTTTTTTATTTTTTATTTGGAAAACACAAAATGTCCCGGTTTTCATGTATGGGGCCCGCATTAATGGAATTTGACCCCGCCGTTGGGTCCCATGGCTTAATACAAGCCAAATGAGCCCAATATTGAATATATTTTGGTGAATAAACACAGCAGTTGGTTTTCAACGGTAACCACTACAGTTTCTCATGCTATGGCCCACCAGATACTTGGATCAGCTTCATTTTTCGGCTCAACGCCTAAAATGAACTCGAGAATAGAATGGGTGGCGTGGATTGAATGCTTACATCAAGGTGGGGCCTATACCAGCAGCCCACCCAAATAGCCTTGAACCAAGGCTAATATTTATGTTTTCCTTTCAACGTCCGACGTCCAGGGACGCTGGATGGTCTTGGTATAACACATGCATAATGTCACGCCCCAAACCCGAAAATCAGATTCACAGGAATCCCAATCGCTGAATCCGGTGCCGACAGCCTCCATAGTACCCCATTCTCGGCTCCCAGCGTCCATACGCCAGATTCCGATCCTAGGATCCTACAAGGAGGATTTTTTTTTGTACATTTAACTTATAATAAGCATAACCACAAGATTACCTAATTCACAAAGGCAACATCATCATCGCATAGCCACTAATATAATCAATTGAGTACAATGCTGGAAGGAAATACATAAATCAAAACCAAGCTCCAGAAGACTGCCGCACGCTCCAAGCTCAACATTTCTGCAACCTAACATCACCTGCACGCATCTATCATGCATAAGCTTATAAAAAGCTTAGAGGGTGGTGTAAGTGTGTATACAAGGTAAGTGCCAAGTATTCCATATCAGAGTAATCAAATTAAGCGGAAGTACTGACAAGTTTATGGATCATACAATATCAGAGTACACAAAACAAATCAACTATGCAAATAAGGAGTTAAAGCAAGCCAAATATTACATGTCGAGGATACAATGTCATAAATCACATAATATCGAAAGTACTGGTAATCCATAAATTGTATAATGTCGAAATAAGCAGAAATACTGACAAGAACATGAATTATCATAGTAAACAGAATATTGACAAGATCATAAATCATACGATCACAGAGTAAACGAAAATACGGACAAGTCCATGAGTCAATCAATGTCAGAATATGCAATGTAGTACAACTATACAAATGAGGAATCATAGATAGCCAAATATCAGATGCAGAGGATGCAATACAATATACATTCCTGATGAGTAACACAAATAGCGTCAGCCGTACCTAGACCATATAAATGCAGGGACACAATAACCCAAAATGTCGTATGCCGCGAATGTCATGCAATATGCGGTGCGAATGGAATGACCATACTGGAGTGTGAAGTCGGGATGGTAGTACGTAGTATCGCGGGCTATGGGGTCCAGCACAAGGGACTTCTATCCAAACCAGTCCCATACCTAAATTTGGATAGTCAGACTCAATGTGGTAAACTCCTGATCTCAGGTTAGTCGCGCGCCCCAACCGAAATCCTGGCCATTGCGAGGGCACACGTAACAAATAATTGTGCACCACCAAACCGAGTGGATAGTGAATGAATGAATGCATGAATGAGTATGCAACTCCTGCTCACTAAATCCACATATCAGTACAGTTCCTCTCTGGGATCATCACCGGGGTTTAGTACACTCCAAATGGCACTGTCTCTCTCCTAGCAGTACAGTCCAAGTGAGCGTAAGAAACCTCACTATCCGCCTGGCCAATAGTCTGCCAATACCTATCCAGCACGTCGATAGCGGACCCATTCACGAGCTAGTCAAACTCAGCCTAGTAATGCCCCCTACCCTCGGGCGGGTAAGGCCACACCCCCTCCCAACCGACCACGATACAGTGGGAGACACGGCCTCCTGGTATTCGGCACTCGGGCGCTCATGTATCCACTCGGTCTTGACGTTGGGGCGTCTCCTGGCCACGGAGGTTTAGGAATTTTCACCCAGGGACATCTATGGCGCCCGTATGCTAGAACCAACATTTTCGGTGTCCCATCTGGCCATCCACGATATGCCTGTGGAGGATACGACCCTGATGTCGCTCGGGCGTGCAGTAATCATGATGCAAGATGCATGAGTCATACAATCCAGTCATGCATCAATCCTGCGCATACCGTGCACTCATGTGAGATAACATCCGCCTATCAGGGAGTCTCATAACAACCTGCCCAATGACATATGCAATGATCAACCACATCTCATAACAAACATGCAGATGATGCGTATGGGCATGTATCATGATGCAATGCTGTCACATACTCGTAATCAGTATCAATAACTGACATCGATAATCAGCCTCGACAATGTGGACATTTAACCAGCATTGCCCCGAGGGAATGACCCACATAGAGCCTAATATATAGTGGACCCATGGCCTCACACGAGGGCCAAATATACCACATAATGGGCCCCACTCAAGAGCTTAATATACACTACGATGGGTCTTTCACATGGGCCTAACATACATCACAATGGGCTCCATCGTCTGGCCCTTGAATGCATCACAATGGGCCTCATCACGTAGGCCCCATATACATCACACATTTGGCTTTAAACACGGGTTGAATACAGGTTACAGCAGGCCTCAAATATGGGCCGCATTATATGGTCATAATACACGTCACGGTGGGCCACATCTCATGGGCCTAATACATATCACAATGGCCTTGCCCATAGGCCACGAATACACCACAATGGGCCTTGCCTATGGGCCATGAATACATCACAGTAGGCCTCAACTATGATTCGCATATACATCATATAGGTCTCGACAATCGGAATCGACACTCGGAATCGACCTCAACAATCGGGGTTGGCTTATACAATCGACCTCAACAATTGGAATCGGCTTCGATACTCGGCCTCAACAATCGGAATCGATCGATAATCAGAATCGGTAAATCGGTCACGATAATCAGCCTCGATCGCTAATTGGAATCGGCAAATCGGTCACAACAATCGGATAGATCGATAATCAGAATCGGTAAATCGGTCACGATAACCGGGATCGATCGATAATCAAAGTTGGCAAATCAGTCACGATAATCGGATTGATCGATAATCAGAATCGGCAAATCGGTCACGACAATCGGATCAATCGATCGATAATCAGAATCGGCAAATCGGTCACGACAATCGGATCAATCGATCGATAATCAAAATCGACAAATCGGTCACGACAATCGGGATCGATCGCTAATCAGAGTCGGTAAATCGGTCACGACAATCGAATTAATCGATAATCAGAATCAGAAAATCGTTCACGACAATCGGATCAATCGATAGTCAGAATCGGTGAATCGGTCATGACAATTGGAATCAATCGATAATCAGAATCGGTAATCGGTCACGTCAATTGGAATCGGCAATTGGTCATAAAAATCGAGATCGATCGATAATCAGAATCGGCAAATCGGTCACGTCAATTAGAATCGGCAAATCGGTCACGACAAATCAGAATCGGTAATCGGCCCTGATCGATAATCAGCCTCGATCGATAATCAGCCTTGATCGATAATCGGCAATTAGCCACGACAAATTAGAATCGGTAATCAGCCTCAATCGATAATCAACGCAAGGTGGGGTCCATAGATGGACGACCGATGATGGTCCAAACAATATCAATGGGGCCCATTTGTTTGGGTTAACCCACTAGAGAATGATAAGAATGGGCCTAACCAGGCTTAAGGGAAGGTCATAATATGGACATCCAACCATCATTGCCCATTAATGTGGACATCTAACCAACACTGCTCCCAAGGAATAACTTACATAGGGCCAAACATATGATGGGCCCATGGCCTCACATACCATCACGATGGGCCTCATTTGCGTCACATCGGCCTCGTCATATGGGCCAACATACACTCCTTTGGGCCTCATACAAGGGCTACATACACATCACTATGGGCCGCATCGCATGGGTCAAATGTACATAACAATGGGTCGTATATCTGGGCTACATATACACCACAATGAGCCGTATCTCATGGGCCTAACATACGGTACGTGGGCCGCATCCACGGGTTGCACCAATGAGCCTTATATACATCAAGTGGGCTACATTAATGGGCCGCACTAATGGGCCTCATATACATTAAATGGGCCACAATATATGAGCCTCGCCAAATGGATCACGAATACACCACAATGGGCCTCAAATACAAAACAAGTGGGCGACGTTCATGGGCCAAAAATACATCATGATGGGCCCCATGGATAGGCCGCACTAATGGGCCTCAAATGGGCTTGGACCACACTAAAAATCATTTCACTAGTTGCAGGTGCAACATGTGTATCACTATACACTATCAGTCCATGGGCACATGGCCCACTAATGATGATCAACACGGTCCAAACATTGCCCAAGTAAATCAGCACCAACCAAACATTTTCCAAGTAAATCAGCACCACCCAAATATTGTCCATGAAGCCCAACACCATCCAAACATTGTCCAACAGCGGCAGGACGGCTGGGACGTACATGTACATCATGTGGGACCCACAGAACTTGCTGACATCAATGGGACAGATGGGCCCCATCATCAAAACAAAATGGATGGACAGCAGGATGAAATACGCCAGGGGGAGGGGCTGTGCATGGCATCCATGCCGCTGAGCAGATGGACGCTATGGATACTACACATGTATCATGGTGGGGATCCACAGATCTTAGTGATGTCACTGCATCCCACCATCCATCTAACACATATTCGATGGGGTCCACAGAACTTGCTGACGACACCACGTCAGCTATATTGCTGGTGCATGCGTACACCAGCCAATCTTATTTATATCAGGTGGGTCCCACGTAGGGGTGGCCCACCATAATAATATATATATTAAACAATATTAAAGTATTGTATACTTATATACTTAAATATAATATAATATAATATAATATTATATATATAAGTATATATATACTCTATATCCACCGTCCAGTTACATCTGGATAGTGCAAATTATGTAATTGAAAGTGGGTCCCACGTAGAAGTGGCCCACCATCTTCATTCATATATATAATATTAAAATAATATCAATATATATATATATCTACATATACAATATATATATTATATCATCCAGCCAGCGTCCAGCAACAGGGACGCTGGATGGACTGGATATAAAATAAGTAAATCAAGGTGGAATACATATGCACGCTGTGGGTTACACACACGGCGTAGATCACACGTGTCAACGGGCTCCACCGTCCAGAAAATGCTGGACGGTGTGGATATATCACATGCCTTATGATCAGGCCCACTTGTTGTAGTCATAGCGGTAGCTATACAGCCGGTGGGACCTACACAGCTTACTGACGTACAACAGTTATATAGCTGGCGTGAGGTATTCTAGCCAAACCACTTTCATTTCAGGTGGTTCCCACGTGTGGCCTACCAGAGGTTTGAATCAAACCGATAGTTGTATTTCCCTTCGTCAGGGTCCGTCTAAAATGGACGGCCAAGGTGGGCTGGTCCGTTGGACGTCGGCAAGGTGGTTCACATGGCGGCCGGCATGGATATAGAACACACACATCACATGGGTCCACAACATATGAGAAAGAGAGAGAGATAGAGAGAAAGAGAGAGCGATCGGTGGAGATGGGAGGAACTCCGCCACTATGAGCTCCTCCATATATGTGCATACATCAAGATGGGTCCCACCACAGGTGGGCCCTCAAATAGAGATTAATGATAGAAATTTCAAGATCACCCACCGATTCCACTTCTTCAAGGCTCCATGGACTCCTTAGCTCCTTGTCTTCAACTTTAATGGAGGAAGATGAGGATTGGATGACTAAGATGGAAGATGGGGTAGTAGGGAGTGGGCGATACAAAGCTCCTCTCATGGGACTCTCTAGCTTGGACGTTGGGTTTCTCTTGGGAGGAAAATGAGAAATGAGAGAGAAGGGAGTGGTGTAAGGGATATGGCATGGGAATGTTTGGGTTGCCTTGACTTTTTGGTAAGAATGGGATGGGATAGGTATGGGTGTTGTTGACTTGTGGGTGAGAGAGGGATGGGTGTGATGGAATAGGTACTTGACTTGTACATTGATTGATTGATGTGACGCGTCGTAGAGATTCTCTCGAAATTTGCAACGCGCAGCGTTTCCTCAAACCGAACGCGGGCCCACATCTCCTGGCCTGGGTATCACCTCGGCGCGCGAGACGTGGCATCGGAACCACGGCGACAGTGCGGTCGTACTGGTACAAGTCTCGGGTCGAACCGACTCTGGAATACGGGATACGACTCGGGGTCGCGCGCAACTGCCGATAAAAGCTGGCGGGTCACCGAAATTTGACTGGGAGGATCGTGGAAGCCTATGGAACGGTACAGGCTAGGATACGAGTCTTACACATAAGGTAGCCTTGCTCCGATGGGCCACCAAATGGATACATGGTTTGGATAAAACATACATTAAGGTGGGGTTCATCCAAGTGGGCCACACACTTGCATCATCACTTAACAAGAATAAAAGAAAGAGAGGGAAAAAAGAGAGAAGGAGAGAGAGAGATCGAGAGACACACGTGCATGGAGGGCTCTGCCACTACGAGCCCTCCCTTCCATACATCCAATCATATATTAAGAGGGTCCCATTGCATGTGAGCCCACCAAATCAAAGATCAACGGTGGAGATCCCTTCTCCACCAAGATGGACGATCTAGATGACCTCTATCCTTGCAAATAAATAAACATCATGATGGGGTCCATGGAGAATGGCCCCATCATGGAATGATCTTGAGCATCAAGGTGGGCCATCGGCCACACTTAGGGTCCAAAGTGAGATCCATACCATTAATCGGTAGGCCTCACTTGGCCCATCATAAGAATATAGAAAATCTAGCCTATAGAAGCACCCACCGTTCGATCTTCTCGATCCGTTGGAACGCCGGTCACCTTGTGCTTCACTTTGATGGAGGGTGATGAGGGATGAATGGCTAGGATGAAGGTTTTGGGATGAGAAAGTGGGCCACCAAAAATCACTTTTTCTCTCTTGAAAATGGTTGGACGTGGGAGGCTCTTACTTGCTTGGGAAATGTGATGAGAAATGAGAGAGAGAGAGGGTTGTAAGGAGAGAGAGTGATGGATGTGAGTGATGGGTGAGGTGATGGATTGGTTGACTTTAGTGGTTGCTTAACTTGTGGAGAAAGAAAGCATGGGTGCTCTTGTACTTGACATGAGGTGATGGATGGGATTGATTGATGGGATTGATTTGACATGTTGTAGAGATTCTCTTGGGATTGCAAACGTGTGGCTTTTCTTCGAAATAAATGCCGGCTCACATCTCCCTGCCAGGGTATCGGATCAGTGCACGAGTCGTGGCGTTGGAACCGCGGCGACGGTGCGGTCGCAATGGTACAAGTCTCGAATAAAGCCGACTCAATTCTACAGGATACGACTTAGGGTCATGCGCAAACGTTGATTATCAGTCGCAGGTTACCGAAATTCGAAGGGAAGGATCGCGGGATTCGACGGAATAGTACAAACTAGGATACGGGTCTTACAAGAACAGGCGATGAATGTTTCGCAACAAGTTGCCGACCTTCATCCCACTGCCTCGCGGTCACTGGCACAGCTGAGTCAGCCCCATGGGCCGTCCGAGCCAGCGCTCGCTCATTCTGCGACTGCTGTGCTACCTTCCACTGATCTTTGACACAAGATAGATCGGAGGAGGCGTAGCCGACCTCCGGTTGAAGGGATGACAGAAAGTAACGAGCCTTAGAAAGTTGACCTTTAGGACTTTAAAAAAGAAGTGCTAGAGGAGATGACGGATATGAAGCATAGTCGGGATGCATATTCAACCAAGACAGAAACAAAAGCGTCCCCGTTCGTCGATGAAGTGATGCAAGCCCGGTTGCCGGAAAGATTTTGCCTTCCGTAGATTACACCTTTCATAGGCAAAACCGACCCAACGGAACACATCGAATGCTTCCAAACGTACATGGAACTACATGATGCCTCAGATGCCGTAATGTGTCGAGCTTTCTCCCTCACCTTAGCCGACGTAGCCCGACTTTGGTTTAAGCAGCTGAAACCAAAGTCCGTCAGCACGTTCGCGAAACTTTGTGATGCCTTTCTCACCAATTTCATTGGCGGGAAGAAGAAGTTGAAGCCCCCTGCGCATCTGAACAACATAATTCAGAAGGAGGGAGAGCTACTGAAAGACTACATCAAACGTTTCAACTTTGAATCACTCCAAGTTCACAAACATTCAGAGGAGACGACACTCAATTCCATCATGCAGGGCGTTAGGGATAAGCCGTTTCTGACATCTCTGGACAAGAATCCGCCTGAGACTTTGGCTGAATTCATGACTCGGTCAGATAAATACACGGACGCCGAGGAAACAAGAAACTTGCGTGAGGTCGCCTAGAGCATGAAAACCCCAGCCAAAGAGTCAGCCAAAAAGGAAGTTGGAAAAAAGTATAAGGACGACCCTACACGCGATGAACGCAACTCGGGCAAGCGACCCAACCAAAGGTTTTCTATATACATGCCACTTAATAAACCTCAAGAGCAGGTGCTGATGGAAATCAAGAGTGAAGGATTTGTCAGTTGGCCGAATAAGCTTTGGAGTAATCCGAACCATCGAAATAAGGATAAATATTTCCACTGCCATCAGGATTATGGCCACAGTACTAGTGATTGTTATCACTTGAAGGAAGAGATTGAAAGGCTTACCCGAGAAGGCCGGCTCAGAGAATACGTTGAAAGAACCGGGATAGCTGAAGAACGCTCGGGGGACAACCGACCCACGGAGGAAATCCGGACTATTGTCGGTGGTCCCCGCGGCGGAGGCGACTCAAATAATGCTCGGAAAAGTCACGTCAGGAGCATCAGTCGACCTCAGTTCGAGATCTTGAGCATAGCTCGGCTTTCGAAGGAAAAGAAGAAAAAAATATTGCATCTCGTTCACAGATGAAGATGCTCGAGGCATCATCATCCTCATGATGACGCATTAGTTATCACTTTAACCATCGCAAACCGAAGGGTGTTCCGCATACTCGTCGACACAAGATCATCTGCTGATGTACTGTTCACTCAGGCATTCGACAAAATGGGTATTGAACGATCGACCTTACGGCCGGTGCGTACCCCATTGATCAGATTCTTGGGAGGACAGATACTCCCAGAAGGTATCATCTCGCTGCCACTTACTGCTGGAAACCCTCCGCATCAAGCGACAGTAACGGTCGACTTTTCGATAGTCGATCAGTCGTCCGTTTATAATGCGATACTTGGCCGACCCTCTCTGAATCTCCTCCAAGCCGTGGTATCTACATACCATCTCTCTATGAAATTTCCGACTGAGTCGGGAGTGGGAGTTGTTAAAGGAGATCAGCAAGACGCAAGACGAGAGAGGGTACAAGTTTTTATAGTATTAGATGGTGAAAAGCTTCATTTCCACTACCCACCACACCTAACCTGAATTGGGGTGGGTTAGTTCAGGCTAGATCCGGACTCATATCAGGTTAGGCATGTTAGACTCGGTACCGAGTTGGGTTAAGTTTCAATCAGGTCTATTTCAATTTCGGGTCAAGTCAGGTCAGCCTTAACTCGGTCCAACTTGACTCGATGCCTAACTCTCTCACCCATGTGTTGTTGATATCTTAAATCTGTCAGTGACAGGGGTCTGTTGATGCCATCGATAGACCACTCAATATCATCGAACAGATATCGATGCCATCGCCAGGTGCTCGATCCCATTGAGAAAATCCATGTTGGTTGGAATGTTTTAGTGTTGCTAACATCGAAAGAGTTCAATGCCATCGACAAATCCTCGATGGGGTACTGATGCCAGTGAAGGTCCTATCCAAGATGTGTGTTAAATTGTGTAAGTGCGTAAGTTGTTTCTTATTCCACTTGTAACACTATATATATCAAGTGTAATCAGGTTTGGGGAGAGAGAGAGAGAGAGAGAGAGAGAGAGAGAGAGAGGTGTATTAGGGCTTTTAAAATCATTCTTAAGGGTTCAATGACATAACTAAGGTTTAAGGAAGTAGATTCGAGGCTTGTTCAAATCAGTAAGACTTTATCTCTTGTAATTTCTGCTTTTAAAGTGCATTACTCGTCGCTTTGTGTCGTGGTTTCTTCCTGCAAGGGTTTTTTCATGTAAAATTCGGATTGTTCTTGTTTGAACTTGGTTGTGCAATTGTATGTACTTTGCTTGATTCGTCTCTGAGTATTTTTATGGTTTCCAACAAGTGATATCAAAGCTGACGTTGGGAAGTAGATTGAATCTAAAAACAATGTATCAATGGCATCTAACTCGAAGTTCGATGTAGAAAAATATTTCAGTAAAAATAATTTTAAACTATGAAAAGTTAAGATAAACAGTATCCTAGTTTAGGAAGGATTGGACGAAGCTCTCCTTAAAAAGTGAACGGAAACTATGTCAGAAGGAAAATGGAAAAGTTAGTGTAGGTGCTATTATGTTTAAAGCACAATTTACACCTGGTTTGTCAAATTTTGTCTTGTCAAAACAACTTATCATAGTGTTCTTCAAGTTAAAGTCAAGCTTATGTTCAAGTTGAAGTCTAGCTTATGTTCAAATTGAAGTCAAGTTAAAGTTCAAGTCATGTGGATCAAGATGGAAAGTTCACCTTCAAGTGTAAGTTCAAGTTCTACTAAAAGTGCTAGTAGAAGATCAAGCTTCATCGACAAGTTCAACTCCTACTGATGATAAACCAGTAGAAGATCAAGCTCCTTGTGACATTATAATCCCATGAAATTCAGTCCTTATAGGTATAATAAACCTTAGAAAGACCTTAGGTTTAGGTGCTTTCAAACTGATTTAAAATTGGGTTCTTATACTTATTGTAGGTTGAGTTTCGACTAGTTTAAGTTTTTCCTCGACCAGTTTAAGAAATTTCTCGACTTGTCCAGGAAATAGCCGAAGTGTAACAGAAATTTTGTTGTCTTTGACTGGTCGAAGGACCCCCTTCGACCAGTCGAAAGTTCCTTGACTCGAAGTCCAGCAACTAAAATTAAGTCGGATTCCGCTTGCTTGACCAATCGAAGGTCATCCTCGACCAGTCAAACAAGCTCTTCGACCAATCGAAGATCTGTTAGATCTTATCCCGCTCGAATTTGAAAATTTATTGGAACTGAATCCGGTGCTTCAACCAGTCGAAGATTACCTTAGACCAGTTGAACGAACAAACTTTCTGACTATAAATAGAGGTTCTTTCTCAATTCGAAAATAAAACTTAAGCCTATTAAAGCCCTTATTTAAGAGAGAGAGAGAGAGAGAGAGAGAGAGAGAGAGAGAAGCCTCATTTATTGTCAAGCTATCAAGCGCTATTTATAAATTTATTTTATAGCTTTTTCATTAATTCTTTTATGTCAAAGCTCTGTCATTTTGATTTTGAAAAGAGTGTTTACTCATATTGAGATTTGAGGGAATTAATGCAAGTAGCCTTTCAGTTTAAATCTAATTAAAATTAAATAGAACCCTAGACATTTTTTAATGGACTGAACATCAAGCATTAGTTATTCAAGAAAAACAATTTACGGCTACAACATCTTCTTCGGTGAAGATAAGTATCAATTTACTTTCTGTATTTGGTTTCTTTATTTGTGATAGCCCAATACAACCACAACTGTATTAGGTTTTAAGGTAACCCTGTGAAAACCTCGTTCTTAGTGAAAGCCGAGATTATGAGGTTAGTAATCTTGGGAGTGGAGTATGTGTGGCTATTTGAGAACAATTGTTGTACACACCGAACCATTATAATTCTTAGTGTTTGTGATAAATGTTTCCTTTTTACATTTGTGGAGAATATTTGTAATTTCATTTATGTAAAAGTGGTGAATGTTTGTAATAGATAGGTTTACTTTCTTTTGCTTGGTTTGAAATCTTAATTCCTACAAATATTTTTAAAATAAGGTTATCCTACTTAAACTTTGTTTTGGGTGCAGGTTGTCCTACGAACTAGTTTGAATCAATTTTTCAATAATAGTGCGATTGAGATTTCAGATTTGTTTATTATTTCTGCGCTTTAATTTTTTATTTGGCATATTCCTATTCACTCTCTTTCTAGGACTGTTAAGCTCACCTTTTCAAGTGGTATCAGAGCTACGTTGCTCATTTTTGGATTAATTTCCTTAGTTAAAGATCTGGAGCTTTAATTATGTCAAATTTCGATAGTTTATTTATTACCAGGCCACCACCTTTTGATGGCTCCAACTATTTATATTGGAAGGCCAGAATGAGGATTTTTCTAAAATCTATAGATGAAGTGTATGGCAAGACACTATGATCAAATGGAAACCTCCCATAACTGAAGTATTAAGCAGTGATAGAACTAAATCTATAAAAGAAACTGCATTCTATTTATGGACTACAGCTCAGAAAAGTGAAAGTAGTGCTAATGCTAAGGACTTAAATGCTATAACTTGTGCTCTATCGCCTGATGAATTTAAAATAATATTTCATGCGATACAGTCAAACAAGCATGGGATATCCTTGAAATGACCCATGAAGGAACTTCTATAGTCAAGAAATCAAAAGTTTAAATCCTCATTATCAGATTTGAGGAAATCCGTATGGAAGAAAATGAAACTTTCATGGACTTCTATATGAAACTAAATGATATATTAAATTTCATGTGGGGTCTAGGAGGATGGAATCCCTAAAAGTAAGGTCTATGCAAAAATACTACGATCTCTTCTTGAGAAATTCAATTCTAAAGTTACTGTCATTCAGGAATTGAGATATACTGATCTTATGAGGGTTGAGGAGCTAGTTGGCTCTTTATAAACATATGAGTTGAATTTTAAGGTTCCTAACGCTAAGTCTGTTGCTCTTAAATCTTCTAAATCTATTTCAAAATAAACTAATTCTAATTTTGATTTTGAAGAAAAAGAAGATGATATGGCAATGTTAGCTAAAAAGTTTTATAGAATTTTCAAAAACAAGAATATATCATATTTTCAAAAATCAATAGATAAAAGAAAAAGAAAATCTAATTCTTGGAATTATAAATTAAGGACAGTCAATGTTTCAACTGTCATGAATATGGGCATTTGGCTAATAAATGTTCTAAAAATGATAGGTGAAAAAGAAAGGGCATAATTTGTACTTGGGATGAATCATCCGAATCTAAAAGCTCTTCTGAGTCTGATGAATCAGAACAAGAGTATACAAATACAAATGATGTAAAAGCTCTTATGACCTTAGCCAGAGTCACTTCCTCAGATAGTTGTAATCTATCTGACTATGATCTTAGGAGTGACCCTAAAAATGAAAATGAATATGAACTTCAAGATGCCTACAATGCTCTATATAGAGAGAGTTGTAAAATTGTTGTCAAATTGAAAATCCAAAAAGAAAATATGTTAAATTAAAAGAAGAACTTGAAAATACATTTTTAGAAAAATCTCATTTTTCAGAATTTTTTTGAAAAAATAAAATTAGATTTAAGTTTTAAATATTTTGAATTAGAAAATTTTTAAACAGAAAATGAGAAACTAAAACTTGAAGTTTCTTCCCTTTTGAGTTAAAGTACACTTGGAAATATACTCATGGTGACCAAAATCTTGAAAAATTATTAACCTCATCTAGAAAATGTGGTGACAAATCAGGTCTGGGATATATTAAAGGTAACTCATCAAAATCCAAAGTTTGTATTCCTATTTTTGTAAGAGGAGAATCTTCTAACTGTAAAGGTAAGACTTTAAGAGATTTTAAGCATAATGATTTCAAAAATTCAAAACCCTTTCAAGTTCCTAAAAATAATAAAACCATCAGCTAAAAGTATCAAAAGATTAATAGATCTCACTTAGCTGAAAAATAGTGGACCTACTTAAAGAGCTTTTGAAATCTAACTCAAATGTTTGTGAAGTTTATAGAGAAATGAGAAATCTTAACTCTCAAATGCAGCGAAACTCAAAAGTTACTCTTAAACCTGGAACCATGATAAAATGGGTTCCAAAGGTCAAGTATCTTATAGTCCACACTACTTTTAAGCCATTAGCCATGAAAAATGGTACATGGATAGTGGATGCTCAAGGCATATGACAGGTGACAAGGCGATATTTCTAAATATCAAAGAAGTTAATGGTGGTTCAGTTACTTTTGGTGATGAAAGTAACTGCAAAATAACATGCCAAGGTATTGTACAACTTCATAACCTTCCTTCTTTTGAAAATGTGCTTTTTGTTGAAGGTTTAAAACACAACCTCTTAAGCATATCTCAAATCTATGATAACAAGCGTAGTATGAAATTTTCTAATCACGGATGTGAAATAATTAATGAGAAAGGTAATGTGATATTAAATGGTTGCAGGACCTCTGAAAATTGCTATATTATCGATAACTCTTGCTCATATAACCATTCATGTTATATGGTCCAAACAAACGAAACTGAACTTTGGCATAAACGTCTTGGACATATTAACTATAGAGATCTGTATAAGCTAACCAAAAGAGATCACCTATAAGGCTTACCTAAGCTTAAAAAGATTAAAAAAAAAAGTATGTGGCACAGGGCAAATTGGTAAACAAACTAGAAGTGGTCACAAGAAAGTGAACTCCTTAGCCACAACCAAACCACTAGAACTACTTTATATGGATCTAGTAGGACCAACTAGAACTAAAAGTAGAGCTGGAGAGAAGTATTTTCTCGTCATTGTTGATGATTATACTAGATATACTTGGGTAGCCTTCTTAAGAGAGAAATCAGATACTCTCGATAAAGTCAGAAAAATTCTAAAATGAATTTAGACTGAAAAAGAGATGTCTGTGATCAAAATTAGAAGTGATCATCACATAGAGTTCGAAAATAGTAATTTTGAGAAGTACTGTGATGATGATGGTATATCACATGAGTTCTGTGCTCCCAAAACACCTTAACAAAATGGAATTGTTGAAAGAAAAATAGAGTTCTACAAGAAATAGCTAGTGTAATGTTAAACAGCATGAAACAACCAAAACAATTATGGGCTGAAGCTATTAATACTACATGTTATATTATAAATCGAGTTTATATCAGAAAATTAAAAAATAAAACAACTTATGAACTATGGTTTAATAAAAAGCCCACTGTTAAATATTTTAGGACTTTTAGATGTAAATGCTTCATTTTAAGAGACCGAAAAATTTTGAGAAATTTCGAAGTTAAAAGTGATGAGGGAATTTTTCTAAGTTATGCCTTACATAGCCATGCTTACCAACTTCTTAATATAAAAACTGAGGTGATTCAAGAATCCATAAATGTGGTAATTGATGATCAACAAATCACACCCACTCCTGATCTAAATGAAGATGAAGTCAATATAATTAATATACCTGACTCTTCATCAAAATCATTTGATACTGAACTAAGATTAGTTAAAGACCATCCGACTAATTTAATACTTGGTAACCCTAGCATTGGTATACAGATTAGAAAATAATTAGAAAATATTTGTAATTATGCCTGTTTCACTTTCCAAATTGAACCGACCAATAAAAATGAAATACTTACTGATGAAAGTTGGATAATCACCATGCAAGAAGAACTAAATGAATTTATAAGAAGTGATGTGTAGTACTTGATTCCTAGACCTTCTGATAAACATATAATTGGAACCAAATGAATTTTTAAGAATAAAATTAATGAATTAGGTAATATTATCATAAATAAGGCTCGATTGGTTGTACAAGGGTACACGCAAGAAGGTATTGATTACGATGAAACCTTTGCACTAGTTGCTCGCCTTGAATCCATTGAATCCATAAAATTATTTATTTCGATTGCATGTTCTATGAAATTTAAAATATATCAAATGGATGTCAAAAGTGCATTTCTAAATGGTGACTTATATGAGGAGGTTTATGTTGAACAACTTAAGAATTTTAAGGACCCCAAATCTCCAAATCATGTATACTGTCTTAAAAAGACATTTTATGGTTTGAAGCAAGCTCCCAGAATATGGTATGAAAAATTGATTAAATTTTTACTTAGTCATAATTTCAATACGAGTAGCGTTGATAAAACTTTATTCGTCAAGAAACATAACGATCATATACTGATAGTACAGATCTATGTTGACGATATAATTTATGGATTTATATGCACTAACTTATCTATTGAGTTTGCAAATCTGACGAAATCTAAGTTTAAAATGAGTATGGTTGGTAAACTAAACTACTTTCTTGGATTACAAGTTAAGCAACATTAAGATGGTATATTCATCTCACAAACCAAATACGCCTTAAATTTAGTAAAAAGGTTTGGATTTGAAAATAGAAAGAAGTTTGATACTCCAATGAGTATAACTCTTAAACTCTCAAAGAATGAATCAGGTAAAACTGTAGACTCCCATTTATATCAAAGTATGATCGGTAGTCTCTTATACTTAACTGCTAGTAGACCTGATATTGCATTTAGTGTTGGAATATGTGCTCGATAACAATCCAATCCTAAAGAATCTCGTCTAATTACTGTTAAGCGGATAATCAGATATGTCACAAGTTCAACTAATTTAGGACTTTGGTATCTACATGATACATCCGTACAAATTGCTGGATATATTGTGCAGATTGGGCTGGAAATATTGACGATAGAAAATCTACTAGTGGTGGATGTTTCTACGTAGGGAACTACTTAGTTTCATGGCTCAGTAAGAAACAAAACTCTATATCACTCTCAACTGCTGAAGCTGAATATATTGCAACTGGTAACGCTTACACTCAACTCATTTGGATGAAAAGAATGTTAGCCAATTATGGCATTGCATAAGATACAATGACATTGTATTGCGATAATTTAAACATAATTAACATTTCAAAAAATTCAATTCAACATTCTCGTACAAAATATATTGATATTAGATACCATTATATTCGAGAACTTGTTGAAGATAAGAGTATTGTGCTAGAATATATTCAAACTGAAAAGCAACTTGTTGACATTTTGACCAAACTACTCGATGGGAATAGGTTTTCAAATTTAAAGAATGATATTGGTTTGTGTGTTATTAATTAAGTATTTATGCATTTGTTTGTTTCTTGTTTGTAATTAATTAAATGCATATAATACTAATAATATAATGACAATATATATATATATATATATATATATATATATATATATATATATATAAATCATTTTTTTAGGTTCTTTCTTTCATTTTCATCTTCTTCTTCAACTCGTCGGTGGCCCTGTCGACGAACCCATCTCCAAATCTAGCTTGTAAGTGGTTGTTTTTATATTTCTTTCAAGATTCGAGTACTTCCTTGCTAGCTAATCTATCATTTGGGGTTTATCGTTGTTTTCAAATCCTTTTTTGGTGTGAGATTTGTGGAAAATTTGATATATCCACATTCATATTACTTTCTTTAGTTATTTCTTGAACAATCCTTAAATGGAGCATCGTACTAAACGTGCGACTACACAAAAAACTCATGGTAGCTCGTCATCTAGGCCGACTTCATCTAATGTGAGAACCCTAAGGAGCATCGAAGAAAATTCAGACCAAATTAGTGATTTCATCTCAAGCAACATAATTATTGAGCATAGTCTAAATGTTGCTTACATTGCTCTATTCAATCTTGTTCCTTTGCTTTCTAATGTTGGTTGAGAAGGCATTTTAGGTTGGGGCGGTAGAGCTTACCGTTCCATTGTGCAATGAATGTATGCATCAATTAGTGAAATGTCCCAAGAAAATCTAATCTTTACAATTAAATTCGTAGAAGGGACCTTCACTATAGACCGCAATCTAATCTCAGCCTTATCTAGGATTGTTATTGCCGAGGATGGGATTCCTCTTAAAAATTTAATTGATAGAATGTCACATACAGAACGGTTAGTGATTACACATAAACTGGAATGACATTCTGGTAATGCGTTGCGTGCCAATCAAATGCTGCCTCGATTTTGACTTCTTCACCGTATCTTTACATCCAATGTGTATCATCATTAGGGAATAAGTCAGATCTTACTCCCTTCATGGCTAATATTCTTCACTCTGTTGTTTCTGGGGTCAAGTGTGTCTTCCTTCTTTTATTTTCTATATCATAATTCAGTTTTGTCTTCATCTTGGTCATGGTTCTATTCTCTTTGGATATCTTATGACTTGTATTGCCTTACATTGTAATGTTCCTATTCCTACGTCTGAGGAACCCAAGTCAGAATTACCATTCGATAACGCTAATATTCACAAGATGAATCTAAGATATCTTTCAGGTCGGTAAGATGAGGAAGAAGAGGAAGTACCTGCACCACCAGAAGACGTATCTATGGACGACATCTTTGATGAGCTCGACGATATGATGATCCAGATGATTCAGATTATCAACCTTTTTAGGTTGATGATCGGTTTAAATCATTGGAGGAGAAGGTTGAGGCTCTACGGATCTCATAGGACACTATGATTCAAACTCAAAAATCTTCTATGCAATATATGAAGAAGTACTTCCATCGTATTGCAAGAAGTTTGCATCAGATGGATCCTTCCATGCTTGCTCCTTCCTCCTTAGGATTTGACTGAGTTCATTTCATTTCTCTTTTATTTCTATGGGGCTATATGACTTGATACTTTCACTTTGTTTAGATGATCATTTCCTTCCTTTGATAATTTAATATGCCACACTATCTTGACTTAATGTTTTATTTATTCTACATGTTTTACATGCTTGTTAACATCCTTTTTTCTTTGTCAACTTGTGACAAAAATGGGAAGAGATTTGAATGAATATAGCATTGGAATGCATGTTAGGAATATGTTAGAGATTATATATACTTGCTGAGAAAAAATGTTTTGAATATAAATGCTAGGAATGCTTTGTATGTTTTAAAACAAGAAACAGGGAAAGCATAACTTGAGGGAGAGTACTATTTTTCTCGCTCTCTTCAACTATACCATGAGTTCAAGAATACAAGGCCACATTCTAATTCATTTATCACTAAGTATTTTGTCACAAAATTGACAAAGGGGGAGATTGTAAGTGCTATTATGTTTAAAGCACATGTTACACCTAGTTTGTCAAATTTCTTCTTGTCAAAACAACTTAGCATAGTGTTCTTCAAGTTAAAGTTAAGCTTATGTTCAAGTTGAAGTCTAGCTTATATTCAAGTTGAAGTTAAGCTAAAGTTCAAATCACGTAGATCAAGATGAAAAGTTCACCTTCAAGTTTAAGTTCAAGTTCTACTAAAAGTTCTAGTAGAAGATCAAGCTTCATCGACAAACTCAACTCCTACTGATGATCAACTAGTAGAAGATCAAGCTCCTTATGACATTCTAGTTCTACGAAATTCAGTCCTTACAGGTATAATAAACCCTAGAAAGACCTTAGGTTTAGGTGCTTTTAAAAATAATTTAAAATTGAGTTCTTATACTTATTGTAGGTTGAGTTTCGACTAGTCTAAGTTTTGCCTTGACTAGTTTAAGAAATTTCTCGATTAGTCCAAGAAACAGCTGAAGTGTAATGAAAATTTTGTTGCGTCTTTGACTAGTTAAGTGGAGTCCTCGATCAGTCGAAGGACCCCCTTCGAACAGTCGAAGGTTCCTCAACTCGAAGTCCAACAACTAAAATTAAGTCAGATTATGCTTGCTCGACCAGTCGAAGGTCACTCTCGACTAGTCGAATAGGCTCTTCAACCAGTCGAAGATCTGTTAGATCTTATCCCGCTGAAATTTAAAATTTTATTGGAACCGAATCTAATACTTCGACCAATTGAAGACTGCCTTAGGCCAGTCGAATGAATAAACTTTCTGACTATAAATAGAGGTTCTTTCTCAATCTGAAAATAAAACTTAAGCCTATTAAAACCCTTATTCAAGAGAGAGAGAGACCTCATTTATTGTCAAGCTATCAAGCAATATTTATAAATTTATTTTATAGGTTTTTCATTAATTCTTTTATCTCAAAACTCTATCATTCTGATTTTAAAAAGAGTGTTTACTCTTATTGAGATTTAAGGTAATTAATGAAAATAGCCTTTGGGTTTAAATTTAATTAAAATTAAATAGAACCCTATACCTTTTCTATTAGACTGAATATTGAACATTTGTCATTCAAGAAAAGCGATTTATGGTTACAACATCTTTTTTGGTGAAGATAAGTATCAATTTACTTTCTATATTTGGTTTTTTATGAGATAGCCAGAAAATCTCATTAGAAGTTGTCTAAGATAGCCTAAAAATCTCAAAGAGGGGTTTCTTTATTTGTGATAGCCCGATAAAATCACAGCTGTATCAGGTTTTAAGGTGACCCTGTGAAAACCTTGTTCATAGTGAAAGCCAAGATTACAAGGTAAGTAATCTTGGGAGTGTAGTAGGTGTGGTTGTTTGAGAACAATTGTTGTACACACTAAACCACTATAATTCTTAGTGTTTATAGTGAATGTTTCCTTTTTGCATTTGTGGAGAATGTTTGTAATTTTATTTATGCATAAGTGACAAATGTTTGTAATAGATAAGTTTATTTTCTCTTGCTTGGTTTAAGATCATAATTCTTACAAATGTTCATGAAATAAGGTTATCCTATCTAAACTTTATTTTATGTGTAGGTTGTCCTACGAACTAGTTTGAATTAAATTTTCAATACTAGTGTGATTGAGATTCAGATTTGTTTATTATTTCTGTATTTTAATTTTTTTATTTGGCATAGTTCTATTCACCCCTCCCCCCCACCCCAAGACTATTAAGCTCGCATTTTCAGTTAGATAAGAAAGCTAATATATCTATCCAATTGTATCTAATAGATGAGGTCCTTTATAATGTTATGAGAGAGAAGACTGCAGTGGATACGTGGGCGAAGTTAGAGAACATTTATGCAAAGAAGTCTCTTGAAAATCATTTGTATCTAAAGCTACATTTATTCAATTTGAAGATGAGCAGGGGGGGCGTGACATTGAGGCCAACATCAATAAGTTCAATAGGCTTGTCTCTTTGTACACCACTAGAATGACCATTGATGTTAAGACTATTATTTCGGCCCTTTAGTCGAAAGTGATGAGAAAGAAAAATAGTGACATGGGTGTTTCTACAGATGCACTAGTTAAGAGGGGAGAATTCTGAGCGAGACATTAGATCTTCATGATGAGGTCCAAATCCAAGGGCAAGGGCAAAGGAAAGTTGAAGTGCTGGAATTGTGGCATGACTGGGCATATGAAGAAGGATTATTATAATCTTAAGTCGACAAAGGAAAAATCAAAGGGTTCTTCCAAAGAGGCCGACACTACAGAATCTGATTAAATATGAATGGTTGTAATATGTTGTCAGTGTCCAAGGTCAGACACTTATACGATGAACGTAAGAATGAGTGTATTTTAGATATGGGGGCTTCATACCACATGACCCCTAATCGGAATTAGTTCACTAGTTACAGTAAGTGTGATGGTGGCCAGGTGTTTATAGGCAATGACATTGCCTATAACGTGGTTAGTGTTGGATTGGTGTGCATCATAATGTTTGATGGCATGGAGCGTATCTTGACTAAAGTAAAATACATTCCTGAGTTAAGGAAGAGCCTGATATCTGTAGGAGCACTTGAGGCACTAGGGTGCAAGTTCACTCGGTTTGATCATATCCTTAAAGTTTCAAAGGGGGCAGTTATGAAGGCACAAATAAATAAAAACCTTTACATGTTGATTGAGAGTAATTCATCAGGTGAAGCTGCAGCATCAGTAACGGATTCCACACTTTGCACAGATGTGGCATGCATGCTTAAGCCACATGAGCGAATGGGTCATAAAGGCACCTTCCGACTGTTGTTTAATTCTAGTTTTTAAAAGTATTGATTTTCATATAAAAGAGCATTGTATATAGTCCTGTACATGAGTCGAGCTTGCACGAAAAGCTCGCTCGACTCAGCTCGAGTTAGCTCGGATTGACTCAGCTTGAAGGACGACTTAGGGTGAGTTAAGCTCCATACTACCCAACTCGATTTGAAAACGAGCCGAGTTCGAGCATGGTGCAGCTCGACTCGACTCGAAGCTCGAGCTGGACTCAAATATTATATATATATATATATATATATATATATATAACGAAAAAACTTAAAATTTTAAAACAAAACTCTACCTTGCTCAACCCTTTCCTATCTCTTTTCCTCTCTTTCCCTTACCCAACCCATTGCAGCCTACACTCGCCCGAGCAATCTCTCTCTCTCTCTCTCTCTCTCTCTCTCTCTCTCTCTCTCTCTCCCCTTCTCCTCTCTTGATCCTCACTTGGCCACTCGTCCAGTATTTGCCTGACTCGTCTCAACATGGCTCAGCACTCGACCACTCACCCCAGCTTTGTCACACTCTCTCTTAGTAATCAACACCTACCACAAAGGTAGGTTATCTTCCTCTATCATGAATGATTTATTATTTTTTTAATAAAAATGAATATTTGATTTTCTATTTGATTTGGGTTGGGTCCTGGGTATGGATTGGGCACTAGGTTGGGTTGGGTCAGATTGGGCGTCGGGTTGGGCTAGGTTGGGTTAGATTTGGTACTAGGTTGAGTCGGGTGCGGGTTGGGCGCTGGATTGGGTTAACTCAAATCGAGGTAAGCTCGACTCGACTTGATCCACTAGCTCGACTCAAAAGCTTTCACAAACAAGCAAATCTTTAATGTTGAGCTTGAGCTCGAACTTAAGTAGAGCACGGATACCCAAGCTTGGCTCACCTCGACTCGACTTGGCTCGATGAACAACCTTAATTGTATACATGATAAACAGTTAAGGTTATCTTTTAAGTATGGAAAACATGTTTATAAAAGGGTTCTAGATTATGTGCATTCTGATATATGGGGGTTGTCGTCCATGGTTTTCACGTTCATTAACTACTATTCCAAAAAAGTTTGGGTTCGTTTTATTAAAAATAAATTCGATGTTTTCACTAACTTCAAACCGTGAAAGGCGATAGTGAAAAAATAGTTAGGGCAAAAAGTAAGAATGTTAAAGACAGATAACGGTGGTGAATTCACTTATGGGGAATTCATTTGGTTTTGTAAAGACGAAGAGATCGTTAGGCATAACACAGTGCGCCACACACTGAAGCAAAATGGTGTGGCTGAGCGGATGAATCAAACTCTCTTAGAGAGAGCCCGATGTATGATGAGCAATGATGGATTGATAAGGATTTATGGATTGAGGACGTTAACACGGCTTGTTACTTGGTGAATCGATCCTCTTCTACATCCATTAAATGTAAAATTCTAGAAGAAGTGTGGAGTGGTCAGCAGGTAAACTATTAAGGATTACGTGTATTTAGTTGCAATGCTTACTTTACTTACCATTAGTTGAGAGAGATAAGCTGGACCAAAGGGCTAAAAATTACATCTTTGTTGGCTATGGTAATGGTGTGAAGGGGTATTAGGCTATATGATAGGGTCACATGAAAAATCATCCTTAGTCATGACATCAAATTCGATGAGGGATCCATGTTTCTTAAAGATGAGCACAAGGAAGTGAAAAAGTTGGTTGTAGATGTTCAAATAGATAAAGATGAGGCATAGGCTAATATTGAGATGCAAACAGAGGTACATGAGTGGGTGGAGCATCCACCTGTGGGAAGGAATCCGCCAAGGGATCGCAGATTACCAGCGAGATACAGGGTGACTCAAATGTTACATTTGTCATTATTATAGATGAGGGGGATTCATTTACTTTTCAAGAGGCTCTTGATGGTGCAGATGCCAAAAAGTGGAAAGCAGTGATGAATGATGAGATGGACTTCTTGTACAAGAATGAGATTGAGAGCTGGTGGAGCTTCCCGTTGGCCGAAAAGCGATCGGGTGCAAGTGGATCTTCAACAAGAAATGTAATAGGTACAAGGAATAGTTAGTAGCAAAGGGATATGTTCAAAGAGAATGTGTGGACTTCATTGAGATATTTGCGCAAGTAATAAAGAAAATATATATCATATTCGTATTGGCGTTGATTACCCAATACAATCTCGAGCTAGAATAGATAGATGTGAAGACTGATTTCCTTTATGGGGAATTAGAAGAGAAAATTTATAGCAATCAATCAGAAAGTTTTGAAATACAAGGGACAAATAACAAGGTTTGTAGGTTAAAGAGGTCATTGTACGACCTGAAACAGTCACCTAAGCAGTGGTATAAAAAATATAATTCTTTCATAGTGAGTCAAAAGTTTACCAAGAGTGAGTATGATCATTGTATCTATTACAAGACATTGAGTGATGAAAAGTTCATCATCTTGGTATTGTATGTTAATGCAAATTCAAACTAGAACACAATGAAGTTCAACATAAAAAAGAATCAAAGCAAAATAAACATCCCAACACGTTACAAGCTTCACCTCTTAGCTCTAGCTAAGAGGTTTAGTTAACTATAGACATGATTAAACTAAAAACTCCTAAAAAATATGAAAATAAACTAAGGAAGAGAGAAAAACTCTTGGGAGGTTGTTTCACCCTTTGGCTCTACTCTTTAAATCCTAGAAGATACTTTGGAACATCTTAGGGACTCCTATTTATAATTGTGAAACACTATCTTTCACACTACCATGGAATTTCTACAAACCAACCTTGAAAATGCCTCGAATTTACATAGCCGCATTACACACATTGGTCGGACCGAAGTTGAGCTCGAATCATGATAGGATTTCGTTTCAGTAGTTGCCCAATTTTGGTCACACCGAGCTTGGGACCGAAATTAAGTTTCGTTCGAACCGAATTAATCCTCGGTCGAACCCAATTAACTCCGAAATTCATTGTTCTTCGTTAGAGCTTTTTGTGTACTTTTGGTCACATTAAATCCTTCCTGCAATTGGACCGAACTTGGGTTTGGTCGAACCAAATAAGCCTTGAATTTCATCGTTAGTTGTTGAACTGTTTTGTGCGATTTCAGTCGGACCGAAGTTGGCTTCAGTTATACCGAACCTATCTGTTTTCTTCTGTGGATTAAATAATCTTCTTTGGTCTTTTCTTCATCCTTTATACTTGGTTTCCTTGGATCTTTGGCATGTGAATTCTTCATTCTTGGTCTCTTAAGATCCAACTTTTGCCTTGGTAATCTGAGCATCAAATCCATGCTTTTAACATTCTTTTCAATCCAAGCTCCCATATTCACCTTGCAATGCAAACATGTATAAAATATACCCATTAAGCATTATCATGTTCATAAAACCAAGATATAAACATGGAAAAATATACAATATTTAACACTCAACACGAGGCAGGATGCACCACAAGTCATAAGACCACAATGAGCCCAACTGCACACCCGCACTGCACTCGAGCAAGCTTAGACACACCATAGCGAGCCCGGGCCGCTCCCGAGTCAGCCTAAATGCACCATAGTAGGCCCGGGCCGCTCTAAAGCTAGCTCGGCTTACCCGAGCATCCATTTTGAGATATTATGATAATTTATTTAATTAAAACAATAAAAAAAAATTAAAAAACTACCTGAAATTTAGTCGGATTGCTGCTGGAGCTGAGAAAGTAGAGAGCAGAGAGAAAGGAGTTGGAGGAGGAGATTAAATGGGTTTGGCTGGACAGGTGCTACTGTGCTGGAGTATGGGTTTCGGTCTCAGATTGGGTTTGGTGCGATGGCCGACGAGTAGTGTTAGGGTATAGGGGAAGGGTTTTTTTTTTGTTTATTTAGTACCCAATTACCGGATCGAGTCGAGTTTTGGATCAGGTTGAGTCTGATCGAATCAAGTTTTGGTTCGAGTCAAGTCAAGTTACTGGGTAACTCGAACTCGACTCGGTTAATTTTAAGATCGTCCTAAGGCTACTCAATCTGAACCCGACGCTGCCATTTGATTCGCGTTAAGTCAGGTCTAACCGAGCTGAAAGAGTCGAGTCCACCAAGTTGGTTCGACTTGTGTGCAACTCTAATGGGGATGCTCGTCCCCTAATGTTTTACCAACATGGCGGGCTCGTCACCTAATGTTTTACCAATGTGGTAGGCACGTCACCTAATCGTTGGCCTACAGTTTGGACATGGTGTCCCATACCATCATGTCTGGCCTCGAGTCTTATTGGATCATAACGTACTAACGGTTATGAATTAACCTCATTCACTAGTAATAGGGTATCCTAAATTCTGTATTGTATTTTAAACTTACCAAACATAAAAGTGATCGAGCTAGGTATTAGACTAATCTAATTGACCAAGAAAACTGTAAACAAACTGGCATTGGGTGTAAGCATCCCATGTAGTTTCGACTATTGCTGATCACCCATGTTTCCGCCTTGTTCAACCACTGTAACACCTCAAACTTTTCAATATATGAGTATTGAAAGTTTCTTAAGTATTATCATGAAATTTAATTTAGTATATACATATGTATGTTACCAACTTAGCCTATCCTAACCTTACATCTATTCTCTAACGTAAATATGACCAATTGTAATATCCCAGATGTTACCGTTCTAGCTTAGGTTAATATTGTTGTTTGATATATGTATTTCCCCTTAATTAATGAGAAGTTTAACTTATTTGGTGAATAGCTCTTTATCTGTAATGATTTAGATATGGGTACTTTTGTAATAATTGCTTAGAAATGTGCCTATAACCATGTAGAATCATTAGATTTTCCAAAACTCTTATATCAATAACAATAACAAAAATGTCATTAACTTAGACCCCTGAATTCTAGATCATATAGATCTTATGATCCATTTAATGTGAAATTTTACTATGACTTTGTATCATAAATTAGCCATACACATCAAATTTTAGCCCTTGGATCATTATAAAAGTGCCCCAATTGACAAATTATCCCCTTAACTATTGATTTTCGTATCCATCGAGTGAGGAAAACTTGTGGGTAGTCGTAGTAGGATATTTTCCTTCATATGAATGACGTAGATTTCCTGTCATATGGAGCGAGTGTATGAGAAACCTTGCTAGGTTTTTCCTCAGGCATGACTTATCAACTCTTTCTAAATCTAGACCTTCTGATTGACCTACTTTACACCGTCAATAGCAACTTAAATTTGGATCACACTTGAGCCTCATACAACTACGAGATCATACAAAATTCAGACCCTAATTTATGATCTTATACCATTGAATGATGACCACCTTAAAGCTAACTCCTTCCATTTGACACAACTAAGTGAAAATTTAAATTTAGGCATTTTCCACCATTAATCAATCACCAATTTTTGTTTAATTGTTTGCCTATCTCGGCTACACATTTTTCTCAAATTGGACCATGTTCATTAAGCGTGGACTGGTAATTGAGATCAAGTCCATTTTGGCACCCGGTAGGAGAATTTTCAAGATAAGTCAATCTAAATTTTAGATCACCAGGAAAATAATATATCATGACCCTATTTGATGACTTTGACACCATGAACGAATTGGACTTAAAGAAAGATCGACAGAAAAGATAAATTTGAGAAGCCCAATTCAAGTGGGATGTGACACACCCCCTCCTGCCTACTCCATTACAAAAAGGGGTGTGTGCCCCTTCTCCACTCAAAAACTCACACACCCCACCTTCCCACGTCCAAGGAAGAGAGAGAGGGAGAGAGAGAGAGAGAGAGAGAGAGAGAGAGAGAGATGTCCAAGCCTAGACGCTTATCTATTCTCTTCTTTCTTCACACGTGTGATGTCTCCCTCTTACTTGAGCAACATCGTGGTTCATATAGAAGCCCTCCTACATCGATATCTACTTAATGTTTATATCTAATGCTAAGGTGACAGATTCTTTTAAGTTTACACCAATTTAAGTTGAATTTATATGTACTTCTCTTATTTTTGCGTTAAAGCTGTATATAGTTTGATTTTTAACGTGATTTCTATGTTAATAAGTTCTTGGATAATTATGAATTGTTTATCCATGTCGTAATTATATTTGAGATATGATTTTAATCATGTTTAACACATTTTATAGGTCGGATCACAAAATATACCTTAAATCGTGAAACTACACACATTTGGGTCCGGAACTGTGCATAGTTTGCGCATCTAGGGCTGTACACGAACCAATTTAGCTCAATTAGCTCGCTCAACTCGACTTGAAAAAGATCGATTCAACTCAGTTCGAAACTAAGTTCGAGCCGAGTTGAGCTGATTTTTTTAGCTTGAAAAGATTTTGAATCGAATTCGAGCTTGGCTGAGCTCAACTCAGATCGAACCCGACTCGAATCGAACTCAGATCGAACCAGTTCGGTGACTTGTTTACTTTGATATTGATGTTGCTCACCAAGTGTTTGATGAAATGACTCAACGAAGTGTCACCTGGTGGCAAGGAAGGTATGTATATGAAACAAATATGTTTTTTCTTAATTTTGATGTTGCCTACAAGGTGTTTGATGAAATACTTGTAAAATTGCTGCTGCCATTTTACATACAGTGAAATTTTGAAGGTGCAATCCATGTGTTTATGGAAATGCTGCACAGGCAAACTCGACTCAATCTTAGCTCGAACTCGACTCGAACTGGCCCGAGCTGCTGACCGAACCGAGCAAAGCTGGCCAGTCAGGCTCGAAGACCGAGCCGAGCCAAGTTCAAGCTGGGGTCAACTAGTAGCCGAGCCGAGTCAAGCCATGCCAAGCTCAACTCATATCGACTCGTGTACACCTCCATGCGCATCCAATGGACTGGATAGTTATGTCAGAAAATCTTATGATTTTGCTGACATTAATCTAACCTAAATCTATATTTTAAAACTTAGGGCAGCAGGACTCACTTTTAGAGTAATTAGGACTTATCAGGTGACTCGTCTAACCCGAAATCACAATGTTGTGCCTATGGATTCACTATGAAGTGTATGAACTATTTTCTACCATATTGGGATTTATTTTATTATACTTTCATATTAATTAGTCTATAAAAATACTATTGAACTTTTTATAAATTCATGAGGAGTGACAGATACAAGCCTTGTCCTCCACCAATTTTGAGAATGACACGTGTTTCTACTCTGTATTGAGTTGACTTTTACTCCTCTCTCTTATTTTGTTGATTTAGCATGTTTGTTACTCTTCTCTTTTATAAAGTTAGCTTATTACTACTATGTTTTTCTTTATTAGGTTACTCATGTGTTACACTTCTTATGTTATGGCTTGGGCATGTGTCTTAGAGTTCTAAAACTCTCATAGTTTGATTTAATTCTCTATTGATGCAAGTTATGTGCTGAAGGAGCTCACAACTAGTGACTTGTATGTATTTATCATTGACGTAATGCACTCTGGGTAGTGATCCTCTTGGTCGATGCATAAATTATTAAATTTGGGTAGTGGTGTACACATAAATATAAGTAATCTGCAATGCGTTTTACATCACATTTCTGGGATTAAATGTCACAATTAGTCACTCCATGAACAAATCGTGTTACGTAATTCATCCAATCCATGTGTTGTACCATCTCAAGGTGTTACATAAATACACGATAGTGTTAGACACGCTAACAAATCTCCGTAGTTATAGGATGCGGAGCGAGCCGGATTTTTATGAATTATATTCCACAATGTGGTGGTTACTCAGTATGATGAGCCGCACACACTATACTAGGCATGCATTTATGTAGATTGGTTACACATATCTATACCACTCGTAATGGTGAAATATGAGGTATATCGAAACCCATACATTACT